>NC_080164.1:155751780-156097387 GCF_950295315.1 Erinaceus europaeus
CATAAGGATCCCGGTTCGAGCCCTCGGCTCCTCACCTTCAGGGGAGTCTTTTCACAGGCGGTGAAGCAGGTCTGCAGGTGACTCTCTTTCTCTCCCCTTCTCTGTCTTCCCCTCCTCTCTCCATTTCTCTCTGTCCTATCTATCAATGACGACATCAGTAACAACAATAATGACTACAACAACAACAAACAGACAAGGGAAACAAAAGGAAAAATAAATAAATAAATAACTAAAATATTAAAAGAAAAAGGTGAAAGTAAGTAAACAGGATTTTTTGGGTCCAAAGCTGCTATTAAGCTTACTGTGGGAGTCAGAAGTCCAACTTACTATATAATGCATATTAAATACTCAATGTATAGGTTGTGCTTTAGCAGTTGCCTGTCTAGTTTGGGAGACAGAGTAGAAACTTGCATGAAGCATGAATGAAGCAACCAAAAAAGAAAAGTGCAGTCAGGTTTCTGAAAAGGGAAAGAGGAAGTGGATTGGAAGAATGTATCAACCATCAACGAACATTGAAGGTCCACTGATAAGGAATTCAGTAAACAGAAGTGGGAACACAATGATTATGTAGCCACATGGCTAGGACTCACAGTTACATGAATAATGTAATATTTAGGAGGCATATAGCTATATATGTATAGATATAGACATGTATATATAGAAAGATACTAGTAAATTAGAAGTGTGAGATAGCATCATTTTCCCCAGCATTTTTATTTATTTACTTTAGATAGAGACAAAGAGAAATTGAGAGGAATGGTGGAGAAAGAGAGAGACAGACAGACAGACAGACAGACAGACATACACATATGCAACATTGTTTCACTACTTGTAAAGCTTCCTCCCTGCAGGTGGGGACTAGGGACTTGAACCAGGATCCTTGAGTATTGTGACATAAGCTTTCTACCAAGTGTACCATTTATTCCACCTTCGCATCATTTTTTCTTAATGTATGTGCATCTATTTTTCAAAACCTAGAAGGAAACATTGAATTCATAATCATGTCTATCTTTGTGGGAGGGAAATGAGATCAGGATAAGAATGCTATAGAAAACTATTTTTAGTTTTACCTCTTTTCTACTGGTTTTGTGTTTGGTGGTTTACTCTGGTGACCGGAAGTTTAGAGGCCCAACTTTCCTCTGCAGAAAACATTTGAGGATTTTGTAAATATCTTGCCTTCTGCTAAGACACTACAGGACTTCCTGGTAACTAGGGCCTCTCAGAGGTTCAGAGAGTTGGGTCTCTTCCATTTTTTGAGATTTCCAATATGCTAATGCATGAAGAAATGCCAAAAGAATGCTACAACCAGCACAACACATTTTAGATGTCTATGTTTAGCCATTAGATTGTCTGATGAGTTATTATTTTCAAATAATTTTATTGGGAAAAATAATACTTTACAGGACAATTGTTGATATGAAACTATAGTTTCTTATCTTCCCATGATAGTTGTCCCACCACCAACCCAAATTTAAAAACAAAATTTTTATTTATTGGATAGAGATAGCCAGAAATCAAGAGAGAAGGAGGGAATAGAGAGGGAGAGAGAAAGAAAGACATCTTCAGCACTGCTCACCATTTGCTAAGCTTTCCTCCTGCAGGTGGGGACCAGGGACTTGAACCTGGGTCCTTGCACAATGGAACATGTACACCCAAGCAGGTGTGCTACCACCCAGTCCCAACCCCAGTCTCTCTTCACCATTGTGTCCTGGGTACTTGGCACCCACGCCCATGCCCACCCCCAGTTCTCTGCCCCTCTGTGTCCTCCTAGTCCAGAATTTCGTGCTTTGCTACAGTACTGATGAGTCTTTTTTCTTCAATCCTGCCAGTGTAGCTCTGTGAACTCATTGAAAGTCTACATTTGACTTCTTTACTTCTTTTCCAGTTTTTGTTTCATATTAGGTGGAGCTTGAAGAAATCAGGTTAAAAAAATAAAAGGACAAATACCATATTATCTCACTCATAAGTGCAATTTAGAAAACAAAGGCAGAAGGTCCTAGGCAGTAGTGCACTTGGTAGAGTGCACATGCTATTTTCAAGGGCCCGAGTTCAAACCTCTGGTCCCCATCTGCAGGGCAGAAGCCTTACAAATGGTGAAGCAGTGCTGCAGGTGCCCCACCCCCTTCCACTTACCTCTCGAGTTTTGTCTCTAACCAAAAATATATAAATAGTTAAAAAAAAAAAAAGAAAGAAAAAAAGAAAAGAAAAGAAAAACAAGGACAGAAAGGAAATAAAGTAAAACTTGGATTGGGTTTGGTGTTGTGCACCAAAGCAAAGTATTATGGGGAAGGAGGAGGAGGGAGAGGACTGGAGTAGGACACTGGGCCCTGGTGCCTGATGATGGAAAAGGGCCTAAACGAAGGCTGAGAGTGTTTTTGCAGACACCTATGATAGGGAAGTGAGAAACTACACCCATGTGTCAGCAACTGTACTATAAACCATCAGCTTCCCAATATAATGATAGAAAAATAAAATAACAATAATAAGTAAGGGGGCCAGGCAGTGGTGCACCTGGTTAAGCACACATATTACAGTGCAAAAGGACCTCAGTTCAAGCCTCTGGCCCCCACTTGCAGGGGGAAAGCTCTACAAGTGTTGAAATAGTGCTGCAGGAATCTCTGGTTCTCCCCCCCCCATCTTCCCCACCCCTCTCATTTTCTCTCTGTCTCTATCAAATAAATAATAAAAGTATATTTAAAATAATAAAAACAAAAAAGAAAAAAAATCTACATTTGAAGCTTTGAACCAGTGGTCCTCCTGCTATATCCCTCCAAGTGGCCCCAAAGAACTAGAAAATGGCCCTGCAGGAAAGGGACTGGCAAAGGATGATGGGAGAGCCTATCCAGGGAAGTTCTAGTGATTTAGAACCAGAGTGGGTGTGTGAGTCTTGAAGTCTCTCTTTTTCAAAGAAGGTGCCCTCTCAATGTTCTGCCGTTGTCCTAGAACATCATGTGGAGAGAATTTTCCATTTCTAGCCATCCTCCCCTTCTTTTACTAGGGTATTTAAGGTCAAAGGAGCTTCCAGGACACACCCTGGGCCGGCCCAGCCCAGCCCTGCCTACCCCCATGCCCAGGAAAAGAGCTGGGGCCAATTGTTTACAGCTGCCGCCTGTTTTAGCGTCTTGTAAATCACTCTGCCATTTTCGTCTACAAATGAGATATTCACCCAAAGGGAAGAATTGTGTAGGAGGTGTATATGTCGTTAATACATTTCTCCTTGCCTTTTCTCTTAAAATAAATAAAAAGAAAAGTTGCAGAGTGGCATTGAATATTAAAACTGTGCCTCTATTTCACTTTATAGAGGGAAATTGGATTTCATTTTTAAAGTCTTTACTTTTGCACTTGGGTGAAATCCTTGCATAAATATCTGGAGAAGTTAATAGCTTCAGTCAATTGTGAATACCAGTTCTGGAGAAGTCTGCCCCTCCTCCTCCCTTTTTAAATATTATAGTAAGAGTTTATGTATGGTCTGAAGTGTTCTCATGACAGCACCACCAGTCATGTGAATGAGTAGATTTATCTAAACAAACATGCTCCAAACTGAACCAAATGCTAATGCACATTTTATTGGTTGCAATACAAGGCACACAATACAACCAGAGTTGAATTTCAGGGACTCCATGGTAGTAAAATAAAATCTGCACTAGATCCCAGGGCAGGGTTTTTAAGTTAACCATACATGCATTCATTTTCCTAAGCCTGGAAAGTTTGCTAAAGTGAGCTGAGGGTGACTTCGGCAGACTAACAAAAAGGAAAATGTCTATCAGTTTTTCTTTTGTTCTTCCCAGATCCTGTTCAAGTGTACACTGAGCCAGCAGGTTCACCAGAAAGCTATTGAGCATTTGCTGGAACACATTATGCAGGGCGAATTTCTTCTGGAATGTTGCCAAGGGTTTTTTATGCTTCTGTGGTAGGCATTTCTTGAACGCTGCCATTTAGCCAAGTACAGAACATTTGCTTAAAGGATAGAAAGTGTTTTAATATTCTTGTTTGTTTAAAAGCAGGTTAAATAGCAATATGATCTTAGGGCAGGACAGGGGAAAGCACTTACTTTCGAAGTGATCTGATTAGGTTATTAAAACTTTTTTTTTTTTTTTTGCTTTAAACAAGTTCACAGTTTTTTCTTAAAATGGTTCCATATTAATAATACTATCTTTGAGAGAGTATCTTCCAGTGACTAATTTTCTTCAATATGATTAGCTGTTTTTCAAATGGATTTTTCATTTTAGAGATTACACATGCTGTGTGTGTAAGTGCTAGTAGTAATAGCTAGAAAGATTTGGAAGTACAGAGCACATGCTAAAACAGAATTGCTTTTTTTCACTTTCAGTTCCAGAACTCTGTCATAAAAATAAGAAAGGAAGGGAGTCGGGCGGTAGCGCAGCGGTTAAGCGCAGGTGCCACAAAGCTCAAGAACGGGCACAAGGATCCTGATTCGAGCCCCCAGCTCCCCACCTGCAGGGGAGTCGCTTCACAGGTGGTGAAGCAGGTCTGCAGGTGTCTGTCTTTCTCTCCCCCTGTCTTCCTCTGTCTTCCCCTCCTCTCTCCATTTCTCTGTCCTATCCAACAATGACGACAACAATAATTAATACAACAATAAAACAACAAGAGCAACAAAAGGGAATAAATATTTTAAAAACTAGGAAAGGAAAACATGAAAATGTATTTAAATTAGAGCAGATAATATTTGTAAAGTATTGTAAAATTTTAAGTTCATGTTAGAAATATATGTATTAATGCTACCAGGCTTGGTGTCAGCACTATGAATCCATTGTTCCTGGCAGCCATGTCCCTCCCCCTTCTTTTTTTCTTCCCTTTTTTCCTTTAGTAGGAGAGAGAGAAGATGAGAAGGGAGGGAGAAACAGAAAGGGACAGAGTAATATAGTCACCTGCAGAACTGCTTCACCACTTGTGAAGCTTCCCCCTGTACTTGGCTTCCTCTGCAGGTGGGCATCAGGGGCTTGAACCTGCATCCATGGTAAATTGTGTGCTCAGTGAGGTGTGCCACCACCTGGCCCTAATTTTAAATTTAATTTTTGCTAGAGGGTCAGAGATAGAGGGAGGGAGTGAGAAGCAGAGAGGAGAGACACCTGCAGGCCTACTTCACTGCTTGTACAGCACCCCCTGAGTAGGTGGGTACTGGGGACTTGAACCTGGATCTTCATGCGTGGTAATGTGTGTGCTCTATAATGTGTGCAACTACTGTGTCCCCCCAAGTTCAGATTTTTACACATAAAAAACCCCATGGGATCAAAACCCCAAAACAAGTATCTCCTCAACTGTTATTCTCTAATAAATAGCAAAATCTAATCAGACACTATTTTCCTGTAAGAAGGTTTCAGTTAGTACCAAAGCCCTCATACACAGTGATATATAAAGGTTCCCTCTAAATGTGGCAAGGAAAACCCTAAATGTAAGAATTTAAAATTTGCCCCTGCCATTCACTGACTGTGTGAACTTGGGTAAGATATTTGGCTTCTCTTGAGTTCAGTATCTTTGACTATGAAAAGGGAATAGTAATAATACCTTTGAGAGGTATGTTATGACTAGAGTGTCTATAAGAAGTCTCAACAGTGTTTGGTATATTGTAAAATTTTTAAAAAAGATTAATTCCTTTCTTGTCTTCCCCAATCCATTTCAGCAGCACAGATCAATTTAGAGATTAAAATAGGCAAAGCCTAGCGTCTAAGGCAACATCATGTTGCTTAGTATTAACCTCATTTTTACTCTGGGACTTTAAACACACAGTGTCTGTAAACATCCTTTGAACAAAATAAATAGGACTGATTGTGATATGTTTGAATAGTTAAATGATATACAAAAGAAATTTGCTTCTGGAGAGCTGACACCCATGAAAATATACTTAGTGAGCAGTAGATCTGATGCTACCTTTTCCTACTCAGGATTTAAATTAACTCACAGGGAAAACCATGGCAACTCTCCTTTTATACCTAAGTTCTAGGGAACTTTCTGCCACTTGTATTCACGTTCAGGCTGTGATCTTGAACTTGGCTCCTTTCAGTTGCATTTTGTTATGCACTTGGCATTTTCTCACAAAGGAACCTCCCATCTGTGATATGCACCTGCAGTTTATGGTATTCAGTTCAGATAGCCCTTTACTTCCGGGCCACTCAGGTACCTCCAAGCGCAGTCTGTAGGCTTTCTTGCCAGCTTCTCGGCCAGTTTAGATGCTGCAAACATTTGGTTGTTCCAGCTTCTGCAACTTTGCTTGGGTTCTGTAAAAACTGCTTTTCCTCCCCTTCCCTGGCGCCATTTCCCCAAAGCCCTCTTTGTAAGACAGGAAGGCTAGTGTCTGTCATTTGCATTCTATAGTGAAAGGAGCTGACTCTAGGTCCCCCACCCCTTTCTGGTGTGCACTCTGATAATCAAGCAGATATGAGGTGTGTTATTCTTCTGTAAAATACAGAAGTGCTAGTTCCAGGGCCTGTTGACTTTTCCTCATTGACTTTGAGTTGTTTACTCCCTATTTTTAATAAATACGTAAAAAGCACGAATTCAAAGGAGCTGCTGAAAGGAGGAGGTTGTGTGTGGGAAAAAGACTTCTTTCTCATTTGCCATGAAGCATTTCATTCCTGGAAAGAGCGTATGTAATGTTAATGGCAAATAAAATGTCCTGGTCTTTGGGGCCAAGAATCCGTGTGCGTGTTCTAATTCTTGCAGCTGCTGGGTGCTGGCTTCTGCCTCTGTGACTTTCTTGGCGGTGGCTCCTGTGGTTCTTTCTCAGCACAGCATGTCCTCCAAAGTGAGGGGCTTCTGACAGGCCAGGGTCTGTGGGGTAAGAACAGAGTCCCTCTGACAAACATATTTATAGCAGCTAAAAATTTCAGTTAAAAAAAATTAAAAAATGAGAATGTCAGGAAAGGGTGTGGTGTAGAGCACCCTCCTTTAAAGGGAGTCTGGATTGAGGAGACACCAGATGAATAAGAGTTCTTAAATATTTTAAACTGGGGGCTGGGTGGTGGCGCACCTGGTTGAGCGCATGTGTTACAGTGCACAAGGACCCAGGTTTGAGCTCCTGGTCCCCACCTGCAGGGGGAAAGCTTTGCAACTGGTGAAGCAGTGCTGCAGGTGTCTCTCTGTCTCTCTCCCTCTCTTTCACTCCCTTCCCTCTCTATTTCTGTCTCTATTCAATATATATATAATTTTTTAAAAGCTAAAAAATTTAAAAAGAAAAATATTTTAAATTGTTTGAAATATGGTCAGGGAGATAGTACAGAGGGAGCTTATAGGACTTGCATGCAAGATACAGTAACAACAGCTGCAGCTGGACAGTGCTTTGCTGAAAAACAATAACATGGACTGGCGAATAGCTCACTTGGACAGTGCATCACTTTACTATGTGTGTGACCAGGCTTGAGTCCAGCCCCCTAATCCCCCAATGAAGGAAGCTTTGGTGTTGTGTTCTTCTTCACTCTTTGTGACTCTCTCTGAAAATGAACATATATGTCTCTATATATTTTATATGGATCAGTAAAATGCTTCCAAGTTCACTGAAGTAAACATTAGGATTCGAAGGCTTTTTTAATATAAACACCAACATTTCTGCCCATTACCCTCTTCTTTTCCATTCTTTCTTACAATGGACAGGAATCTTGTCTGCTTTAGGATGCTTATGATGTAGCAAAGAGATGCTTATGATGTAGCAAAATTGTATATATATATATATACAATTTATTTAGATTTATATGCATATGTATTTATTACAAATAAATTCAAACAGGCCAGCATAGAGAAGGTATGTCCCTACCACAGAGGGAATTCAGAAGCGTCTATTGAGGAAGACTTCAAGGAGGAAGTGTCCTGCAGATGACTGGACAAACAAGAATTGAGAGAATGTAGGTGATAAGATTCTTCGTGGGAAAAGCTGAGTGGTTTGGTGGAGTTCAAGTCCAGTCTGCTTCCTAAACACGTGGTAGGAGATGTTGGATTTCTTTTCATAGTGCCAGGGAATAAACCCAGCACCTTGTACACGTGGGAACTCTGAGCAGCCTCTGCTGTTTTTTTTTTTTTTTTTTTATTCTTTATTTTTAGAGACAGAGAGGTAGAGATACCAAAGCATTGCTCCACCATCCATAAAATTATACTTTTAATTTTATTTATTTATTTTGGTCTTTAGTGCTCCAATATGGTGCCAGCAATCAAACCCAAGACCTCTTGTGTGGAAAGCATGTACGGTATGACTGAGACATCACCTAGATCTACTTAATATATACTGGAGCATCACTTACTTCTGGTTTATACGGGTGCTGGGGATTGAAACCAGGTCCTCTGAGCCTCAGGCATTAAAGCCTTTTGCATAACCATTATGCTATTTCCCCAGCCTCCAGTTATTGGATACTTATCTGGAGAATAACAAAAATTTGTCTTAATGACAAATCTGGTTAGAATTTGCAATTTATTTATTTATTTATTTAGTGTGTGTAGGTCAGCAGTGGGAGGACATAGGTGAAATTTTCACATAAAAAATGTCTTTGGATTTATTTGTATAAAAGCCATTTCTTCCCCCACTAAATTTTCCCTTTGTTGTTATCAGGGCTTCATCACTCCAGGCTGTCTTTTTTTTTTTTTTTTTTTTCCATATAGAAAGTGAGAGACAGAGTGAAACTGAGAGAAAGAGAGAAAGACACTTCAGCACTGAAGCTTCTCCTATCATAGTGGGGACCAGACTTGAACCTTTAAAGGGAGTCTGGATTGAGAGGGAGATGTGACACGAGATGAATAAGAGTTCTTAAGTATTTTTAATTGGCTGGTTGGTGGTGCCCCTGGTTGAGTGCACATGTTACAATGCGCAAAGACCCAGGTTCGAGTCCCTTTTCCCTATCAGCATGGGGAAAGCTTTTGTGAGTGGTGATGCAGGGTTGGATAAAGATAGTATACTGGTGACCGTCCCAGGGGCAGGGCTGGGGTGGGGAGAAGCAACTGAAAATGGCTGGCAGATAGATGCCTGGAAGCAAAGTCAGGAATGAGCACTGTTATCCCTTAGCTCTGTGGCTTATCCTCTGGGAAGTGGTGGGCAAGGTGTCTCCACCTCAGTAACCAACGCAGAAACACAAGTAAAACAACTCACCTGTGGTCCGGGAGGTGGCACAGTGGCTAAGACACTAGACTGTTAAGCATGAGGTCCTGAGTCTAATCCCCAGCAGCACATGTACCAGAATGATGTCTGGTTCTTTCTCTCTCTCTCTCTCTCTCTCTCTCTCTTCTTCTCTCTCTCTTTCTCTCTTCTTTCCTATTAATAAAAAACAAAAACAAAAAAACAACCCACCTTCCTAGATGGCTTGCTCAGTCATGATCATTTTGTGATCATCTGTGAGATATAGTGCACATACAAGTGCTTTGAAAACTTGTTACTTTTTTTTAAATTGTGTTTATTTTTAACTCAGTATAAAAGCAACAAGGCAACAGTGGAGAGGGCCAAGTAGTGGGCTGAGGGTATTGGGGAAACAAAGCTCTGGGTTTTGTAAGTGAAAAGGGCATTCACTGAGAACTACCTGTACCTGTGGCTTGGGTCTGGATGGAAGAAATAACTCCTTAAGAGAGTCTCCGAAGGGTCTGGCAAGATAAACCCAGCTGGGTAGTGAACCTGCTTTGTCATGTGCATGACCAGGTCTGAACCTGATTCCCACTGCACTGGGAGAAATGTCAGTGCTGTGGTGGTTTTCCCCTCTGCCTCTTTATTATTATTTTTTATTTAAAATTTATTTATTTATATTTTAATGTGTCATTTATTTTTATTGCCACCATACTTATTGCTGAGGCTCAATGCCTGCATGATGAATCCACTGCCCCTGGTGGCCACGTTTTTCTTTTTCTTTTTTTAGAGAGAAATTGAGAGGGAAGAGGGAGATAGAGAGAGACAGAGAGTTAACTGTAGTACTAGCTTCACTGCTTGTGAGGCCTCTCCCCTCCCTCCTGCAGGTGGGAAGCTGGGACTTGAACCCAGGCACTTGCTCGTAGTTAACTTGTGCACTTAACCAGATGCTCCACTGCCTGGCTCCCTTTAATGCTTTCTTTTGACTTTACTTTTCTTATATTTGATAGGACAGAAAGAATTTGTGAATGGAAGGGGAGAGAGAGTAGGGGAGAGGAAGAGATACCTACAGCACTGCTTCACCACTCACGAAGCTTCCCTTTATGAGAACTGGGCCTTGAACCTGGGTCATTGTGCAAGTAACATGTGCACGCAACTGAATACACTACTGCCTAAGCCCTTGTCTTTCTCTCCCTATTTTTTTTTTCCTCCAGGGTTATTGCTGGGGCTCAGTGCCAGCACTATGAATTCACTGCTCCTGGTGGTTATTTTTTCCACACAATTCCACACAATTCCCACCACCAGAGTTCTATATCCCCTCCCCTCCCATTGCCTCTCTGGGACCATGGACCCAGAATCATTATGGGGTGCAGAAGGTGGAAGGTCTGGCTTTTGTAATTGCTTCTTCACTGAACATGGGAGTTGGCAGGTCGATCTATATCCCCAGCCTATTTCTGTCTTTCCCTAGTAGGGCAGGGCTCTGGGGAGGCGGGGCTCCAGTGTTTGTGAGGTCCTCTGTTCCTGCTCAGGGAAGTCAGGTTGGCATCGTGGTGGTATCTGCAACTTGGTGTCTGAAAAAGTATTTAGATATAAAGAAGAATAAATTGTTAAATAGGAACCTAAAAGCAAGAATATAGTGGATGAGAGTTGGGGTCTCCATTTTGGAAAAAGCTAGTAGTTTTATTTTAGGTATATTCCAAGGGGTCCATGACTTTACTAATTTTTGCCTCCTCCCAACAGCTAACATACAGGTGGACTAAAAGTATTATCTGAGGAGATGTTGTCAGAGTTGGAAATAGGACTAGAAAGCTGGATCAGGGAAGAGAGTGGCTCCCAAATATGGGAAAGATATATAAATATTGTTAACTGTAAATCCCATTGGTTTGATCTGGGGCCTATATTCTTTGTAGAAGCATGTGTAACATCTGCATCCCTGTGGGTCTAAGCTCAAATTCTGTGATCATAGCTAGGAGAATTCAAGGCTGCACCTTTTACTAGACCCATCTTCGTCGAGTAGTAGAGTATTTTGGCCCAACCTTCCTTCAGAGAATGGGGTAGGCCCTACCATTGTTGATCCACATTGAGGGCAAAGTCCCGTAGGGGCCCACAAAGGGGTCCATTATGTTGTTCCTGATGGAGATGACCAGTGACAGTGGAGAGAGGGATCTGTTAGAGGTCTAGGTCCATTATTTTACACCAATTTCTCATACAATATTTTTAGCATCTGTTGATGATTCTAAATGTTTTTTTTTTCCCAAGCAATTACCATTTGCCCTAGTCCAAATGTAAGACTAAACTGAAAAAAGACATGGAAGTGGTTTCCTGCAGTGCAGGTGGTCTTTATGATCCCAATGTCGTCATCTTTGTCTTCATCTTCATCTCTTCCTCCTCCTCCTTCTTCTCTTTCTTCTTTTGGTATTTTTATTAGTGACTTATAAGATTATAAGATAATATAATCGCACCCCCTTCAACAATAACCACCATAATTTTCCCAAGGTCTTAGGTATGGATACATCATATGTATATTTCAAGTTCATGTGTTTCAGTGCTCGATATTCTGCATCCTAGTGATGACATTTGGTGGCTGTCCTTCACTAAATCTAATAACCACCAGTTCCATCCATTTTGTCCCAAAGGACACAATATAGTCTTTTATAATTGCTGAGTAGTATTCTATTGAGTATATATCCTCTGAATTTTTTTTTAGTATATAAGACTCAAGTGAATGATTTTTTTTATTCTGTTGTTAAAGGCTCTCCCCCTCCTGCTTATTCTATCAAAGTATTCCCCATAAGGTTTTTCCCCAGACATTATAAAACTTTTAATCAGGAAAATGAAAAAGCACATTCCAGAGAAGCACGTGGGCTATTTGGACAAAGATAAATGACCCTATGTGGAAATGGATTCCTGTTTTTATTCACTTCTAAGGTCCTACCTTCATTTCCCTTCTAAGCTACTCCTACAGCTATTACAACATCCGGTGTTTTCCTCTTTCCTCTCAGGTAAAGGAAACAAGGCCTGAGTTCCTCAGGTGTTCTCCAGATTATTTTCCTTCTCTGTGATGGGGCAAAAACAAAGGTTCCTGATCACAAAAAAGATTTGGGTTCCAAAAGATCTTTTGTTATTTTCCCCTAACATTTTCTCCTCTAGGAGTATTGGGGTACAGAAAGAAGGAGTTCTGGTTTCTGTAATTGCTTCTCTGCTGGAATGGATGTTGACTATTTGTTCCAAACTCCCAGCCTGTCTCTGTCTTCCCCTAGTATGATAGGATGGGCCTCAGTTTTCACAGGTGGACAATGATGTAGTTGTTAGGCACAGATAGCCCAAAAAACCACAGTGGGAACAGTGGGCATTGCTTCATTTCCCCCCAGACCCAGGGCTATGTGCAACATGGTGCTGAGAAGGCAGTGAGGCCTGGCGAGCATGTGTCAGGGTAGGCAGAGGGGGATATGCACTGTGTGTGAGGTAGGGAGGGCACCTCATCCAGGCCTCATAGCTACCTGTCTACCACAATGCTGGCCTGGAAATACAGGAGTCTCACAACCTAGGAAATTGCAGAGTTGTCTAGGAAAGCTCTCTTCAGAATTCTGGGGACAGAAGGTAATCTTTTCTTAGACCTTCAGTTCTATGGCCTGGTCTCTCTGGGGGTGGATCTTGATTCATGGGGAAAAAAAAAAGTGTATGTGTGTGTGTGTGTGTGTGTGTGTGTGAGGAGGGTGTATTGGGAGTGGCCATATTCTTCTGTAAGATGATTCCTGGGGTTTTAGCCAAGAACAGGTTTTGGACCGCAAAGGGGATTCATAACAGAGTCTGTTTGAGAGGAGGCATTTAAGACTTGAAACCCTCACCTGAGAGGGTAATGTGAGACTGGCCCTATAAGTTACTTCAGCTATATATAGTGTGTAACCTGAAAATGCCACACAGGCCAACTTGGTGATTTTGACCTCCCAGTGTGAGCCTTGTGTGGAGGATGGTGTGTGTGTGTGGGGGGGGGGGCGCGGTGGGGGGGTGGAGGGAGGAATTCCACTTAGGACAGACAAACTAGAGAAGACTGAATCTCCCTCCACCTTCTTTATGCTTGGGGTGTAACCCGAGACCAGAGTCAACAAGGAGTCTGGCTCTGGAAAGCTTTTGTTTGCAGCTCTCCTTGGGGCGTGACTTGCTTTTTTTCAGAGGTCAGTGAATTGTTAATTGTGTAATTTCAGGTTCGGCAGGGGGGGAAGGTGGACCAGGGGATTGGTGGGAGGTATCACTCAGGCATCTAGGAAACTCCTGCTGTTTATCTGAAAGACTCCACCTGCCCATGTAGGCTTCACCCCTTGACAGGAGAACAAGAAATATAGGTGGACGTTGAGTGTCTGCATTTCCTATAGCGACAGATTTATGTCAAATCTCTGTAATAAGGTAAATAGCCGCGGCTCGGAGGAGCAGAAGCCAGTTATTTGGTATCCTCGATTGTCCCTCTCCTATCATAACTATTTGTGGTGGTCGACAGAGATAAATTCACTTGTGCCATGATGAAGGGTCCACGCTGGAAGCTGCTAATGCTCTTAATCATTCTTGATCTACTTTTCCCTCCCATGCCCTAGGCTGAGCAAAGGACTTGATGTTTATTCATGTCTTCAGTAAAAAATTATTGGGCATTCTCATTATTCCTGTGTCTGCTCTCGATGAGGGCTGGGGCTGGGGAAATCAAACAAAGCCCTTGCTCTCTCAGAACATATAATCTACTTACTGGGTTGGGGCAGACAATTAAATTAATATATTGTATCATATATGAAATGGTCAGGGGTTGGGGAGATAGTATAGTGGTTATGCAAGAAGACTTTCATGCCTGAGGCTCCTAGGTCCTAGATTCAATCCCGGGCACCACCATCAGCCAGAGCTGAGCAGTACTCTGATAAAGAAAAAAAAAATATGGAGAGATGCTAGGAGGAAAAATAAAGACTGGAGATAGAAAAGGGTCGTTTGTTTGGGGAAACAGAGTTGGAGCAGAAATGAAGGGAAAGAGTCCTAAGGTTAATTAAAGGAAGTGTCCTAGACAGAAGGGGTGTTCAAGAAAGGGGGTTAGAAAAGTGGTGGGGTGCTGGGAGCAGGGGCAAGAGGAATCAGAGATGGAAGCAGCACATGCCTCCTGGGTCCTTGTGCTAGAACTCTATAGTTCACTCAGGAGAAGGTGGGAATGGGGCCGGGCTGTAGCACACTGGGTTAAGCACACATGGTGCAAAGCGCAAGTGCTGGCTTAAGTGATCCAGGTTAGAGCCCCGGGCTCCCCACCTGCACGGGGGTCGCTTCACAAGCAGTGAAGCAGGTCTGCATGTGTCTGTCTTCCCCTCCTCTCTCAGATTTCTCTGTCCTATCGAACAACAACAACAACAAATGGAAAAAGAGGCCTCCAGGAGCTGTGGATTTGTAATGCAGGCACCGAGCCTCAGCAATAACCCTAGAGGCAAAAAAAAAAAAAAAAAAAAAAAGAGAGAGATGGGAAGCTGATGGGGAGTTTGCAGCAGAAATGAACTAGGATGGTTCTGGCTGTTTTAAATAATTAATTTTTAAATTTTGTTTATTTTTTACCTATTGGATAGAAACAGAGAGAAATTGAGAGGGGAAGGGTAGATAGAGAGGGAAAGAGACACATACAATTCTGCTTCACCATTTGTGAAGCTTTGCCCTTGCATGTGGGGACCTGGGTATTGAACCCAGATCATTGTGCACTGTAGTGCGTGCACTTAATCAGGTGCGCCACTGCCTGGCCCCTTTCAATACTTTATTTTTAATGAAAAAGAGATACAGAGAGAAGAAAGGAAGGGGAGAAGGAAGGAAGAAAGGGAGGGAGGAAGGAAGGAAGGAAGAAAGAAAAAAGGAAGAAAGAAAGAAAATCCAGAGCACTTCTCAGCCTTGGCTTTTGGTGGTGCTGGGGATTGAATCTGGGACCTCAGAAACTCAGGCATCAAACTCTTTTTTTTTTTTTTTTTTTCCCTTCCAGGGTTATTGCTGGGCTCAGTGCCTGCACCATGAATCCACTGCTCCTGGAGGCCATTTTTCCCCCCTTTTTGTTGCCCTTGTTGTTGTAGCCTTGTTGTGGTTATTATTATTGCCATTGCTGATGTTGTTCATTGTTGGATAGGACAGAGAGAAATGGAGAGAGGAGGGGAAGACAGAGAGGGGGAGAGAAAGATAGACACCTACAGACCTGCTTTGCCACCTGTGAAGTGACGCCCCTGCAGGTGGGGAGCCGGGGACTCGAACCGTGATCCTTATGCCGGTCCCTGTGCTTTGCGCCACCGCCCAATCCCCTAGAACCTCAGGCATCAAACTCTTTAGCTTAACAATTATGCTGTCTTCCCAGCCTAGCTGTTGCCTTTCTTCCACTCCTCTCCTCTCCTCTCCTCTCCTCTCCTCTCCTCTCCTCTCCTCTCCTCTCCTCTCCTCTCCTCTCCTCTCTTCTCCTCCTTCTTTCCCCTCCCCTTCCCTCCCTTCTCCTTCCTCCCCCCCCTTTTTTTCTTCTTCAGAGTTCTGCTCAGCTTTGGCTTTTGGTGCTACAGGAAGTCGAACCTCAGACATGAGATTCTTTTTGCATAGCCATTATGCTGTATTCCCCACCCTTCACTGTTTTATTTAATTTTTAATTTTTAAAACTTTGACAAAATTACATGTCAACAAGGGTTTCAATCCACAACATTTCCATTACCAGAGTTCTGGATCTTCAGTCTCCTCACTGCAATCCACCACACTTCCCCTAGGGTTGTAGACATGGGCCAACCATCATCTCTACAACTATCTGTCCACATTTATACATAATGCCTCCCTTTTTTTTCCTGATCCAGTCCTCTCTTCTCCTCCAAGCCACTCATGACAACGTTAACTACCTCCATATGTCCCTCTCCTTTTCCTTCTCTCTTTCTGGATGCTGATGGAGCTGGAGTTCAGAGTCCTCTTATCTTCATCCTCCCCCACTGGGAATGTGGATCAAGGTTGTTTTGGGGGAGCAGAAGGTAGGAGTTCTGGATTCTGTAGTTGCTTTTCCACTAACATGGGCATTGGCAGGTCGATCCATACCCCAAGCCTGTTTCTATCTTTCCCCAGTGGCCAGAGTTCTGGAGGTTTGAGGATCTAGGACACATTGGTGAGGTCTTCTGCCCAGAGAAGTCGGGATGGAGTCATGGTAGCATCTGCAACTTAGTGTCTGGAAGATGGCATGACCTAAGTTGAGACAAAATGGTTAACCTGGCAGTTGTTTTTAAAAACAAACCAAAGAGCAAAAAAAATGGAAACATGGAGGCAGGATCCAGTAGCCTAAGCAATGATGATAGTGGCTTGGATTAACGATTTACTGGATTCCAAATATTTTGAAGAAATAGCTGGCAAGATTTTCCTACTGCATGTGAACTTGGGAGGAAAGAGGCAGAGATGAGACGAAGGTCTGAACAGTTAGAGGACTAGATTGCTATTTTCTGAGATGGGACAGGCTGGTAGAGTTATAGGTTTGAAGATAGGAAATCAGTCTGAGATGCCTGATAGACTCAGTATAGAAGCCCAACAACTGGTGGATACATGACCCTGGATTTGGGGGGAGCAGGTGAGGTTGTAGAAATAAACTTGGGAGTGTGTTGTATGCTTTACATTGGGTAGTTCTCCCCCGCCAAGAGAATTGGATCAGTCCAGTTAGTTTCGTGTGCCTGCTTGGCCCCACCCCGAAGGAACCCCGCGAGAGTTCCAGAGTTTCAGAGTTCTAGAGTAAGAGAGAGTTCCGGAGTTCCAGAGTAAGAGAGAGTGCTTGCGCAGCCGCAAAGATACAGCAGAGTCCTGTTTGGTCATTAGTTTGGTTTAGTTTATGAATCGTTGTTCCTGAATAAAGAAATACAGCTTCCCTGCCCGGCCGTATGTCTCTGGTCGTCTCTGTTACCCGCCCGTGAAGCTAGCCCGGCCAGTTAGAGCCAGCCCGAATTTTTAACAACAGGAGTGAGAAGCACAGACAATGAAAAGTGTATATAGGATGAGGTCACCTAAACAGAGAGTACAGTAGAGTGGAAAAGTAGTCAACACTGAGTCTTGGACTTCAACTCTAGTAGTTTGGGACCTGAGAAGAACCAGCCAACGTGATAAGCCAGAATCATAGAGAGAGCAAAAGAGAGCATTGTCCTAGGCAGCAGGGGAGAGAAGCTTCAAGAAGGTTCTTGAGTTGGAGCTCACTTTCCTGCATGCTTCTCTCAATTCATACCAAATGATATTGCATCTGCTGATCCCAGCCTAATCAACGCGAGTACTACCTCAACGTGCTTCACTTCAGACTGTGTCCAGAGACAAGGTGTGGAACATCAACCCTTTAGCCTCATTACTCGGGTAAGACCTTTCCTTTCATAGGATTCTCTAATTCCATTCCAGGTGGTTCATTTCCTAACAAAGTTCCAAAACCTAGATATAGACCAGGTCCCATGAGATAGGGCATATATTCACATGTATCCTTAAATTAGGGCAAAATATATACCTGAAAGCAAAATACATAATAGTCTGCAGTGAGTCAGTATGAAGTTCAAAATGAAATAGTGTCTACTTAGACTTAAATACCCTCCTCATCCACTTCCTATTATACTTCCCTCACTCACTCCAAAGCTAACCTTATCAAAGTAAGGACTACAAAAGCTGAATAAGGGCAAGAGACCGGCCTACTTTAATGATGACTCTTTATTCATTATCAGGCCACCCCATCAGCTGGGGCCCTATTGGGGGAGTCCTGAGATTCCCAAACAAACATGATGGGCCTAGACCAAGGAATAAATCCCTCTCTCCATTGTTACCAGTAATCTCTATCAGGAACAATACAATAGACCCCTTTGTGGGCCCCCATAGGATCTTGTCCTCAACTTGGATCAACAACAGTAGAGAATGTTCCGTCTTCTGAAGGGAGGATGGACAACATACTCTGTGCTACACCTGAGGAAGATGGGTCCTGAAATTGGGGCAGCTTGGAATGTTCCTACTCATGACCACAGAATGTGAGCTCAGATCTACAGGGATGCAGAAGTCACACAGGCTCCTAAGCTGAATGTGGGCCCCAGATCAGATCGAATTGATGGGGTTTACAGTCAACAATATTTATACCCCTTTCCCATATTTGGGAGCTAATCTCTTCCCTGATCCAGCTTTCTGGTCCTTTTTCTAGTCATGACATCATCTCCCCAGACATTAACTTGTATCCACCTGCATATCAGATTTCAGGCTCAGGGAAAAAGAAAAAAAAAATCGAGTGCAGTCATGGGCCCTTTGTAATATAACTAAAATAGGCTTGCTAGCTATGTACAAAACAGAGCCGCCCCCCCCCCCCAATTCTTCATCTGCACTATTCCAGCCTTTAGGTTCATGATTAGTCAACAACTTGTTTGGCTTGATATGTTAACTCTCTTTTTAGCCACCAGGTTCCAGATGCTAGCATGATGCCAATCAGACTTCCCTGGACAGACAACCCCACCAATGTGTTCTGGAGCTCTGATTCCCCAGAGCCCCAGCCCACTAGGGAAAGAGAGAGACAGGCTGGGAGTATGGATCGACCTGTCAACATTCATGTTCAGTGGGGAAGCAGTTACAGAAGCCAGACCTTCCACCTTCTGCACCCCATAATCACCTTGGGTCCATACTCCCAGAGGGATAAAGACTAGGGAAGCTACCAGGGGAAGGAATGGGATATGGAGTTCTGGTGGTGAGAACTATTTGGAGTTGTACCCCTCTTATCCTCTGGTTTTGTCAGTGTTTCCTTTTTATAAATAAAAAAATTTTTACCCCTGTCATCTTAGAATTTTTAAACCAACATTAAATCACTAATAAAATAAAGAATATTTATATAGAAGTTGAGGGACAGAGAGATAGAGTGGAAGAGACAGAAGGGAGAGATATCTGTAGCACTGCTCCACCACTTGTGGCACTTCCTTCTTACAGGTAGTGATGGTTCTTGAGTTTCTAGAAAAGAGTGTCCAGGGTGGCTGGGAAGTGGCACACTAGATTAAGCGTACATAGGATAAAGTGCAAGGACTAGCTTAGGATCCCTGCTTGAGCTCCTGGCTCCCCACCCGCAGGGGTTCGCTTTACAAGCGATGAAGCAGATCTGCAGGTATCTATCTTTCTCTCTTCCTCTCTTTCTCCCCCTACTCCCTCAATTTATCTCTGTCCTGTCCAATAAAATGGAAATAATGTCTGCCAGGAGCAGTATGGATTTGTGGTGCTGGCACTGAGCCCCAGTGATAACTCTGACGACAAAAAAAAAAAAAGGGAAGTCGGGCAGTAGCACAGGGGGTTAAGCGCACATGGTCTGAAGAGCAAGGACCACTTAAGGATTCCGGTTTGAACCCCCCAGCTCCCCAACTGCAGGGGGTCACTTCACAGATGGAGCAGGTCTGTAGGTGTCTATCTATCTCTCTCTCCCTCGGTCTTCCTCTCCTCTCTCCATTTCTGTCTGTCCTATTTAACAACAATGACATCAATAACAACAACAATAAAAAAAAGGGGAACAAAAAGGAAAAAAAAATATAAAAGTGTCCAGTTGGGTCAGACATTGCAGATAGATCAAGGACAGAAAGGACTTAAAATCAGCCACTGAGTTTGGAACATGGAGTCACTGGCGCCTGTTAACCAAATCAGCTTTAGTGGAATTGTGGGGGAATAAAGGCCTGATTTGGAGTTGTTTCACAACAGAATAGAAAAAAAAAAAGAGTAAGTGGAGATAGTGAAGATGTAGCTAACTTTTCCAAGAAACATTGTTATAAAGAGAAGGCCTCGAAGTTGAAAAACAAGATTAGAAAAGAAAACACAAGTCGAACCTGAAATGGAATTGGCGTATTACACCAAAGTAAAAGACTCTGGGGTGGGTGGGTGGGTGGGAAGAATACAGGTCCATGAAAGATGATGAGTGACATAGTGGGGGTTGTATTGTTAAATGGGAATCTGAGGAATGTTATGCATGTACAAACTATTGTATTTACTGTTGAATGTAAAACATTAATTCCCCAATAAAGAAATAAATTATTTAAAAAAAAAAAGAGAAGGCCTCTTCTCCACAGATTGAGGGAGAAACACCATTCTGACAGAGCTCAAGAACATGCCAGGAGCTGCTATTTAAGCAGGAGATTGTTTTCCTTTGAAGCAGCAGCTCCAGAAGAGCCCTAGGGGCTCACTGGCTATTGGGATTCTTTCTTGGCAGTAGTAAGTCCATGGCGTAATCACTTGTTCTTTACTACCATGCCTTAGACCTCTGAACCCCTAAAAACGACTAATGTGGGAGGTATCGAGGGATTCTTTCTCAAGAGGACTCAGGTTTGAGTTTGAAACCAGCTCAGAGCTGGAAATTATGAGCAGATCCACCTTCTCCTTGATTATTATTACTTTTCTTCCTTTCTCTCCCTCTTCCTTCCTTCCTTCCTTCCTTTCCTTTCTTTCTTTCTCTTTCTCTTTCTTTCCTTCTTTCTCTTTCTCCCTTCCTTCCTTTCTTTCTTTCTTTCTCTCCCTCCTTCCATCCTACCTTTCTTTCTTTCTTTCTTTCTTTCTTTCTTTCTTTCTTTCTTTCTTTCTTTCTTTCTTTCTTTCCTCATGCAATGCCCATATTGGCTGCTCACCTCTCACCTGTGGCCTATTAGCCTCTGTAGGTGGAGGCACCTTGGTTGTCCCTCTGGCTTTCTACCTGTTATGGCTATGTCCTTCTTGACCTGGGTATTTAAACACTTACATCTGTTGTTTGTTATTATGGAATCCCACCCTTCCCATTGACACCAGACAGCCCAGTTAGGTGGCAGACTCAGCCATTCTTATCCTGACCTACAATGGTTAGTCATCTATAAGCTTCTCAAAGACACATCCTAACATATTTCTTCTAGTCCAGCAAGGGGAACGGCCTTCTAGGCCTAAGAAGCATTAAATGTCACCTAACACATTTGTGCTATCACTCCTGTCTCCACAAACATTCTGATACTCTCCTCAGATTTCTGCTACCCCAGCTTCTTGTGCTTTGTGTCAGGCATTAGCATGTCCAGGTTTTGAGGAGCTGTTCAGAAACATACAACTGCCAGCTCTCAAAGGAAATGTTCCCAGGCTATACTCCTCTTCCTACTTCTGTTTTTCACTCTTGAAATCACTCCCATTCGTGTTTCCCTTGTTCATACTGATGCATCTTAGCCAAATCCAATCCTGTAGGTCTTTCTGACACCAGGATTTTTTTTTCTGGATCAGGAACTTTCCCTCCATTTGGACCACCTTGAGACCCTACCCCAACTATTATGAATGGAGACAGGGACAGATATTAAGGAAGGCAATGTAATTTTTCCACAGTTGCTGTCAGCAATCTAGTATCACTCAGACCTGGAGAAAAAAAAAAGCAGAAGCAACACTTAGTTTGGTGTCAGTCAATTGATGGAATATTTTGGATAAATTAAGAGAAGCTTTGGAATGTACCTTCAAACTCTAAGCTTTTCCCGGGAGGATGGGGATGAAGCAGGCTTGGAGGAAAGGCTGGTGACAACTGTGAGAAGGAAATTAACCTTTCATTTTAGATTTCTGCTCTTCATTTGGGTGTGTTTTCACAATAGGTTGTGCAGTTTCAGAGTTCTTATTCTTCCAAGCAGGACTACCTCACTCATTTCTTTTTTAAAAAATATTTTATTTATTATTGGATAAAGACAGAAAGAAATTGAGGGGGGAGGGAGAGATAGATAAGGAGAGAGACAGAGAAACACCTGATGACCTGTGTCACCACTTGTGAAGCTTTTCCCCTGCAGGTGGGGACCAGGAACTTGAACCCAGGTCCTTGTGCGCACTATAATATGTTCACTTAACCAGCTGTGCCACCGCCTGGCCCCCCTCACTCATTTCTTCACTTGCATATTCATGATTTCAGTGCGTGCTAAAGAGTTCTGAAGCTAGTGACTCCTACTAGATGCTTAAGTTTAATGATGAATAAAAGCAATGCCTTTCTGTTTTTGTAATTCAAAAATTACAAAAACATAGCATAGTGGGAAGTGCCGAAATGCTACTAACAATTTATTTCCTTACATATGCTAGAATAGGAGCATTATAGAGTACTCAGGAGTCCGGATGAAATGAAGAAACAGTCTTGCCTGGTATGAATGCACACAAAGGAGGAGTTATATAATGCTCTGTCTAGATTCTTGTCCTGGCACCCTCCTATTCCTTCCTTCTAGTGACACTTGACCACAATCACTGGCCAGGAGTCATTTAAAGAATCTTGATTTGGGGTAGGGGGCAGCAGGCAGTGGCACACCCTGTTAAACACACACATTACCATATGCCAGGACCTGGGTTTGAGCCCCTGCTCCCCACCTACAGGGGGGATGCTTCACAAGAGACAGAGCAGGTCTGCAGGTGGCTGTCTTTCTCTCTCCCTCTCAAGCTTCCCTCCCCTCAATTTCTCTCTTTCCTATTCAATTAAAAAAATAGAAAGACAAAGAAAGAAAGGCCACTGAGAGTGATGGATTTGTTTGCCGGCACTGAGCCCCAGTAATAACAGTGGTGGCAGGGAAAAAAAAATCTTGATTTGATAGCTAAGAGGACTGTACCTAGTTTTTTTTTTTTAACTGATATCCTTTCATTTTTCAATTCCATTGTCCTAATTTATTTTTTCTATTTTTTTTTATACTTGCTACTTCAAAAATGTCTTGAGTCCCTGTTGCAAAAAGCTAAAGCTTACAGGCAAACTTTACTTCCTTTCTTCTGTGTTAGCTATGGGGGAGGGGCAATGTAGTGTTTTCATGTATATTTGTTGTTGTGCCTTGGTTTTATAATTCCAGCCTTATGCCGCTTTCCTTTGATAAGTGGGACTCAGGAAAGTTAAGTAGGTTTTTGTCCCCTGAATCTGTCAGTTGATGTACTTAATGATTTACTGAAAGTCCCTAGTATTATTCTCCTTTTAATTATTATTTTAATTGGATAGGTTAGAGGGGAATTGAGAGGGAAGGGGGGGGGATAGAGGGATGGAAAGGAAGAGAGATACCTGTGGCATTCCTTCACCTTTCATGAAGCTTCACTCCTCCAGGTGAGAACCAGCGGCTTGAACCTGGGTCTTTGCGCATGGTAAACATGGGCACTCAGTCAAGTGCTCCATTGAACACCTGACTTTGCATTAATTCTGCAATAGTACTTATTTTCCATTATTTCTCTTCTCTCTTTTTTTTTTCTTTTTTCCTCTAGGGTTATTGCTGGGGCTCTGTGCCTGCACTATGAATCCACTCCTCCTGGAGGCCATTTTTTCCCCTTTTGTGCCCTTTTTTATTGTTGTTGTTATTGCTGATGTTGTTGGATAGGACAGAGAGAAATCGAGAGAGTAGAGGAAGACAGAGAGGGGAAGAGAGAGATAGACATCTGCAGACCTGCTTCACTGCTTGTGAAGTGACCCCTCTGCAGGTGGGGAACCGGGGCTTACGCTTCACACCATGTGCGCCTAACCTGCTGCGCTACTGCCTGGCCCCCCATTATTTCTCTTCTTATGCTTTGGAACTCCAATTAATCACATACTAAATCTTTTCGTGAATCCTTTATGTCAATGTTATGGTTAATAAATAAGTAAGCACAAAAATTTAAAGTAAGCCTTTGTTAAAATTAATGGTAACTTTATAGGCTATGAATCTAATTAAAATTTGGGTTTATATTCAGTATGTCTTTTTAAAAAATTTCTTTATTGGGGGTTAATGTTTTACAGTTGATAGTAAATACAATAGTTTGTACATGCATAACATTTCTCAGTTTTCCACATAAAAATACACCCCCCACTAGGTCCTCTGCCATCATGTTCCAGGACCTGAACCCTTCCCCCTACCCACCCACCCCAGAGTCTTTTACTTTGGTGCAATACACCAACTCCAGTCCTGGTATATCTTTTTCTTATTTGTTTCATTGTTCTACTGATTAAACATCCTCTTATAAAAGCATCAGTTTGTCACATTTTGCATTTAAAAAATTCATTTGGGAATACTTTTCTTTCTTTTTTTTCCCCTAAAATATTTATTTATTTATTTATTCCCTTTTTGTTGCCCTTGTTTTATTGTTGTAGTTATTATTGATGTTATTGATGTCACCATTGTTGGATAAGACAGAGAGAAATGGAGAGAGATGGGGAAGACAGAGAGAAAGATTGATACCTGCAGACCTGCTTCACTACTTGTGAAGCGACTTCCTTATAGGTAGGGAGCTGGGGGCTTGAACTGGGATCCTTACACCGGTCCTTGTGCTTTAGGCCACGTGCGCTTAACCCCCCCCCCCCCCCCCCCCCCCGGTTAACAACCCCCTCCACCGCTACCGCTCGACTCCCATGGGAATACTTTTCTATATCTCATACTGTTTTTTACCTTTTGTATCATTAATAAATGATGTATTAATAAAGGATGTGTTTATTTATTAATAAGAAAGGAAGACAGTCACTTAGGCTTTTGAATTTCTGGGGGTAACTTAGGACCTCATGCTTGAGGATACAGCACTTTTAAAACTGTTATTAATTTATTTATAAAATAAATAATATTGGCAAGACCATAGGGTAAGAGGGGTACAATTGCACACAGTTCCCACCACCAGAGCTCTGTATCCCATCCCATCTCTTGAAAGTTTCCCTATTCTTTATCCCTCTGGGAGCTTGGACCCAGGATCATTGTGGGGCGCAGAAGGTGGAAGGTCTGGCTTCTGTAATTGCTCCTCCACTGAACCTGGGTGTTGGCAGGTGGATCCATACTCTCAGCCTGTCCCTATCTTTCCCTAGTGGGGCAGAGCTCTGGAGAGGTGGGGGTCCAGGGTACACTGGTGAGGTCCTCTGCCCAGGCAAGTCCGGTTGGCATCACGGTAGCATCTAGAACCTGGTGTTTGAAAAAGCATTAATATAGAAAGCAGAACCAGTTGTTAAATAGTCAGGAATCTTAGGGAGTCAGCAGGCTAAGCGCACGTGGCGCAAAGCACAAGGAGTGGTATAAGCATGGGGGTTTGGGCCCTCGGCTCCCCACCTGCAGTGGGGTCACTTCACAAGCGGCAAAGCAGGTCTGCAGATGTCCATCTTTCTTTCCCTCTCTGTCTTCGCCTCCCCTCTCCATTTCTCTCTGTCCTATCCAACAAGGACGACATCAACAACAACAACAACAACAAAACAAGGGCAACAAAAGGGAATAAATACATCAATAAACATTCAGGAACCTAAATGCAAGAATATGGCAGATGAATTTTGGGATCTCCATTTTGGAAAAAGGGTACATTTCGACATTTCCCAAGATAGATATCAGTACATTTTATTTTCAACTAAACCGTCATCCATCTACTTATTCCACCATAACTCTCTTGGTGCTTCTCCCTTTAGGGACCCATATTTTGAGGAGCTCTGCCTTGGAACATTCTCTTCTCTAATAAAGAAAACATGAGGGTCCGGCAGTAGCGCAGCGGGTTAAGCGCACATGGCACAAAGCACATGAACAGGCGTAAGGATCCTGGTTCTAGCCCCTGTCGCCCCACCTTCAGGGGGTCTCTTCACAGTTGGTGAAGCAGGTCTGCAGGTGTCTATCTTTCTCCCCCTCTCTGACTTCCACTCCTCTCTCCATTTCTCTCTGTCCTACAACAACAACAGCAGCAATAACAACAACAGTAAACAACAAGGGCAACAAAAGGGAAAAAATACCCTCCAGGAGCAGTGGATTTGTAGTGCAGGCACCGAGCCCAGCAATAACCCTGGAGAAAAAAAAAAATAAGAAAGAAAGAAAGAAAGAAAGAAAGAAAGAAAGAAAGAAAGAAAAAGAGAGCATTACAGGGGCCAGGCAGTGGTGCACTGATAAAGAGCACTTGCCACAATGCTTAAGGACTTGGGTTCAACCTCTTGGTCCTCATCTCTAGGGGAGGAAGTTTCATGAATGATGAAGCAGTGCTACAGGTCACTCTCTTGCCCCTTCCCTCTCAATTTCTCTGTCTTTATGAAAAATAAATAAATGAAATATCAAAAAAGAATGCATCATAATGCTGAAGAATCAGGAATATTTAAGATGTAGATAAAGTATTGAACCCTCAAGATGAATTCCCAAGTTTGAGCCCTGGCAATGCAGGTACCAGAGAGACGTTCATTCCCCTAAATATGGAGAAAAGTTCTAACTGAGAAAAAAATATATATATATAAGACCTGGCATAATTTAGTTCCTTCTGTTTCATCTGTTTTATCTCCCAATGTGTATCTCTATTTACCTTTTTAAATTTTTGCTTAATATATATATATATATATTTATTATTGTACAGAGACAGAGAGAAATTGAGAGGGGAGGGAGAGATAGAAAGGGAGAGAGAAGGGCAGGTGGTGGAGCACTTGGGGTGGAGCACTTGGTGGAATACACGTTATAATGCACAAGGATCCAAGTTCAAGCCCCTGGTCCCCACATGTAGGGGAAAAGCTTTGCAAGTGGTGAGGCTGCAGATGTCTCTCTTCCCTCTCTATCTCCTCTTGTCCCCTCATTTTCTGGCAGTCTCTATCCAATAAATAAAGATAATAAATATCATTTAAAAAAAAAGAAAGAAAGGGAGAGAGAGACAGAGAGATACCTGCAACACTGCTTCACCACTCTTGAAGTTTCCCCCTTGAAGGTAGGCTTAGGGATTTGAACATGGTTACCTTGTGCACTGTAATGAGAGTGCATAACCAAATGTGCCACCACCTGGCCTCCATATTGGCCTTCATTCTGCTCCTCAAAGACACCAAACCCAGTTTCTGTCTCGAGGCAGCACTTGCTTTTCCATCTGTTTTAGTCTTTTTTCACCTGTCACTCTCATTATTATTTTCATTGTCATCACTAAAGGTTAAGACTAATTGTTACCTTTCCAGAGAGGCATTCCCTACCTAAATAAGTCATTCCTTCTCCACTACACCTCCCACTCTCCCAATTTATTATTTTCATGTCAAGATATGAAATTGTCTTTTTAGTTGCTTGTTGGAAAATTCCAATACAGCATATAAGAGTCTAATCTTGTCTTTTAGGTTTTTGCTATGCCCAGCTTGGAATGGGGCTTCATTTGCTATAGGCTCTCACTGGTGTTTGCTGTTTAGAAACAAAGGTGTTTGACTTAAGTGTCTTACTACTTTTTTTTTATCCTTACTCCTAGTTTTCAAAACACTTTTATTTATTTTTATTTATTAGGGAATTTTTGTTTTATAGTCGACAGTTAATATAATAGTTTGTGCATGCATAACATTTCCCAGTTTTCCACATAACAGTACCCCCCGAGGTCCTCTATCATCCTTTTCCAGGACCTGAACCCTCCCCTTACCCCAATCCACCTGAGTCTTTTACTTTAGTGCAATACACCAACGTCATTCCAAGTTCTGCTTAGCATTTTCTCTTCAGACCTTGTTTTTCACTTCTGCCTGTGAGTGAGATCATCCCATATTTATCTGTCTGTTTCTGACTGATTTCATTTAACATTGTTTCTTCAAGCTCCATCCAAGATGGGCTGAAAATGGTGAAGTCACCATTTTTAGTAGCTGAGTAGTATTCCACTGTGTATATATGCCACAACTTGCTCAGCCACTCATCTGTTGTTGGACACCTGGGTTGCTTCCAGGTTTTGGCTATTACAACTTGTGCTGCCGTGAACATGGGTATACACAAATCTTTTTGGATGGTTGTGTTTGGTTCCTTAGGATATATCCCCAGGAGAGAAATTGCAGGATCATAGGGTAGGTCTATTTCTAGGCTTCTGAGAGTTCCCCAGACAGCTGTCCTATAGGGGTTGGACTAATTTACATTCCCACAAGCAGTGCAGGAGGGTTCCTTTGTCCCCACAACCTCGCCAGCATTTGTTGCTGCTATCTTTTCTGATGTATGACATTCTCAAAGGAGTGAAGTGCTATCTCATTGTTGTCTTTATTTGCATTTCTCTGACAATCAATGACTTGGAGCATTTTTTCATGTGTTTCTCAGCCTTTTGGATCTCTTCTGTGGTGAATATTCTGTCCATATCCTCTCCCCATTTTTGGATGGGGTCATTTATTTTCTTGTTGTTGAGTTTGGCAAGCTCTTTATATATTTTGGTTGTTAGCTTCTTGTCTGAGGTATGCCATGTAAAGATCTTTTCCCGTTCTTTGAGGGGGTCTCTTTGTTTGGGTAGTGGTTTCTTTTGATATGCAGAAGCTTTTTAATTTGATGTAGTCCCATAATTTTATTATTGCCTTAGTCTTCTTTGTAATTGGATTTATTTCATTGAAGATGTCTTTAAAATTTAGATGGGAAAGAGTTCTGCCAATATTTTCCTCTAAGTATTTGATAGTTCCTGGTCTAACATCCAAATTAATTTCCATATTGGATAGACACAGCCAGAAATTGAGAGGGAAGGGGATGACAGAGAAAGAGAGAAACAGACACCTGCAGCACTACTTCACCACTCGTGAAGCTTCCCCCTGCAGGTGGGAACCAGGGACTCTAACCTGGGTCCTTGCACTTTGTAATATATGCACTCAAGCAGGTGTGCCACCACTTGGCCCCTATGTCTTTCATTTCTTTGGTTAGGTTTATTCCTAGATATTTTTGCTATTTTTCTTGCTATAGTAAAAGACTTCTTCTTTCAAGTTAGTTTTTGCATAAAGGAATGCTACTGACTTTTGTCTGTTAATTGGGTAGCCTGATAACCTTACTATATTGCCTGATAATTTCCAAATGCATCCTGCTGGATTCTTTAGGTTTTTCTATGTATTTTATCATGTCATCTGTAAATAGGGAGAGTTTGACTTCTTCTCTTTCAATCTATATCCCTTTAATTCCTGATTAAATTCCATGCCTGATTGCTATGGCAAGAACTTCCAACACTATGTTGAATAGTAATGGTGATAGTGGGCAGCCCTGTCTAGTTCCTGATCTGAGGGGAAATACTTCCTGTTTTTCACCATTGATTATGATGTTGCTATATAGAGAGTCTACTATCTTGAGGAATTTTCCATCTATTCCCATTTTTATAGCATTTTGCTCATAAAGGGATATTGGGTTTTATCAAAGGCTTTCTCTGCATCTGTTTATATAACCATGTGGGTTTTTTTGGTCTTGCATTTATTGATATATGGTGGATCATGTTGATTGATTGATATATATTAAACCAACCTTGCATCCCTGGGATAAACCCCACCTGGTCATGATGAACAATCGTTTAAATATACTGCTGTATCCGGTTGGCTAGAATTTTGTTCAATATTTTAGCATCTATATTCATCAGAGACATTGGTCTGTGGTTTTCTTTTTTGTTGTTTTGCTGTCTGCTTTTGTTATCAGAGTGATGTTGGCTTCAAAGAAGCTGGAAGGGAGTATTCCTGTGTCTTCAGTCTCTTGGAAGTCTTTTAAAAGTAAAGGTATTAACTCTTCCTTGAAGGTTTTGTAGAATTGATTTGTAAAACCATCTGGCCCAGGAATTTTATTTTTGGGAAGGTTTTTAATAACTCTTCAATTTCTTTGGCTGTGATTGACCTGCTCATATTTTCTAGTTCCTTTTAATTTAATTTTGGAAGTTCGTAGGTATCTAGGAACTTGTCCATTTCGTCCAGGTTCTCTAGCTTGGTGGCATACAGTTGTTCATAGAAGGCTTGCATGATATGTTGAATTTCTGTGGTGTCTATTGTGATATCTCCTCTTTCATTTACAATCTGATTTATTTGGATCTTCTCCCTTTTTTGTTCTGTGAGTCTGGCTAAAGGTTTGTCAATTTTGTTTACTCTTCAAAGAACCAACATTTACTTTCATTGATATTTTGTATGTTTTTTTTCTTTTCTTTTTTTGCCTCCAGGGTCATTCCTGGGGTTTGGTGCCTGCACTAGGAATCCACTGCTCCTGGAGGCTATTTTTCCCATTTTATTACCCTTGTTGTTGTGCTTGTTGTATTTGTTATTATTGTCATAGCTGTTGTTGTTGGGTAGGACAGAGAGAAATGGAAAGAGGAGGGGAAGACCGAGAGGAGGAGAGAAAGATTGGCACCTGCAGACCTGCTTCACCATCTGTGAAGCGACCTCCTGCAGGTGGGGAGCTGGGGGCTCGAACCGGGATTCTTATTCCAGCCCTTGCGCTTTGCACCACGTGCGCTTAACCTCGCTGTGCTACCGCCCTTCTCTCGGTTTCCTTATTTTCAATGTTATTTATTTCTGCCATAACTTTAGTGATTTCTGTCCTTCTGGTTGCTTTAGGGTTCCTTTGTTCTTCTTCTTCTGGTCATTAAAGTGTGCAATCAGGCTGTTTATTTGAGCTTTTTCTTGTTTCCTAATGTGTGTTTGTATGGCTATGAACTTCCCTCTTAGTATTGCCTTAGCTGTGTCCCAAATATTTGATAGTTTGTTTCTTCACTTTCATTGAGCTCTTCAAACATTTTGATTTCTTCCTTAATTTCCTTTTTGACCTAGTATTTATTAAGTAGTGTACTGTTGAGCTTCCACATTTTGGGACTATTACTAATTTTTTGTTGATTGTTAAGTGTTAGTTTAATTCCACTGTGGTCTGAGAAGATGCTTGGGATGATTTCAATGCTCTTGAATTGGCTGATGCTGTCTTTGTGGCCTAACATATGGTCTATCCTTGAGAATGACCCATGTGGACTTGAATAGAATGTGTATTCCAGTTTCTTGGTGTGAATGACTCTGAAAATGTCCAATTGTTCTATTTTTTTGAAAGTGTCCTTTTTAAATATTTTCATTCATTTTTTTTATTGGAGAGAGACTGAGAGAAATAGAGAGGGGAGGGGCGAGATAGAGAAGGGAAGAAACAGAGAGATACCTGCAGCCCTACTTTACCACTTGTTAAGCTTTCTCCCATGCAGGTGGGGACCAGGGGCTTGAACCTGGGACCTAGTGCACTGCAATGTGTGCACTTAACCAGGTGCACCACCACCTGGCCCTGAGTAGTTCTATTTATCTATCTCTTCATTTAGCCATTCATAGCTCCCTCGTTTCATTATTGATATCTTCTCCCTGGATAATCTGTCAAGTTGAGGGAGTGGGGTATTGAAGGCCCCTAATACTATTGTGTTGCTGTTAATATATTGCTGTAGCTCTTTCAGTAGATGTTTGGTGTATTTAGATAGCCTCTCCTTGGGTGCACAGATGTTAATAATCATTAAGTCCTTTTTATTGACCGATCCTCTCAGCATTAAGTAATGTACATCCTTGTCTTTTTAAATTCTATTTATTTTAAGGTCTATCATGTCAGATATGAGAATAGCTGTTCCTTTTTTGTAGTCCATTGACTTGTATGATAGTTTTCCTTCCTTTCACTTTGAGTCTGTGTTTGTCTTGTTGAGTTAGGTGGGATTCCTGCAGACAGCATATGGTTGGGTTATGATTTCCATCTTCCTACTCTGTGCCTTTTAATAGGTCAGTTAAGGCTATTGACATTTATTGATATCATAGATTGAAGATATTTTAACACCATTTTGTGGATTTTTAGAGTGTTCTGATATATGGCATATTTATGGTGATCTGATTGTTTATAAGAGACCTTTCAGAACTTCTTTCAGGGCTGGACTGGTGATAGTTGATTCCTTCAACTGTTGCTTATCTGAGAAGGTTTTTATGCCTCCATCTAGTCTGAATTACAGTCTAGTGGAATACAGTAATCTTGGTTGAAAACCTTTCTTATTGAGCACTTTATAGATATCTTGCCATTTCCTTCTGGACTTTAGTGTTTGCGAGGAGAAATCTGCTGCTAATCTTCTGGGATTTCCTCTGTAGGTGACTCTTTGTTTTTCTCTTGCAGCCTTCAGGATCCTTTCTTTATCCTTATTCCTTTCCATTCTAAATACAATGTGTCTTGGTGTCTTTTTAGTCTGGGTTAATTCTGTTTGGGACCCTCTGGGCTTCTTGAACCTTTATGTCCTTTATGTTGTCTAGACTAGAGAAGTTCTCAACTGTTATGTCCTGAAGAATGATTTCTTCCCCTCCCTCTCTTTCTTCCTCTGTTAAGCCAATAATGTGTATATATTATTTCTTTTGAAGTCATCCCACATGTTCTGTTGTTGTTTTCAGTATCACTTAAACCTTTTTTTTTTGCTTTTTTAAATATTTATTTCCTTTTTGTTGTCCTTGTTGTTTTTATTGTTGTTGTAATTATTATTGTTGTTGTTGATGTCACTGTTGTTGGATAGGACAGAGAGAAATGGAGAAAGGAGGAGAATACAGAGAGGGGGAGAGAAAGATAGACACCTGCAGACCTGCTTCACCGCCTGTGAAGCGACTCCCTTGCAGGTGGGGAGCCGGGGGCTCGAACTGGGATCCTTGGGCCAGTTCTTGTGCCTTGCACCACATGTGGTTAACCCACTGCACTACCGCCCAACTCCCTCACTTAAACTCTTTTTGAGATCTCTTACTTCTTTCTTAGTTTTCTCTAATTTGTCCTCGATCTTGCTAATTCTGTGTTTTTTGCCTCTTGTATTCTATTCTCTCTCCCCTGTATTGTTTTCTGTAGTTCATCTATTTTGTTATCCTGTTATGATACTGTATTAGCTTGTTATCTAGTTGTGCTCTTAGCTTAGCTATTTCAGCTTTCAGTCCTCTAATTGCCTTGAGATAGTATTTTCTTTCAGAGTTCCATTTGTTGTTTCCCTGTTTCTGATGACTTTACTCTCAATCTCTTTCCTCACTCTTATTATTAATTCCTCAATTAGGGTTTGAATGTTAAACTCCTTCTTATGTGCCACTACTTTTGGAGGGCTTTTAGCTGGGCTTTTTTCCTGGTTCGTTTCTCCAATGATTTCTCTTGGTTTAAGTGTTGTGTATAGTGTGTTTTGCGGTCCCTCTCCTTGTACTTTTCAATCTACTGATCACTCTTGCCTGGATTGACTTGTGTCTAATTAAGTTACTTAAAGGGTTCACAGTTATGGAAATTAACAGTTGTTTCACTGTTATCTCAATCCCTGAGTTGAAGCACAGTGGCTGTTAAAGCCTCTTTTGTTCTTTTTCTTCCCTGTAGGCTATGGGTGTCTGAGGGCTTTTTAATTATAAGCACGCTTTTTACTCCATTCTGAGCATGAGATAAATCAAGGTTGAGGAGAGCTAACACAGCGCTCATGCAAAGAGACTCCCGTGCCATGGGGATCCTAAATTCCAAGCTCAGTTCAGTCACTACCTGTCCCTGTGAGTTTCCAAACAAATGCCATTTATACTCTGTGGGTTATGTAGCATTTATTCACTGTGTCTCCCAATTCATCAGGAGAACAATATGGAAAGGCTCCCACTATACAGCCCCACCTTTAGTCCACCAGGTTGTATATCTTCTCCTGAGTTTCCTGGCTAGTTCTTTGCTCCCTGACATCAGCAGGGGGACTCCCAGATGCTGTTTCAACCTCTGAGAGGTAGTAGCAATGGAGACTTGCAGTTGCATTTGGTGCACCTTAGGGGAGTCCTCTCCTCCCCTCAGCAGTCTTTTTTTTTTTTTTTTTGTTGCAGTCTTTTTGTTGGTAAAACAGACTGGAGGTGGTGCCTCAACTGGAAAACTGCCGGACTGTTACCAGCCATTTGGGAGTAGATAGGGGCTTTAGTCCCAGGAATCTCTCCTTAGGCCCTTGCTGTCCACAGCCACACGTGTTTGCACTCACCGGTGATTTTTTTTTATTGTTGTAGTTATTATTGTTATTGATGTTGTCATTGTTGGATAGGACAGAGAGAAATGGAGAGAGGAGGGGAAGAAAGAGAGGGGAGAGAAAGATAGACACCTGCAGACCTGCTTCACCACCTGTGAAGTGACTCCCCTGCAGGTGGGGAGCCGGGGCCTCTAACCGGGATCCTTATGCCGGTCCTTGTGCTTTGCACCACCTATGCTTAACCGGCTGCGCTACTGCCCGACTCCCTCACTGATGATTTGATGGATTCCCAAAGTAGTTCTGATCCTTTCTTGTTGCGGTCCCAGGTGATCTCCTTTCATATTCCTAGCTGACTGGGGAGAGGAGAAGAGAGGAAAGAAATGCAGCTGCTGCTACTCTGTAGCCCTACCCAGCTATCCAGTGTCTTACTTCTTAACTTAATTTCTGAGGGGGAAATAACACTGAAAAAGGAACATGATCACTGGGCCATGTGGTCCCTCTCCTATCTGGTTTCCTACATGTTCCAGTTGCCAGTCTTCTGCCCTGCTTTAATGCGAATGAAATGGGCTTGTACTCTTTCTCCTTCCCCTGCAGTGTCTTAGACAACCATTGTTGCTTCACGAGAAGAGAAGATGGTGACTTGGGCAATAGTTCTCACTCTCAGGGATTCCAGAAAGTTACTAAATGGGTTATTTTTTCATGTATCCGGAACACCTCTAACTTGTTTAAGTGTTTTTCTTCAGGCTCTGCCAGGTTGTCCCCAGCAACAGTGAGAGAAAGAAAGCTACTTCCCTGCTTCTTTTGGGTGCCAGGTGATTTCTGTCTGTAGTAGGTACCCTCAGGTCCTGTTTGGGATTCCATGTCAAAAGATGACCTAATCAATCACATTAACCAGGGCGTGGAACACCAAGAAGCAAGCCTGATTTTTATTTTCCTCATATCATTCCTAATATTTGCTCATTAAAAGTGTAGTGCCCATGCTAAGACCTGGGCATTCTGTCCATCAGATAGTTACTTGATGCCTGAGCTCACTCACTGTCATACCTTATCCTCCTCATGGCTTGGGCCCCAGTATCTGGTCTTGGAAGATTGTTTTTCTTGCAATGATTTCAAGTTGCTGCCATGATTCTTGTGTAAAACAGCTAGATTTCTATAGAGAACTCAAGAGCAAGCCTCCTGATCTAATCACTGGCTTTCACTACTGTTTGCTTGAGGTCTGGTGAGTAAAGGACTTTACTAAATAAGGAGAGTGAAAAGTCCTCTTGGTTGAGGAGACTACAAACTCCATACCACAGATTTGGAAATGCTTCAGTATTTTATCTGTCCTTTAGATGGGCATGTAGAACATTCCATTTATACCAACTTTTCACTTCTTCCATTTATCAATGTTATAGCCAGTTAAAGACATTGGTATCTGATTAGTGACTTTGGCATTGTCTGCCTGCCTACCTTGTTTTGCCAGAAATGAACTGGTGATAGATTTGAGAAGAGGCAGAGGTTGTGGGTGGGAGCCTTTGTCAGTATCCAGCAGAGATGACCTGAGAGTTTTGTTAGTCCAGATCATACTCGTCTATAGAACTTTCTTGTGTTTGTGTGGGAGTTCAGTTCAACAGCAACTTGCTAAGCACCAGTTCCATACCAGGGTAGTCTTTCTAGTTAGATACTGAGGATATCCAGACTAGTAGAATATTCTTTTTGCCTTCAAGAAGTTTAGAATCTTATTAGGAGGGGAACCAGTGTGCTGACTTCAGAATGGCTCTGTGTTCCTCTTATTCTCTTCTTCGAATCTGAGCTTGTCCTGTCAACAGCTTTGACCAATGGAATGTAGTGGAAGCAGTGTTTGAGATTGGTCCTTCTGGTATCTGTAGCTTCAGCTCTTGGAACTTTCAGAATGTCTCTTCTGGGAATCCAGCCACTATGTAAGGAGCCTGACTCACCTAAGAACACCATATTGGGAGGAAGCTTGCCACTTGGAGTGAGTCTGAGAAGAGCAGTGAGGTACTGCATGTATGAGTGAAGAAGCTGCCTAGGCTTTGTATCTTGCCCAGTGACCAGTTGAATGCAGCTGAGTGAATAACCTTCACTAATACCACAAGGAGAAGAACCAACCAGCTAAGCTTTGCTTAAATTCTTAAAAAAAAATTTTATTAGTGATTTGATTTACAAAATTATAAGGTAACAGGGATATAATTTCACATCTTTCCCACTACCAGAGTTCTGTATCTCCATTCCCTCCATTGGAAACTGCATTAGTTCTCCCAAGATCACAGATATGAGTTGACTACTATTTATATAACTACATATCTATATTTGTATGTCTGATTATTTTTACTATGGTCCTGCCTACTACTTCTAATTCTCTTTCTCTCTCTTTCTTTTTTCCTCTTCTTTATCCAGTTCAGAGCCCTCTGGTCATCTTTCCCTAACATTTACCCCTCTGGAAGTGTGGACCAAAATTCTTTATGGGGTGCAGAAGGTGGAAGGTCTGGCTTCTGTAATTCCTTTTCCACTGGACATGGGCATTGGCAGGTTGATCCATATTCCCAGCCTATTTCTGTCTTTCCCTAATGTGGCAGGGCTCTGTCGAAGTGAGGTTCCAGGACATATTGGTGAGGTTGTCTGCCCAAGGAGTTTGGGATGCAGTCATAGTAGCATCTGCAACTTGGTGGTTGAAATGCAGTAAGATATAAAGCAGGACAAAATGTTTAATGAACAAGAACCATAAATTAGTGTTGGTCATATTGGTTTGCTCCCCTTCCCCCTGACCTCTGAGAAAAATTGGTTTGGCCCTTGCTAGTTTCGCGCCCCACTTTCTCCCCGCCCCCTATTTTAAGGACTTCCAGAGTCCCAGCAGCAGCGGCGGAGGAAGGATGATGGGGAAGCACATGGTGTGGTGATTTGCCCGTTCGTGAATAAAGATTAAACTGCAGCTTCTCAGCCCAGCCGTGTGTCCAGGAGTCTCTGTCTCTGTCTACCACCCCGAAGCTAGCCCGGCCTGCTGGTGCCCCCGAAACTTAACAACAAATGGCACCCACGTGGACCTGACCTGTGCATCTCTCAGATAAGTGAAGACAATTTGGCTACCTATGTATTATGGCCTTCTCTTCTGCTTGTGAAGAGATCTCCAAAGGCCTCTGCCCTTTCTTCACGAGACTGTCTCGCTGTTTCTGGAACATTTATCTCTGGACCACTCTGTGGTTTCTGCCCAACACCAGCCCGCAGGAGCCCAACGCCAGCCCGCATGAGCCGGCTTTCTGCCACGTGGCGCGGGGCATTGGGCGCCGGCTCCCTCCATGCTGCTTGGCCACTGGGAGCAGGGCAGCAGACATGGCAGGGCCATGGGGCAGGGCCGCGGTGGCCTATAAAAGCTGCCACCCTGGGGCACCTCAGCCCGCGCCTTCTGCACAGCTGGCCCGCCCGCCCTCATGCTATGAAGTCTGGACGGATCCGGGACCACCCGGAGACTGCGGGCTCCCTGCCGAAACTGGGCCCCCTGGCCGAGATCCTCAGCTCGGGTCTGAAGGCAGATGAGCTAGTACACACAGAGATTCATCCAGAGATCAAAACCTACAATTCCTAGAAGTGGAGCTGCGCGGGAAGCCACCTCCGGATGGTGACCCCCCAACAACAACTAAGACAGTACAGATCTAAATTCGTGTTTAAAATGACATGTCTTCGTAACAAAGGTTTCTCTCCTTGTGTATTAAAGACCATGTTTATGTGTGTGTTTAAAGTTTGGTAACATTAACTTTAAGGTTAAAAATACAACTTTAAGGCTATATTCTTACCAGACAGAGTTAAATAAAAAAAGTTTTTAACATAGTTCTCATAAAGATAAAATTAACTTACATTTAAAGTCTGAGGTAAAAATTAGTTAACAATCAATATATTTTAACTAAGTTGGTCAAAAAAAAAAACCTGCACACACCTAGGGTGTGTCTTCATCTTGAATGGGTGTAACAAAAGGTTAAAAAGACGTTGTTGATATGTAAAAGTCTCAAATTCCTTCTCAATTAGAAATGTTAGGTTGCTATGGTTATGCTAATAATTCTCATGCCTGAGGTCTTTTTCTTTCTATGGTTCATGTTTGCCTTTCCACATTTTATTTTTTGAACTTTAAATAGCCTTAAAATCATGCTGGAAGGGACTTCCAATTGTGATAGAGTTATCAATTGTGATAAACTTCTAACCTGCTACAAGTTTGTTTCATAGTAAGTAAATTGCAGTTGTCAAGTTCTCTACAGAAAAGCAGAATTCTGATGGCTGACATTCTCCATCGAGACAGACGTACAACAATTCACCCCCTGGCAATTCTTCGGTGGACATCTGCTTTGGACTTCTGTCGGACTCACTGGTACACCTCGGACACTTTGCACAAAACTAGCAGCTTCCCTTATGCTTCTGGGTTTCTCAAAGACTGACTGTAGCCATGCCTTGGGACTCTAGGCCTCACCCTCCCACCATGCTAGAAAATGCCCGTCGAGGCAAGTACGCCCCCCAGAGGCAGGAATTTTTTTTTTTCCCTCCAGGGTTATTGCTGGGCTCGGTGCCTGCACCATGAATCCACCGCTCCTGGAGGCCATTTTCCCCCCTTTTTGTTGCCCTAGTTGTTGCAGCCTCGTTGCGGTTATTATTGCCTTTGTTGACGTTGCTTTGTTGTTGGATAGGACAGAGAGAAATGGAGAGAGGAGGGGAAGACAGAGAGAGAGGGGGAGAGAAAGATAGACACCTGCAGACCTGCTTCACCGCTCGTGAAGCGACTCCCCTGCAGGTGGGGAGCCGGGGGCTTGAACCGGGATCCTTACGCTGGTCCCTGCGCTTTGCGCCACGTGCGCTTAACCCACTGTGCCACCGCCTGACCCCCGGAAATGTTTTTTTTTTTAAGCTGATAAAGTTTTGCCCACAGAGGCAAAAAAATGGCCCCTTCAGGCCTTCCCTTGGCAGCACACTGGTTCTTGTTACTCGCTTACATGTTTCTCCATGTTTGTGCCAGTTTCTTTTTTGAAAATGCCTGTACGATATAGGTTTCTGTTCACCCCACACCCCTGATACTGTGCTCATTTAGTTAAAAACAGAAGGGGGAATTGTTGGTCATATTGGTTTGCTCCCCTTCCCCCTGACCTCTGAGAAAAATTGGTTTGGCCCTTGCTAGTTTCGCGCCCCACTTTCTCCCCGCCCCCTATTTTAAGAACTTCCAGAGTCCCAGCAGCAGCGGCGGAGGAAGAATGATGGGGAAGCACATGGTGTGGTGATTTGCCCGTTTGTGAATAAAGATTAAACTGCAGCTTCTCAGCCCAGCCATGTGTCCCGGAGTCTCTGTCTCTGTCTACCACCCCGAAGCTAGCCTGGCCTGCTGGTGTCCCTGAAACTTAACAACAAATTAGGAATAGAGCAGATGGTAATAGCGACTCTAGGGTGGATCAAGTGAGGAAGTCTATTTTAGGTATATTCCTAGGGGCCATGACTATGGTAATTTTTGCAGCTAACTTGAAGGTGGACCAAAAATTTTGTCTAGGTATATGGTGTCAGAGATGAGAATGGGACTAGAAAGCTGGATCAGGGCAGAGAGTAGCACTCAAACTTGAAGAAAATATGTAAATACAGTTAACTATTTACCGCATCAATCTGACTCAGGGCCCATGTCTATTCATATTTAGCATAGGAGCCTGTATAACCTGTGAGTCCCTGTCAGTCTGTGTTCATAGTCCATGGCCACAGCTGGGAGCAGTCTAGGCTGCACTCTTTTCAGGACCAGTTTTCCTCGAGTTTGCCTAATTTTTTTGACCCACAGAATTGTAAGCAAATAAAATAGCTGTTCTAACCAAGTAAGTTTTGGGGTAGGTTGTTATAAACTTATACATACTTGACACAAGTATATTCTTTTTTAAAAATTTAAAAAATATTTAATTTATTTATTATTGGATAGAGACAGAAAGAAATTGAGAGGGGGAGGGGAAGGTAGAGAGGGAAAGAGACAGAGACACCTGCAGCCCTTCTTCATCACTTGTGAAGCTTTCCCCCTGCAGGTGGGGACCAGGGGCTTGAACCCGGATCCTTGTACATTGTAGTGTGTGCACTTAACCAGTGCACCACTGCCTGGCCCCTGAAACTAGTATGTTCTTGATGATTGGGTGGGGGGTGGTGTCTAAGATGCTGTAGGAGAACAGAAGGCACCTGAGGCAGCTTATAGTGATGAGAAAATAGTCATGGAATGCTGGAGCTCCCAGGCAAGGTTTGCTTGATTAGAATTGTCTCTAATGAGCTAGCTATGAGACTGACTTTGGGGAGAGAGAGGTTGTCTCAGCATAAGGGAATAGAACAATATAGCAAGGCAGTAATTACAGCATGGGACACTGATGAGTTCTTCAAGCAGGTACAAAACAGGAAGCAATGGATAAAGGTGCAGAAGCATTAGTAATAATAACAACAATGACAATTACAATGAAAAAAAACCACAAATGTTTATTGAACACTTAAGACATGTCATATACTGATGTAAGGTTTTACATGTACCAGCTCCTTTAATCCTACATAGCCCAGTATGAGTAGTCCCCTTTTTTAAAAAAATTATTTTTATTTATTTAATTTTTTTTGAGAGAGATGCAGAAAGACACACACACACACACACACACACACACACACACACACACACACAGAAACACCAGAGCACTGCTTAGCTCTGGCTTATGGTGGTGCGGGGGATTGAACCTGGCATTTAGGAGCCTCAGACATGAGAGTCTGTTTGCATAACCATTATGCTGTCTCCCCCGCCTGAGTAGTCCCTTTTTATACTAGAAAAAATTGAGACCCAAGCAGTAAGTAACTTGCTTAGGCACAAGTGCTTGGCAAGTGTGGAACAGGAATTTGAACCTAGGCAAGGTCTTGGAGAATGTCTTCTGCCTCCTTAAAGAATTTGGAAGTCATTTTGTGGGTCATGTAAAGTGACCCAAAGGTCTAGTAAGGGTACAGTAACATGGTCACATGGAAAGGTTCCTATAACTGCAGTCCTGTAACTTCGTCTCCTACATTGGCTATTTTCTTTTTCTTGCTGCCAATTATTCTTCACTCTAGCTCCCAACAGTGAAATCTTTAAAACAAGTGGGGCTTGTGAACTTGTCTTTGAAGGATATAATGGAAGAGAGAGGCATGAGAGACTTATATTCCCCTATAGCTGGTTATTGTGGCAGGTTGGGATGTGGGGAGAGGATGGAATGCTCAGGGAGAGAAGGGGTGTGGTGGCCACCAAGAGAGGAAAGTGAGCCACATCCTTGACCCTGTGGAAGGATAAGAATAGCAAAAATTGAGAGACCACCTATACTAAGAACATTATGTGGGTGCATGTATATATATAATATTATATGAGAGACCACCTATACTAAGAACATTATGTGTGTATGTATATATATAATATTACATGATATTATATGAGAGACCACCTATACTAAGAACATTATGTGTGTATGTATATATATATATATTACATGATATTGTATGAGAGGCCACCTATACTAAGAACATTATGTGTGTATGTATATATATAATATTACATGATATTATATAGTACATGTATTTATTATTAGATCAATATCAGATATAGAAACAACAGCTGAGAGAAGTCAGATAATTTTTCTTCAGACACACTGAGTAATTAATTGTTAGAGCTGGGCTACTAGCTTATGCAAAGGGGCTGATAACAATAGTCCAATAATAACATTCAGTGGTTCTGGGGCTGCCATATGCAAATGGACCACATGTGGTCCACATGTGGTCAAGGGCAGGACCACATGCAGTAGAAAGATTGGAAGAATTGCTGAGTAACTGGGAAATAGGAGGAGGAATTATTAATGTGTCATATAAATGAAGGTGTGTAGATATTTGAGATGTTGTTTTTTAATTTCTTTATTGGGGGATTCATGGTTTACAGTTGACAGTAAAATATAATAGTTTGTACATGCATAACATTTCCTAGTTTTTCAGATAGCTTTGACTGAGAGAGAAAGCATTAGAGAAGAGAGAGGTTGTGTGGGTATGCTAGCTGGACCATAAAACATGAGATAATGTCTTCTGAACATCTGTCATGACATAGACCTAGAGATAATACTTTGACCTTTTATTTGCCTCAAAATTCTTTGAAAGTGTTGTCTCCAAGGAACATTCTTATGAAAATAGCTAAGCAAACTTCCCCTTAAAGATCTCACAAGCCATTTAAGATATCATTTGACTAGCAAGCATATTGCCAAATTATACAGGGATAACTGACTTGATTATGTTTGTGGGAATTATCCATTTTCTAGATTACTTACTAAAAAATAAATGTACTGTCTACTGACCATCCACTCTTCATTCTTAGCCCCTTGAGGGAGGGGTCCTAGTGCTCCTCAGACATACAAGGTGTTCTCTCTAGAACAATGCCTTACCCACCCCCTATCTTTTCCTTGGAAGCATGGATGGGGATTGAAAGGAAATATAAAAGACTCAGCCTCCTTTCCTAGGAGAATTGTGGGTTCTTTTTTAAAAAATATTTTATTTATTTTTTGATAGAGACAAAGAGAAATTGAGAGGGATAGGGAAAATAAAGATGGGATTGGGAGAAAGAGAGAGAGAGAAAGAGAGAGAGAGAGAGAGAGAGAGACCTGCATCATTGATTCACCATTTGTGAAACTTACCTCCTGCAGATGGGGACCAGGGGCTTGAATCTTGGTCATTGTGCTCTGTAACATTTGCGTTCAACCAGGTGCACCACCATTCGGCCCCTTCATTCTGGCTTTTGAGTTCTGGTCAAGAGGAGTCTATATGAGGGGTCTGTTCTTTGAATAAAATCAGGGTTAGAACAAACAAAAGGCTACAGAAGTTGACTACTGTGGATGGCTATGATCTGTGAGCCTTGAAGTTAATGTGGTAGCAATCCTTGAGTTTCTTCAAGGCCAGGCCTAGTTCACTAGTGTAGGAAAGCTAAAAGGTACTCTGCACCGGTAGCCTAGTTAGAAAAAATGAATTTAGCTTGACATGCATTTAACTTGAAAGCATTCTCTGCAAATTGTGCTTGGTTGCGGTCGAAAGATTGAAATTAGTTGGTTTTCTTTTCTTTTCTATTCTTTTTTTTTTTTTTTTTTTTTTTGTGCCTCTAGGGTTGTCACTGGGTTCAGTGCCTGTGCTACAAATCCACTGCTCAGGGAGATCATTTTTTTCTATTTTTTTTTTTTTTATTGGATAGGACAGAAAGAAATTGAGAGAGGAGGGGAAGACAGAGAGGGAGAAAGATAGACACCTGCAAACCTGCTTCACAGATTGCAAAGCGACCCTCCTGCAGGTGGAGAGCTGGGGGCTCAAGCCAGGATCCTTGTATGGGTCCCTGCACTTTGTGCTACGTGTGCTTAACCCGCTGTGCTATCACCCTGCCCCCTGAAATTAACTTCTCATCCTGTTGAATTTTTTTTCACCAACAGTATCTAAACAGAGACTGAATGCCAAGGATAATGGCATTTTTCTTTGCTTACTACTTGGGCCAAAGTCTAGTCAAGACAGAATCTTGTAGGGTTCTACCTTTTCTTTCCCATGACTTCTATGAGAGGAACATTGCTCAGTGATTGAATACAATAAATAAGTAAAAAATAAATAGACAAGGCTGCTTTAGATTTGCTTCAGTTTGTGCCTGTGACTGTGACACCCTTTTAGGTAAGTGACTTCACTTCTATGTTCCCCCATTTTCTCAAATATTAGATGAGGATAATCACTTTTCTCATTTCATAGGCTAGCTGTAAGCAGGAAATTGGTGTGTGTAAAGTTCTTAGAATGGCATATTTCATTCAAGAACTTAACGCACATTTAAGGAGCAATATATAGATTGCCATGTGCCAAGTGCTGGAGAAAGGTGATGCAGACCTGGCATCCCACAAAACTTACACCCTAGGGTATATGTGTTGGGGAGTGTGGCAGGCAGGATGAAGGCTCCCCAAAGAAGTCCATATCCTGAATGGCAAATTTGCAGGTGGAATGAAAGTCAGCTGATTTTTTTTTTTTTTTTTAACAAAGGAAGCATAGCCTGCATTATCCAGGTGGAAGCTCTGTAATTGTGAGGATGTGGTAGAAGCAGGCGGCTAAAGAGAGAGCGTCAGAGTGATGTCATGTGAGGACTTGACCTGTTGTTGCTGACTTTAAGTTGGAGGGGGAATATGAGCCAAGGCATGCAGGTGGCCTCCACGAGATGGAAAAAGCAGAGAAATAAAATTTCCCCTAGAGCCTCCAGAAGGAACACAATCCTGCTGATCTTGATTTTAGCCCAGTGAGACCCACTTTATACTTTTGACCCCAGAACAGTGAGATAATTAATGTGGGCTGTTCAAATCACCATTTGTGATGATTTGTTATAATAGCAATAGGAGAAAGATATTAATACAGATAAAAAAACAAGTCAGCAAATGAAGGTATTTTGCAATTTCAGGGAATAGACACTTGGAGGAAAATAAGGCAACATGAAGGAATAGAGAATGATGGGGGTGGATGGGGAGATCTCTCAGATGATCCGAGGAAGTCGTCGATCTACATTGCTGGGGGTGGGGGGAATGGAGCTCACCAAGGCCTTAGGGAGAGGAAGAGGAGTTGTAGGAGCAGTCAAAGTAGCTCAGCTTAGTGCGCCTGTGGGAAAAGTATAAGAGATGAGACTGAGCAAAGTAGATGTCAGGTCTCCCAGATCTTTGGAGTTTGAATTTTATGGTGATAAGTTTGATATTACTCCAAGTGGAAATCATTGGGGAAGACCCATAGGAAAGCAATGATACAAAATGGCTTGTATTTTACAAAAGGCACTCAGGCTGCTACATGGGGAATAAATTTGAAAGTTTGAATGGAGGTAGTGCAGCCTGGGAAGTGATGCAATGGATAAAGTGTTGAACCCTCAAGATGAATTCCCGAGTTTGATCCCTGGCAATGCATATACCAGAGTGATACTCTAATTCTCTCTCTCTCTCTCTCTGTCATAAATACATACATCTTAAAAATAATGGAGGTAGCCAGTCAAGTTAGGAGTATATTATGGGAAAAGATGAACTAGATATAGTTGGTGATGCAGCTGGTGAGAAGGAGTTGGATTCTAGACATGTTAGAGATCATTAGATCTTATGGTAGTTTGAATATGGGGTTTTATTGAAGGAATGAGATCAAGGATACTTCCTAGGTTTGGTATGGAACAAAGGAGTGAATGGCCATTCCATTTCCTGAATACAGGAGAGGGACAGTTTTGGAAGGTTAAATTCTAGAATGTTCATCTATTGATTGCTTAAAGATTAATGTCAGTCTGATGTTCCTGACACACTAGTATGCTGCTGTTTGCCTCCTCTGCTTATGCTCACGGTATTTCTTCCCTTTGGCACTTCCTCTTTCCCCCTCTATTGTAAAGGGTTAAATTTCTATCCATTCTTCAAGAACTAATTCCAATAGAACCTCTTTTCTATACCTGTTGGGCTGCTAGAAAAGCCTGGACATATTTGATCTTTGCAAAAATGGGCCATGACTTTTCCTACGACCCAGTATTACAGAGAAGATTTTTCTTCCCTTTGCACTGAAGCTAGAATTTAAGTCTCTTGATCAGTTTACCTTTGGGCCCCTCCTATATAAGTATTTTATCTTCTTTGATAATCTCCTTGAAAATAGGGAGGTGAATTTCTCTTCTTGAATTCTCTGCTGCATAGTGAGTTGCACATAGGAGGTGCCTGGTATATTATTACTGACTGGAATTTAGTGTGGAGGAGAGGGCATTGAGTGATAGAGTCAGACTAAGAATTCTCAAAAGTTTAAATGTATTATGGGGGGAACTGGTGGTGGTGCACCTGGGTGACTGCACGTATTACAATGTGCAGGAATCTGGGTTCAAGCCCCCAGTCCCTCTATAGTGGGAAAGTTTCACAAGCAGTGAAGCAGTGTTGCAGGTGTCTTTTTTTTTCTCTTTCTATCATATTCTTCCCTCTTAATTTCTCTGCTTCCATCCAATAAATAGATAAATAAAGTTAAATAAAAATGAAAAAATAAAGATTAAAAAAAGATTTTATGGGTGCCAGCAGGTGGCTTATCCAGTAGATTGATCGTGTTACCATATGCAAGAACCTGCACATAAGCTCTGGGTCATCACATGGGAGCACCTGCAGACTGCCATGTCTCTCTTTCTCTGTCTTTCCCTACCTTTCTCCCCCTCTGTCTCTCATTCTCTATCTAAAAGAAAAAAATGGCCACCAGGAGAGGTGGAGTTCTGCAAGCACTGAGTCCCAGAGATAACCTTGGTGGTAACAAATTATATATATATATAATGTATTCATTTAATTGTGGATTTATTGTCTCTTCCATTCAATTTGCTAAGTTGCCTAGTTCTGAACTTTTTTTTTCTTTTATAATCACACTGGTTTCTGGTGGTGCTGGGAATTGAACCTGGGAACTTTGGTGACTCAGGTGTGGATGTCTTTCTGTAATAACACTATGCTCTCTCTCCACCAGGGAATAATTTATTAGGAAAAAAATATGAGGATTGTAGATGTTTATGGATTTGATTCTCTGGTTTTTCTCCTGCTCCATTACAAGATGATTTTTCTGGCGATGAATATAAATGGCTTAAGACTATGCAGCTTTATGCTGTCTGTTTGTTCATCTTTTTTTTTTTTTTTTCATTCTTCAGTTAGTGAGGCTACTAGACAAAAGGTGAAAACCAGGAAATTATGGTAGAGTCTCTGCACTTTTTTCTTTATTTTTGTAGAGCCAGAATCTTATATCTATGTGATATGTTACCACTTTTGGCTGATTGAAAAAAGAAAGTTAAAAATTACATATATTTCTTGAAAGGACAAGACACCACGGCACCGGAACTCCAGTGCCATGGAACGTCCCATGTGGTGCTGAGGCTTGAACCTGGGCCAGATGTGTAGCAAGGCATGCACTCTACAAGGTGAGCTCTCTCTCTCACCTACACTATTTATTTCAGTTATTTTATTTTCTCAACTGGGCAAGAGTTTCACAGGCACTATATATTTAAGGTCTTCATTTGGCAACATATACATTCATCCATTTCCAATGCCAAGATACATTCAAGGATTAGCCAATCAGTTAAAGGAAGTCTGCTGCTCTTCTCAATAGCTTATATTTTTATTTTTATCTGTTCATCAATTAGTTTTTGCTACACGACAAATGAACTCACAGTATAATGGCTTAAATAACAATTATTATTATTTTTTAAATATTTAATTAATTTATTTATTAATGAGAGGGACAGGAGAGAGAGAAAGAACCAGACATCACTCTGGTACATGTGTTGCTGGGGATTGAACTCAGAATCTCATGCTTGAGAGACCAATGTTTTATCCACTGTACCACCTCCCGGACCATGAAATGTTTTACTTTTTTTTTTTTTTTTTTATCAGCGCACTGCTCAGCTGTGGCTTATGGTGGTGTGGGGGATTGAACCTGGGACTTTGGAGCCTCAGGCATGAAAGCCTCTTTGAATAACCATTATGCTATCTACCCTACGCACTTAAATAACAATTATTAATTTGACTCTTACTTCTGTAGTTTGACAACTTGGGCTGGTAGTCAGTGGTTGTCTGGGATGCCTTGGCTTACCTTGGCTGAATTAGCTTATGTATTTGAGATTAATGAGTAGTTGAGGCTGGATATTTTAATGACTCAGTAAAGGTATCCAGGAAAATGTAGTCATTCTCCACATAGTCTCTTCTCCTTCATGAGACAGTCTGGATTTCATTGTATATAGCAGCCAAATTCTATAGTGACAAAGGGATGATGCAGGGTCTCTTGAGGCCTAAACACAGAATGTTCCAACATTACAGCTGCCACATTCTATTGTCCAAAGCAAGTCACAAGTCTCATTCAGATTCAAGAGGTGGAGGAATTGCCTTTTAATGGAAAGGACACAAAGTTTTATTGAATAGATATAGAGTGGCAGGTAGAGATGGGAAGGAAGAATTCTGTCCACTTTTTGTTTGTTTGCATTCTATCACAGTTAGAATACTTTTGACTTAGGTAACAGAAAATTCTACTGTAAGTTGTTTAAACAATGGACATATTATCTCAAAAAGTAAGAAGTTTGGCAGAAAAGTGATTTATTTCAGGGTTACTAGTCAGTTAAAAGTGGGCTACGTAGCATTATTTCAGCTTTCTAACAATGCTGTTGTGGTCTTAGGCTTTCCTGTATTCAACTTTGCCTTATAATTCATAGCACATTGAGGTTTGTCCATATCTAACAAGATATTCACAGCAGATTAGGTTTTACTTATAGATGACAAATATTAGGGATGGGGAGATAGTATAATGACTATGCAGAAAAGTTTTCATGCCTGAGGCATCAAAGGTCCCAGGTTCAAATCTCAGCACCACATAGGCCAGAGCTAACAGTGCTCTGGTAAAAAAACAAACAAGTAACAGCCAATACACACACACACACACACACACACACACACACACACACACACACACACACACACACATACCCCAAACAAACAAAACCAAAATCTAGAGGAAGAAAAATATCCCCTTTCACAAATGGGAAAAATCTACCCAGAAGTCCTTTCAGTCTTCCTGTTGGGTCCCATTATGTCATGTCTTAACCCATGATTAGAAAGGCTGAAAGGCTCTCCTGTCAACTTGATACTATAGCTTTTGGAGGATGAAGGTGGGAATTAGTGGTGTTGAGCTATGCATATAGCCATCAAGAAGCATCATAGCTTAGGCATGTTGAGTGGAGGCCAGGGAGTTCTACTCAGTAAACCCTTTAGGGTTTATATTTATTTGTGTTTCTGCCTTTCACTATAGATGATAAACATCTGTACAAGCACAATACTAATTCAGTGGGTAAGAAATGATGTCTAGGGGCCAGGTGGTGGTGTACCGGGTTAAGAGCACATGTTACAATGTGCAAGGACCCAGGTTCAAGCCCTCAGTCCCCACCTGCAAAGGGAAAGCTTTGCAAGTGGTGAAGCAGTGTTGCAGGCTATATGCATAGCTCAACACCACTGATTCCCACCTTCATCCTCCAAAAGCTATAGTATGAAGTTGACAGGAGCACAAGCTCTGTTGACAGCCACAAGCACTGGAGCAGTGCTGCAAATGTCTCTCTTTCTGATTCTCTCTTCTCTTACTTTTTTATTTAAAAAAAAGGGTACCAGGAATGGTGGTGCCCCAACAATAACCATGGGGGCAAAAAACAAAAACTAAACAGTCTGTGGGTCAAGAAATTATAAATTAGGTAGTTAAATTTTGGCTGAAATCATGTGTAACTAGTAAATTAGAACAAGTCATTAAAAATTCTTGTTATGTGATTCTTTTTGATTATTTGTGCCTGTTACTTAGGTGATGTGATAGAGGGCATATTCTTGAAATCTTAGACACCACTGATGGGGTCTAAGTTCAGTCTTAAATAGTCAAATAAAGAATAAGAGGACGCAAAAACAAACAGCCGTTAATTAGAAACTTTTAAAGGTTTTTTTGGTTTTGTTTTGTTTATAGCTAGGTATATTTGTTCTAAACCTAATTAAGTCCCACACCATCTATTAGTTCTCCTGTCTTTAAATTTTGACCTGGAGTGATGTATAGGGCAAATACAAGTATCATTTTTCTAGAAAGCATTGAATAAAGTACACCTTTCCTTTAACTATCCTCCATAAATAAAATGTCCTGTAAAAAGGCCATCACCTTGGCAACTGTCAACTGACTCAGTTTTATGAAGACAAAGTCAGAGTACAAGTGAACCTTGCAGGTAGGCCCTGTGTGATTTTTTTTTTTTCCTCAAGGAAAACAAAATATCTTGAAAAGGGACTTCTAGCCATGTTTTGAGAGAGACCAAGCTACATAAACACTGTATAAAGTTTTAAAAAGAAGTTACTCTGAAAGATGAACTTGAAAATTGCATTGTTCTATAACTTCCTTCCATTTATGATTTGTTTAAATATCTATTTTTTTCTCCTTGTTAAACTGCTTGCACTTCAAAAGCTTTTCCTCTTTCTAAAAACATCTCTTCTAAAGTAAAATCAGCCAAAGCATTCAGTGACTTCCACACTTTGAGTTTCTTTTATAGCATCCATGATTTATTTCGGTTGCTTGTTGAGTGCATTTACTTGTTTCTGGGTGTGAGCTTATATTTTGATTATCATAGTATATAATGTGTTTTTTAGGTAGCTATTAACCCTATCTTCTGATACCAGTTTTAAATGCCAGCCTGAACATAGTGAAATAGTGCAGTTACTGTAGAAAACAAATGATGGTTCCTCAAAAAATTAAACAGAATTACCATATGATCTAGTAATTTCACTTCTCAGTACACACCGAAAGAATTGAAAGCAGGGACTCAAACAGATATTTTGCACACATAGGTGCACAGTGGCATCACTTACAATAGCCAAAATGTGGAAACAACCCAATTGTCCATCAACAGGTGACTAGAGAAATAAAATGTAGCATATAATAGCTAAGTATTATTCAGTTGTAAAAAGGATATTATTATATATGCTAAGACATGAATGAACTTTAAAGACATATTAAAGTGAATTAAGTCAGGCAGAAAAGGGCAAGTGTCCCACTCATGTGAGATACTCTGGATCATCAGATTCAGGGACAGTAAGTAAAATGGTGGTTGGCAGGGATGAGGTTGAGTGGGACATAGAGACTAGTTGTTTAATGAGTACAGAGCTTTAGTTTTGAAAGATGAAAACAATTCTAGCTAACACTGTGAACATACTCAGTATCACTGAACTGTACACTTAAAATGATAAATCTGATATTTTACTACAGATTAAAAAGGAAAAAAAGGAAAGACCATTATTGCAAGGTTTAACTTTATGTGTCAACTTGGCTAAGCTGGGGTTTCTGTTGTTTGGTTAAATACCAGTCTAGATTTTGCTGTGAAGATATATATTTAACAGATCTGATTAACATTTTTGTCTGTAACCTTTAGTGTTTTTTTTATAAACATTATATAATATTTACAGAAATCTTATGACTAAGTGACCATTCTCTTCTCTTTGTGACTAGAGGCTATGGGAAACATGAAAAGGCAAAGTTGAAAATCATAGCAGCCTAGACCAAGTGTCTGAAGAATAGGTGGAAGCTGTAAAGGATTAGATGAGGAAGTATGTGACTTGGGAAAACCCCACTGAGCTTTCCCCTTGACCTGGAATTCCCTTCTCTATATAGTCCCCTAGTGTATTCTTTATGAAACTCCTCACAACAGTTGCTGGTAAGGCATGCACTCAAGCAAGCTAGTGACTTTTGTTATTATTTTAGGGGAAGGCGTGTATTACCCATTTGTACTATTTCCTTCTATATGGAGGAAGTCCTCCTAGAGAAATAATCTGACTTCTGTGTCTTCTTTCTGTTTACAGATGGCTGAGTTAGGAAGGAGAAAGAGACTGCACTAGTCTTTTAAGGATGCTATAACAAATTGCCACAAACGGAGGGACATGAGACAACAGAAGTGTGGTCTTTCTGGGGACGAGAAGCCTGAGATTGAGGTGTGGGCAGGATTGCTGCCTTTTGGAGGATTTGAGGAAAAACCTGTAGTCTCGTGCCCACTTTCCTCATTTCTAATGGTAGCCTGTACCTTTCATGCTTTTGGTTTGTTAATGAATCATTCCAAACTATGCCTCCATCTCCACTTGACTTTCTTCTCTTTTGTCTTCTGTCCCTTTCTTCTAAGGACTCTTGCCATTTGATTCAGGGATCCCTTAATCCAAGATAATCTCACCTCAAGATTCTTAATTTAGCTGCATATCCAAAGAATCTCCCCTCCCAAACAAGGTTACATTCAGAGATTATGAGTAGGTATATTTTTGGGAGGTCCATTAGCCAACCCTCTACAGTAAGTACATGTACCCCAGTATCTTCTCCTTTTCTTCCTGAGGTGAGATTGCCTGCCTATCTATCTGACTGCTGAGAAACACATGTTCTGTGTTGATTCTCCAAAAGTAAATTTTATAGGAATCTCACTCTCCTTCTGAAACTCTGGGCACACAGTTCTCATCACTGTGTTAATATATCTGATTCTGACTTCAGAATTGGAAACTCACCTGAAGCAGTGAAGCCTTATTCTGGAATATTAACTGCATAAAGTAAAGATGATAGTTTGCTTCCCATCTATCATATACTTTGTCCTTATTTTTTCAATTAGTTTAGAATTTGGGAGTGAATGAAAAGGGCTCTGCTTTCTTTCTATTTTTTACAGAACAGTTAAAAATGCAATTAGTTTTATTTGCTCAAATATCATCAACTTTCTGAATTCTTCCCTCATTTTCATAGACAGAATTGACTATCTCTTCTGTACTTCCACACTCCTCTGTATTTTCTGGTTTGCACTTCCCCGTCCCCAAATCACAATTGTTCAAAGGCTGTTTCCCTTTTGGCATTCTCCCAGCCACAACCCAACTGTGACATGTGAATAATGATTAGGACAAACAGGAGCTCTATTTTGACAATCCAGACAGCCTCCTAGGAGTCCTATAGCACAGGACACTTGGTGAGCCACCCTGCATCCCATTATTCTGTTGCTCTGCTGGGCTGGCATGGGGGTGCCTCTTCTCAGGCACGTACTTTCTGGGTTGGACAGAACGTGACCGGAGCCAGTCTGGGCTGCTACTTACTCAGCGATGCAAGAGAGATGACCCAAGAACAGAGCTGGTGGTGGCGAAGTGATGCAATTCTTTATTGATCAGAAAGCCAAGGCTTTTAAGAGTAGGACCCGGAAGTGGCAAGTCGGAAACAGAAATGGCTTGATATTGTTTGTAAAGGGGTGGAGAAAGGCAAAAGGGGTTAAGAAAGGTAGGAACTTCCTCAGCAACTATTGTGAGGGTTTTAACTGGTAGGATTAATAATACCCTGCAGGCAGGGAGGGTCTTGAGGGTAGAAAGAAGATAGATCAAAGGAATGGAATGGGTGGGGATCCTTCAGGCAAAACAATGATTATGTAGATAAAAAGAGAGCAGGCCATAATATCAGGAGTGCACGGTGCTTTGTGAGACAGGGAGTCTGATAAGACGAAGCAAATCTTGGGGAGTCATGTCCCTCCTTTCTCGACCTCTCAGTAGAGAGAGAGAGAGAGACTGACAGGATGGACGTGGCCCTCAGATCAAACCTTGCCAAGCTCAACCACATCCTCACAATTTCCCTACATTGCTCTTTGGATGCCATTGCCATCTTTGTTTTCTTTGCTAGTCAGTGTCATGAATAAGAAAGAGAAACTCACTTTACTAGAAGCAGGATTCAAAATCAGTGTTTATTTATTTATTTATTGTCAAACCAATTCCTGGACTTTGTCTACTAAGAAAGGATGGTATTTTTATTTTATTTTATTTTATATTTTTTTGAAAAAAAATTCTATTATCTTTATTTATTAGATAGAGACAGCCAGAAATCAAGAGGGAAGGCAGTAATAGAGAGGGAGAGAGACAGAGTGACACCTACAGCCCTGCTTCACCATTCATAAAGCTTTCCCCCTGCAGGTGGGAACTGGGGACTCAAACCCAGGTCCTTGTGCATTGTGATACATGTGCTTAACCAGGTGCACCACCACCTGGTCCCTGAAAGGATGGTATTATTTTTTAATTTTTTTACTTTTAAAAAGGAAACATTGACAAAATTAGAGGATAAGAGGGGTACAACTTCTCACAATTCCCACCACTGGAACTCTGTATCCCATCCCTTCCCCTGATAGCTTTCTTATTCTTTAGCCCTCTGGGAGTATGGACCCAAGGGCATTGTGGGATGCAGAAGGTTGAAGGTCTGGCTTCTGTAATTGCTTCCCTGCTGAATGTGGGCGTTGACAGGTTGATCCATACTCCCAGCCTGTCTTTCTCTTTCCCTAGTGGGGAAGGGCTCTGGGGAAGGAGAGCTCCAGGACATATTGTTGGGGTTATCTGTCCAGGAAAGTCTGGTTGGCATCATGCTAGCATCTGGAACCTGGTGGTTGACAAGAGAGTTAACATACAAAGCCAAACAAATTGTTGACCAGTCATGGACCTAAGGGCTGGAATAGTGCAGATGACGAGTTGTGGGGGGGTCCTCCATTTTGTAGATAGCTAGTTGGCATATTTTAGTTAAATTCCAAAGGGCCTGTGGCTATACTAGTATTTTTTTTCTTTTCTTTTTGCCCCTGAGCCTGAAATCTGATATGCAGGTGGATGGACCCAAGTTATTGTCTGGGGAGATGATGTCATGGCTAGACAAAGCACCAGAAAGCTGGATCAGGGAAGAGAGCAGCTCCCTAATATGGGAAAGGGGTATAAATATTGTTGACTGTAAACCCCATCAATTTGATCTGATCTGGAGCTCATAATTAGCTCAGGAGCCTATGTGACCTCTACATCCCTGTAGATCTGAGCTCACATTCTGTGGTCATGAGTAGGAACATTTCATGCTGCCCCAATATCGACACATCTTCCTCAGGTGTAGCATAGAGTATGTTGTCCGTCTTCCCTTCAGAGGATGGAACATTCTCTACCATTGTTGATCCAAGTTGAGGGCAAGATCCTATGTGGGCCCACAAAGGGGTCTATTTTGTTGTTCTTGATAGAAATGACTGGTAACAATGGAGAGAGGGATTTATTTGAGTTCTAGGCCCATTAAGTCTGTTTGGGAATTCCAGGACTCCCCAATTAGGGCCTCAATGATGGAATGGCCTTGATAGTAACTAAAGAGTCCTCGTTAAAGTATGTCAGTCCCTTCCCCTTATTCAACTTTTTCAGTCCTTGCTTTGCTAAGGGTAGATTTGGAGTGAGTGAGAGAACTGTAATATGAAGTAGGTGAGGAGAGTATCTAAGACTAAGTAGACACTATTTCATTATGAATTTTATATTGACTCACTATAGACTATTGTATATTTTTGCTTTCAGGTATATATTTTGCCCTAATTTATGGATACATGTAAACATATGCTCTATCTTACGGGACCTGGCCTATATCTAGGTTTTGGGACTTTGTTAGGAAGTGAACCTCCTGGAATGGCATTAGAGACTACCATGAAAGGAAAGGTCTCACCCGAGTGATGAGGGTGAAGGGTTGGAATTCCATGCCTGAAGTCTCTGGATACAGTCTGAAGTGAAGCATGCTGAGGTGGTACTCGTTGCATTGATTAGGTTGGGATCATTTGGTATGACTTGAGAGAAGCATGTAGGAAAGTGAGCCCCACCCCAGAGATTCCAGGACTGGGGGAAATATAGGCTCTATAGAGGAAGCAGGAGGGTCCTACTGTCTTAGGGTTTAAGAAGATAATAGATAGTTATTGCTATAATCACATTGTTTGGAAATTGGGTTAACTTTGAAAAATCCCTTTGTTAGAATTTGCTGTAGAATACCCAACATCACCATAGTTTATGTCCTTTGAGATTATTTGTATATAGCCATGCCACCGGTTGCTTCTGTTCTCCCAGGACTAAGCTTTTAAGAGAGTCTGCATATCAAAGACTCAGAATATGTATTAAAAAGACTCAGTCTGTGCTTTAAAAAGTTTGAGACATTCAAACTTTTTTCCCCTCTCATATTACTTAGTGATTTATATGACTACAAATTAATAGGAATGTACATAAACACCATTCCCACCACCAAAAGACTGTATCCCATCCCATCCCCCTTCCCCATGATGCTGAACATCCACTCTCACCCTCAACCCAGGGTTTTTACTTTGGTGCCCTACTACAAAGGATGATATTTTATACTTCTTTATACATTTAATAACTGGCAATAATTTTTTTTTTTACTTTTGAAAGCATGAGAAATTCAAAAGTGCGTAAGAGACAACATAAAATTCACCTTCATCCTATAAACCAGAGCCCCATTTTTTTTTTCCTTTTTCAGTAAATTTGTTCCTCCACTTCATGGATACATGTATGATTAGTTTGCTCTGATACTGTATACCTGTACTATTTTTTTATTGTTGTGGTTATTATTATTGTTGTCATTGTTGTTGCATAGTACAGAGAGAAATGGAGAGAGGAGGGGAAGACAGAGAGGGGGAGAGAAAGACACTTGCAGATCTGCTTCACTGCTAGTGAAGTGACCCCCCTGCATGTGAGGAGTTGGGGGCTCAAATCAGGATCCTTTCACCAGTCCTTGCGCTTCATGCCATGTGCACTTAACCTGCTGTGCTACTGCTGGACCCCCACCTATACTAATTTTATTTAATATTCTATCAGCCACCATTCTCTCTTGTCATGATGTAATCTACAAATTATAATTCTTTTGAAAAATTGTGTGATATTTATCCTTTTTTTAAAAAATTCTTTATTGGGAGGTAAATGTTTTGCAGTCGACAGTTAAATATAGTAGTTTGTACATGCATAACATTTCCCAGTTTTCCACATAACAATACAACCCCCACTAGGTCCTCTGCCATCATGTTCCAGGACCTGAACCCTCCCTTAGCCCCACCCCAGAATATTTTACTTTGGTGCAATACACCAACTCCAGTCTAAGTAATATTAATTCTTATAAATATGATTTGTTTGGCTATATTCTTCTTTGAGGACAAGTTTAAAGTAACTTTATAACACGTATTTTATCTTATTTTTAATTTTTATTTATTAACTTACTGGATAGAGACAGACACTGAGCTGGAAGGGGGACTGAGAGGGAGAGAAAGATACTTGCAGCACTGCTTCACTGTTTTTGAAGCTTCCCTCTGCAGGAGGGCCAGAGATTTTGAATTCATATCCTTGCACATGGTAACATGTACACTCAACTGAGTGTGCCTTCACCCACCCCCTTTAGAATATGTATTTTAAAAATATATGTCATGGTTTTGTTATTACATGTAGAAAACTGATCTCAAACTCAAGATGGTAAATACAATGGAATATTGTACTTGAGAAAAGTCAACTGATGGATTCGACTTCCGGAGGCGGAGCTACGAGCAGCAGATCGTTTTCTCTCCTCTCCTCTCCTCTCCCGGATCAACTAGGAATACCAAAGGAGACCACCCGGACCGAAACAAGACAGGACTAGAATGACCACAGAAACCCAGTAAATCACCTGTGAGTACAAACACGCGTGGCTGGTGACAGAGAGGAGAGAGGGGCCTAAGGAGAGATTAAGTGACTGCTAACAGTTCAACAGTTTGTCAGTGGAGACACCACCTCCAGTCTGCTCCACCAACAAGGGGACAGCTGAAGGGAGGAAAGGACTCCCCAGAGACTCACCAAGTGCAACTCTGAGTCTCCATTGCTACTACCCTCAGGATCTGGAGCAGCAACAGGGAGGGACACCAGGGTACAGAGATCTAACCGGGAAACTCAGGAGAAGACCTATACCTCGGTGGCATAGCTGAGGGGCTGTGAAAGTCTCTTTGCAAAACCACTGGATTATCTCTGCCACACCCTGCTTTATCTCTTGGTCAGGAGTCAGTGATTAAGCTAAGAAGCCTATTGATAGTTTAAAAGCCCTCAGGCTCCCATAGCCTACAGGGGGAAAAAAAATGCTTTTACACCACTGAGCTCCAACTCTGGGATTGAAAAAACTGTTAACTTATATAAAATGGTTAAAACAACAAGAAAAAATATTGGAGACTCGAACCAGGACAAGAGTCCAGCTAAAAGTCCTCCAGAGGGTGAAGCACAAAACAACAAGTTCAACATCCAAACATTAGCCAAGGAAATAATAACAGGAGTGAGTAAATAATTTGAAAAAATTGTAATCAGAAATGCAGGAACAACAAATGAGAATATGGAAGAAAATTCTAATAATCTCATGGTTATTAGAGAGCTGAAAGCTGAAATCGCTGAGCTAAGAAGGCAACTAGCTGAACAAGCTAAAACAGTATCAGAGCAGGGCAACAAAATAGATGAACTCCAGAAAGCAGTAGAGGGCAGAGAGAATAGAATCAATGAGGCTGAAGACAGAATTAGCAAGATTGAGGATGAATTAGAGACAACTAAAAAAGAAGTAAGAGATCTCAAAAAGAGATTAAGAGATGCTGAAAACAACAACAGAGTCCTATGGGATGACTTCAAAAGAAACAATATACGCATTATTGGCTTACCAGAGGAAGAAAGAGAAGGGGAGGAAGAAAGCATTCTCCAGGCCATAATAGCTGAAAATTTCTCTAGTCTAGACAACACCAAAGACATAAAGATTCAAGAAGCCCAGAGGGTCCCAAACAGAATTAACCCAGACCTAAAGACACCAAGACATGTCATACTTAGATTGGAAAGGAATAAGGATAAAGAAAGGATCCTCAAGGCTGCAAGAGAAAAACAAAGAGTCACCTACAAAGGAAAACCCATAAGATTAGCAGCAGACTTCTCCATACAAACACTACAGGCCAGAAGAGAATGGCAAGATATCTATCGAGTGCTCAATGAGAAAGGCTTTCAGCCAAGAATACTATATCCTGCTAGATTGTCATTCAGACTAGATGGAAGCATCAAAACCTTCTCAGACAAGCAACAGTTGAAGGAAGCAACCATCACCAAGCCTGCCCTGAAAGAAGTTCTGAAAGGTCTCCTATAAATAGTCAGACCACCACAAATAGGACATATATCAAAACACTCTAAAACTCTTCAAGAATGGCGTTAAAATATCTTCAATCTTTGATATCAATAAATGTCAATGGCCTGAATTCACCTATTAAAAGACACAGAGTAGGAAGATGGATCAGAAAACACAACCCAACAATATGTTGTCTACAGGAAACTCACCTAACGCAACAAGACAAACACAGACTTAAAGTGAAAGGATGGAAAACTATCATTCAAGCCAATGGCCCACAAAAAAGGGCAGGAACAGCTATTCTCATATCTGACATGATAGACTTTAAAATAGATAAGATTAAAAAAGATAGGAATGGACACTACTTAATGCTCAGAGGATCAGTCAATCAAGAGGACTTAACAATTATTAATATCTATGCACCCAATGAGAAGCCATCTAAATACATCAAACTTCTACTGAAAGAGCTACAGCAATATATTAACAGTAACACAATCATAGTGGGGGACTTCAACACCCCACTATCTCAACTTGACAGATCATCCAGGAAGAAAATCAGTAAAGACATAAGGGAGCTAAATGAAGAGATAGATAAACTAGAACTATTGGACATTTTCAGAGTCATTCATCCCAAAAAACTGGAATACACATTTTACTCAAATCCACATGGATCATTCTCAAGGATAGATCATATGTTAGGCCACAAAGACAGCATCAGCCTATTCAAGAGCACTGAAATCATCCCAAGCATCTTCTCAGACCACAGTGGAATTAAAGTAACACTTAACAATCAACAAAAGATTAGTAACAGTCCCAAAATGTGGAAGCTCAACAGTACACTTCTTAACAACTTCTGGGTCAAAGAGGAAATCAAGGAAGAAATGAAAATGTTTCGAGAGTTCAATGAAAATGAAGACACAAGCTATCAAAATATTTGGGACACAGCTAAAGCAGTCCTAAGAGGGAAGTTCATAGCTATACAAGCACACATTAGGAAACAAGAAAAGGCACAAATAAACAGACTGATTGCACATCTTAAAGACCTAGAAGAAGAACAACAAAGGAATCCTAAAGCAACCAGAAGGACAGAAATTACTAAAGTTAGGGCAGAAATAAATAACATTGAGAATAGGAAAACCATACAAAAGATCAATGAAAGTAAATGTTGGTTCTTCGAAAGAGTAAACAAAATCGACAAACCTTTAGCCAGACTCACAAAACAAAAAAGGGAGAAGACCCAAATAAATCGGATAGTAAATGAAAGAGGAGAAATCACAACAGACACTGCAGAAATTCAACATATCATGCGAGGCTTCTATGAACAACTATATGCCACCAAGCTAGAGAACCTGGAAGAAATGAATGATTTCCTAGATACCTACCAACTTCCAAAACTAAGTAAAGAGGAAGTGGATAACATGAACAGGCCCATCACAGCTAATGAAATTGAAACAGTTATCAAAAATCTTCCCAAAAATAAAAGTCCTGGACCAGATGGTTTTACAAATGAATTCTACAAAACTTTCAAAGAACTAATACCTCTACTTTTAAAAGTCTTCCAGAAGATTGAAGACACAGACAGGGACACAACCAAAAAAGAAAACTACAGACCAATATCTTTGATGAACATAGATGCGAAAATATTGAACAAAATTCTAGCCAACCGGATACAGCAGTATATCAAAAAAATTGTTCATCATGACCAAGTGGGGTTTATCCCAGGCATGCAAGGTTGGTTTAATATACGTAAATCAATCAATGTGATCCACCACATCAACAAAAGCAAGACCAAAAACCACATGGTCATATCAATAGATGCAGAGAAAGCCTTTGACAAAATACAACATCCCTTTATGATCAAAACACTACAAAAAATAGGAATAGATGGAAAATTCCTGAAGATAGATATATATATTCTATATATAGCAAACCTACAGCCAACATCATACTCAATGGTGAAAAACTGGAAGCATTTCCCCTCAGATCAGGTACTAGACAGGGCTGCCCACTATCACCATTACTATTCAACATAGTGTTGGAAGTTATTGCCATAGCAATCAGGCAGCAGCAAGGAATTAAAGGCATACAGATTGGAAGAGAAGAAGTCAAACTCTCCTTATTTGCAGATGACATGATAGTATACATGGAAAAACCTAAGGAATCCAGCAAGAAGCTTTTGGAAATCATCAGGCAATACAGTAATGTGTCAGGCTATAAAATTAACATTCAAAAGTCAGTGGCATTCCTCTATGCAAAGACTAAGTTAGAAGAAATTGAAATTCAGAAATCAGTTCCTTTTTCTATAGCAACAAAAACTATAAAATATCTAGGAGTAAACCTAACCAAAGAAGTGAAAGACTTGTATACTGAAAATTATGAGTCACTACTCAAGGAAATTGAAAAAGACACAAAGAAGTGGAAAGATATACCATGTTCATGGGTTAGAAGAATTAACATCATCAAAATGAATATATTACCCAGAGCCATCTACAAATTTAATGCTATCCCCATCAAGATCCTAAGCACATTTTTTAGGAGAATAGAAAAAATGCTACAAATGTTTATCTGGAACCAGAAAAGACCTAGAATTGCCAAAACAATCTTGAGAAAAAATAACAGAACTGGAGGCATCACACTGCCAGATCTCAAACTGTATTATAGGGCCATTGTCATCAAAACTGCTTGGTACTGGAACATGAACAGACACACTGACCAGTGGAATAGAATTGAGAGCCCAGAAATGAGGCCCCACACGTATGGACATCTAATCTTTGACAAAGGGGCCCAGACTATTACATGGGGAAAGCAGAGTCTCTTCAACAAATGGTGTTGGAAACAATGGGTTGAAACATGCAGAAGAATGAAACTGAATCACTGTATTTCACCAAATACAAAAGTAAATTCCAAGTGGATCAAGGACTTGGATGTTAGACCAGAAACTATCAGATACTTAGAGGAAAATATTGGCAGAACTTTTTTCCGCATAAATTTTAAAGACATTTTCAATGAAATGAATCCAATTACAAGGAAGACTAAGGCAAGTATAAACCTATGGGACTACATCAAATTAAAAAGCTTCTTCACAGCAAAAGAAACCACTACCCAAATCAAGAGACCCCTCACAGAATGGGAGAAGATCTTTACATGCCATACATCAGATAAGAGTTTAATAACCAACATATATAAAGAGCTTGCCAGACTCAACAACAAGACAACAAATAACCCCATCCAAAAATGGGGGGAGGACTTGGACAGAATATTCACCACAGAAGAGATCCAAAAGGCCGAGAAACACATGAAAAAATGCTCCAAGTCTCTGATTGTCAGAGAAATGCAAATCAAGACAACAATGAGATATCACTTCACTCCTGTGAGAATGTCATACATCAGAAAAGGTAACAGCAGCAAATGCTGGAGAGGGTGTGGGGTCAAAGGAACCCTCCTGCACTGCTGGTGGGAATGTCAATTGTTCCAACCTCTGTGGAGAACAGTCTGGAGAACTCTCAGAAGGCTAGAAATGGACCTACCCTATGACCCTGCAATTCCCCTCCTGGGGATATATCCTAAGGAACCCAACACATCCGTCCAAAAAGATCTGTGTACACATATGTTTTTGGCAGCACAATTTGTAATAGCCAAAACCTGGAAGCAACCCAGGTGTCCAACAACAGATGAGTGGCTGAGCAAGTTGTGGTATATATACACAATGGAATACTACTCAACTGTAAAAAATGGTGACTTCACCGTTTTCAGCCGATCTTGGATGGACCTTGAAAAAATCATGTTGAGTGAAATAAGTCAGAAACAGAAGGATGAATATGGGATGATCTCACTCTCAGGCCGAAGTTGAAAAACAAGATTAGAAAAGAAAACACAAGTCGAACCTGAAATGGAATTGGAGTATTACACCAAATCACCAGGTTCCAGATGCCATCAGGATGCCGGCCAGACTTCCCTGGATTGAAGACCCCACCAATGTGTCCTGGAGCTCAGCTTCCCCAGAGCCCCACCCTACTAGGGAAAGAGAGAGGCAGACTGGGAGTATGGACCGACCAGTCAACGCCCATGTTCAGCGGGGAAGCAATTACAGATGCCAGACCTTCCACCTTCTGCAACCCTCAATGACCCTGGGTCCATGCTCCCAGAGGGATAGAGAATAGGAAAGGTATCAGGGGAGGGGGTGGGATATGGAGATTGGGCGGTGGGAATTGTGTGGAGTTGTACCCCTCCTACCCTATGGTTTTGTTAATTAATCCTTTCTTAAATAAAAAAATTAAAAAAAAAAAGTCAACTGATATTTCTGCCAGCTTCAATGACACCTGTCTTGTGATGCGAGATGCTGTAGACAGTGTGCATGGGTTGACATGCTAATAATGAGAGCCCAGCTCCCCTGGCTACAGTGAATTGAACTGAGACTGGTTCCTGACCCAAAGATAGTCATACATAAGATGCCCCGTGGCGAATGAGAGGGACCAAGACAAGAGCTCCACCCAGTGTGGTCACTGTTGAGGACTGACCATCAAATAAGGTCTTTCACACAATTTGAACCCCAGATATCTCTACAGAACTAATCCCAATGGGTGGAGACAGGAAGACAAATGCCTCAGAAAAGTCAGAGAGCCCTGTCCACATGGCAGTGAGAGCTAGGACAAAGCAGGAGCCATCAAGTAGAGAAAAGTTTCTCAGAGAGAACTGGCAGTGCAGGCAGAGCAAACAGAGGCAAAGTGTTGCTGAGTCACCACACTGCAAGAGCCCTTGAGAGGTAACAACATATGCTGAAGCCATGTCAATAAAAACAGGTGGCTGGAGGTATATTCCATCCTGAATGACATTCTCAGCTCTGCCAGGCAGATGCTAAAAGTACTTCCTGCTCTTCCCAGTCTCCTCCCTTATCCTCACACCAATGAATCACACCAAGCCAGGTCACCAAAGAGTGTCTCCTTCCCTGGAAAACACAAAGAGCCTAAGCAACACTGTGTAATCTACCTATCTCTAGTATGGCATACATTGGGTGGCATTGTGATGAGTTCTTTTTTGTCTGTCAGGTCCTCACCTGGACTTTGTGTCTGTGTGATTCCAGGGTGCCAGGCAGATGCTTTTGAGTGGATGATAAAGAAGGAAAGACAGGGAGCAGAGTGGTGGTGCACCTGGTTGAGTGCACATTACAATGCACAAGGAGCCAGGTTTGAGCCCCCAGTCTCCACCTGCAAGGGGAAGGCTTTATGAGTGCAGAAGCAGTGCTGTCTCTTTCTCTGTCCTTCTCTATCTCGTATACCCTCTTGATTTCTGGTTGTATCTATCTAATAAATAAAGATAATAATAATGAGGAAAAAAAGGGAAGACAGAGAAGGAGCAGAGACACCACAACATGACTCCACCACTCAGGAAGCTTCTCTTTTTCATGGCAAAGTGTGCTCTCTACCAGCTAAGTCATCTGCCGGATCTTATGATGACTTGTTGTTATGCTTCTCCCTAATTTGACTTCTTGAGGTCAGAGCTGCATTTATTACCCTTTAGAAGCATCCTTAGTGTCCAGAGACATTGGTTCACATGCAGTAGCTGCTTACTAGTTGTCTGATGAAAGACTAGTGCGAAAGGTGCATTGCAGCCTGAACAACTTTTGAAATACAGAGAGCTCAACTCGGGAATGTTTTTCTAAAGGAAGTACATTTTGTTTTATTTATTTTGATCATCATTGATAAAGGATATATAGATATTTAATCTTGTGCATTTTATTTGAGACAATGACTAGGCTAAGACTTCCCCTTTAATTCTACTGTAAATAAAACATTCACTTTTAAAAAGTATTTATTCTCCAAACATTGATTGATTTCTGCTCCCTGGAAGACATCTCTCTCCCCTCTTTTTTTAAATATTTTTTAAAAAATATTTATTTATTTATTCCCTTTTGTTGTCCTTGTTGTTTTATTGTTGTAGTCATTATTGATGTCATTATTGTTGATAGGACAGAGAGAAATGGAGAGAGGAGGGGAAGACAGAGAGGGGGAGAGAAAGATAGACACCTGCAGACCTGCTTCACCACTTGTGAAGTGACTGCCCTGCAGGTGGGGAGCCGGGGGCTGGAACCAGGATCCTTATGCCTGTCCTGCTTTGTGCCATGTGCGCTTAACCCACTGTGCTATCACCTGACTCCCGCTCTCCTCTTTTTTTCTCCCTTTCCCTCTCTTCCTATTGACACGAGGGTTATCACTGGTGCTCACAAATTGCATGATGCAGTACCACTCCTGGTGACCCCCCACACCTTTTTTTTTTTTTACCTTTCTTTCATTTGATAGAACAGAGAAAAGGGAAAGGGTGATAGAAAGAGAAAGAGTCAAGGTACCTGCAGTGCTGCTTCACTCATGAAACGCCACCCTCTTCAGGTAGGGGACCTGGGGCTTGAATCCTAGTCCTTGTACACAGTAACATTCGCTCTCAACTGGGTGTGCTGTTTCCTGCCCCTCTAGCAGACATTATTCTAAGCTCTTCTTACATACTATACTAGGTTTTGTGGGCAGAAGGCACATGGTAAGACAAAGTTCCTGTCTTTGTGGAGCGTTGAGTCTATGGAAGAAAGCTTGCTATCCAGAACAGGAAATCTGAAACCCAGCAAAATTCCGGGAGTGGCGCACAGTGCTTCATTACTGAAAGGTGAATTTATAAAACACATTGCCAGGGGCTGGGGTTGTTGCACCTGGGTGAGCATACATATGTTACCATGCACAAGAACATGGGTTCAAACACCCAGTCCCCACCTGCAGGGGGAAGTTTCACAAGCCATGAAGCATTGCTGCAGGTATCTTTGTCTCTCCTTCTCTATCTCTCCCTCTCCTCTCAGTTTCTCTCTGTCTCTACCTCATGAATAATAAATAAAGCATATTTAAAAAAGAAAAAAAAACACTGGGAAGTTGCACTGGAAAGCACTTAGAAACTAAGGGCAGCATTATTTTAAAATAATGGTTAGTAACCCAAGACCGCAGATTTCAGGTGTTTCTAGTTATTTATATGACAGTAGATTGGGACCTCCTTCATTAACTTTTTCCAGTGACAGCAATACTTGGGAGTTGCAGAATTTACTTTTTACTGGTAGTGTTTATTCATTGTCTTTACACAAGGTGATGTTAACACTCTTTCGAATGAGACAAGAAATCACAAACTCCCCTTCCCCAACACCAACACCAACCCCAACAGGAGACTTAGCAAAGTAGTGTGGGGAGACAGTTGCATCAGCTGATTTTGATTTGGAATGTGGGATTTTAGTACCAGCACACTATATTTACTGACCACATGTCAGCAGTTAAGTTGAAATGCCGGGCTAGCTTCGTGGGAGAGAGACCAGGAACTTGTGGCATCGTGGTAATACAATTCTTTATTCACGCAGGAACGCCCCAGAGTCGGGTGTGAGCACAGTGGGTTAAACCATTATACTCATCATTGAGTGTTTTCTGTATTTTACTGTCTTTGCACAGTATTGAAAAAACCCTGATTCACACAGGTGAGTGGCTACACATAGTACAACTCCACACAATTCCCACCACCCAATCTCCATATCCCACCCCCTGCCCTGATAGCTTTCCCACTCTCTATCCCTCTGGGAGCATGGACCCAGGGTCATTGTGCGTTCTTCTGTATCAGAACTTTGAATCCGAGTCACTGAGATGTCTTATTAAAAATAAGTTGAATTTCTCATCATGCATGAGAGATGTATTTTAAAAACATTTCCCCATTGAGCACTTAAATTAGCAGAGGAGTGCTTGATAGCTTATGTAATTAGGTCTTGGAAGAGAATTTTCTATTACTCTAACTTCAGGGTTTCTTTCAAAATGAGGCACACATTTAATGGAAAAGTATCTCAGATATTTCAGGTGTAATGAGTATAATGGTTACTATATGTAGCCACTCACCTGTGTGAATCAGGGTTTTTTCAATACTGTGCAAAGACAGTAAAATACAGAAAACACTCAATGATGAGACTGATGTAAGTCTACAGTTGTTGCTTCCTACCCCAAATTTAAAAATTTTGTAAAAGAGAGTAGACTATCTGTTTTCACCCACCAGCCTTTCTCCTTTTTCTGTAACAGCACTTCATTTCCCCTAACACACCACCAGTCTCCACTCTTGGTCCAAGGAGACTATGGACATGTGCAGGGCCCACTGTGATCATTCAGTAGGTACCATTGTCTTGGTACAGTGACGGGTCAGGGATGAGCATGAACTGAGGCATAGTTCTGAGACTGTGTTGGCTCTGTTAGGAAAGAGGTTGCAATTTGTAAATAAATAGGTTACAAGCCTAGAATGGTTGGGGACAGGAGGAAGTCAACTTTTATGTGACTGGAATAGCCAATATTGAAGAACATAGAGCTGAGAAACTTACCAGAAGCTTGGAATATATATATCAGATTACTGTTCAGCTGTGGCTTATGGTAGTACCAGGAATTAAACCTGTTACTCTAGAACCTCAGACATAAGTCATTGTACTATATCTTCTACATGTTCTGATGACATTATTTCAATTCCTTAGTTAGCTGATTCCTGAATCCCAGAACACTTTCTGGATTTACATGAATCAATACATTTTCCTCTTCCCTCATTTTTTTCTTTTTTTTTTTTTAAATTTTTTTTTTTAAGAAAGGATTAATTAACAAAACCATAGGGTAGGAGGGGTACAACTCCACACAATTCCCACCACCCAATATCCCACCCCTCTCCCAATAGCTTTCCCATTCTCTATCCCTCTGGGAGCATGGACCCAGGGTCATTGAGGGTTGCAGAAGGTAGAAGGTCTGGCTTCTGTAATTGCTTCCCCGCTGAACATGGGCATTGACTGGTCGGTCCATGCTCCCAGTCTGCCTCTCTCTTTCCCTATTAGGGTGTGTCTCTGGGGAAGCTGAGCTCCAGGACACATTGGTGGGGTCTTCAATCCAGGGAAGCCTGGCTAACATCCTGATGGCATCTGGAACCTGGTGATTGAAAAGAGAGTTAACATACGAAGCCAAACAAATTGTTGAGCAATCATGGACCCAAAGCTTGGAATAGTGGAGAGGAAGTGTTAGGGAGGTACTCACTGCAAACTCTAGTGTACTTCTGCTTTCAGGTATATATTTTGCAGTAGTTTATGGATACGTGTGAACATAAGCTCTTTCACACAGAAACTGGTGTATATCTAGGTTTTGGGACTTTGTTAGAAAGTGAACCACCTGAGATGAAATTAGAGTGTACTATAAAAGGAAAGGTCTCACCCGAGTAATGAAGCTGAAGGGTTGTCATTCCACATGTGAAGTCTCTGGACACAGTCTGAGGTGAAGCATGTTGAGGTGGCAATCGTTGCGTTGGTTAGGTTGTGGTCGGCGGATGCAATATTATTTGATATGGATTGGGAGAGGCATACGGGAAAGTGGGCCCTATCCAAGGGTTCCAGGACTGGGGGAAGTAGGGGCTCTATAGTGGAGATGTGAGGTTCCTGCTGTCTTAGGGTTCAAAAAGACAATCGATAGTTAATGTTATCATCCCATTATTTGGTAATTTGGTTAACTTTGAAAAGTCCTTTTGTTATGGTTTGCTGTACAGTACCCAGTATCTTGTATATGGCTGTGCTATTGGATGCTTCTAATCTACTTGGTCTAGGCTTTTGAGAGAGTCCGCATATCAAATACACAGCCTATATATTAAAAAGATTTAGTTTGTGTTTTGAAAAACTTTGAGACATACAATTGATTTCCCCCTCTCATATTAACTACTGATTTATATGTCTACATTTTGCTAGGAGTGTACATAAACACCATTCCCACCACCAAAGGACTGTGACCCATCCCTCCCACCCACTCCCACCCCCCACTGTCCCAGGGAGCTGCATGTCTACCCCTCACCACAGGGCTTTTACTTTGGTGCCCTACTTACAATTTGGTCAGGTCCTGCTTTTAGTTTCCCTTTCAGATCTTCTTAGTCAACTTCTGTTGATGAGTGGGATCATCCCATACTCATCTTTATCTTTCTGACTTAGCTCACTGAACATAATTCCTTCTAGCTCTGTCCAAGATGGGTCAGAGAAGGTGGGTTCATTGTTCTTGATAGCTGCATAGTATTCCATTGTGTATATATACCACAGCTTTCTCAGCCACTCATCTGTTGTTGGGCACCTGGGTTGCTTCCAGGTTTTAGCTATTATGAATTGTGCTGCTATGAACATAGGAATACACACCTCTTTTTGGTTGGGTGTTATGGAGTCCTTGGGGTATAACCCCCGGAGAGGAATTACTGGATCATATGGAAGGTCCATGTCTAGCGTTCTGAGAGTTTTCCAGACTGCTCTCTACAGAGGCTGGACCAATTTACATTCCCACCAGCAATGTAAAAGGTTCCTCTGTCCCCACATCCTCTCCAGCATTTGTTGCTGCTGTCCTTTTTGATGTATGCCATTCTTACAGGAGTGAGGTGGTATCTTAGTGTTCTCCCTCATTTTTTTCTTCCCTAAGTTAGTTCTGATGGGATTTTCTGTTACCCATAAACCCTACCCCCATCTTGCTGCAGTGATTATGTTTCTCATTGACTAAGAACACAAATACAAAAGGCTGAAATTATAAAAATAAGTCTGCACTAAGAAAACATATCTTTGTTACAACCATTCAACCCTAAGTAAGAATCACTTGAATTTTTTTTTCTATTGAAAACAAAAAAGAAAATATAAAATGCTTACAGTCCTTGCTTTATAAATAAGAGCATATGTAGCAAGTCCTTACAAACCACTTACAGTCTGTCCTGACCTACCTTTCCATCCTCAGGCCTTGCATTTCCTCTGTTCCAGAATTCTAGCATTTTCTCCAGCTGCTCCTTAATTCTTTTGAGTCTTATTTAGTTTGTATCCTCTGCTCAGAATACCATCTTTGTGTAGCTATTGGGTTTTTCATCCATTCTTTATGGTTCAGCTAAATAGCACTTCCTCTGTAAAGCTTTCCAGAACCCCCCCCTCCCCCCAAGAATTAATTGCTCTTCCTTTTGCTTAGCTATCATCATAATCTGACCTGTATAACCACTTTCCTTCAGTTGGGACTGTCATGGGAAGGTCCTACTTACTCATCAGTGTATACTCCCTGCTTAAATTCTGGTTACCAGTAGATGCTTGGTGCCTATTTGTCAAGTGAAATATCTATGCTGGGGCCTGGGGAAGCTTTTACTGTTGTTTACTTTCCTAGTGCTATAGGTCCTTCTTATCTGGAGTGTGAAGGGAGTTACATATACTTAGGAATGGTACTGTCAACAGCCAGCCACCAAGCACCATAAATTACCATTTCCTCATTTTCAAAGAGTCTGATCCCAAGAGCATACTTTTATAGACTCTATTTCATTGGCCCAAATATAAGCTCCCTTGATTTTAATGGGACCTTAAGCCAAATATAGAAATGCATAGATCAAAGAGCCTCTAAGGGCGTTTGGTATTGTGGATGTTACCTTTCTTCAATTCCTATATTGGCTTAGTGGTTTGGTTCTTTTTCTCTTTAAGAGTTTCCATATATCACAACAACAGGAAATGCTTACCCAAGTATTTTACAAACATTTTTCAAAACACATTCAGCTATCTGGAGACTTGCTTTGGATCTAGCCCCACAGGGTGTGCTACCTTTTTGGGGCATCACTCATGCCACTTGTCATCTTCATCTACCTAATTGACTTGCGTGCTTTGGCCCATCTGACCTGGTACTGACTTCCAATATTGCTTTCCTGAATAACTAATGACAGATTTTATACATGCAAATGTTGACCACTCCCAATTTTGGTTGGACTTGTTGGACAACATCAAATGCTCATAAACTGACCTTCTCCTTTTCCCTATGGACTTCCTTAGGAGTCAAACACCCCAGCTTGTTACCTCCCTGTGAAGGAAAAGTTTTACTAAGGACACTTTACCATGTGTCACAGTCAAGTCATCTTCACATATAGAAGAGGAGGTTTTGTCTAGAAGAGCTCATTCTTCTAACTGGTAGATAACTAGTTGTGATGACCCAGTTTCTACTGAGTGAGTAGGAATATTTTCTTTGTGGAAATAGCCACACAGAGAGGAGTGATAATACAAATGCTAGATTCTTGGGATGAACTAGGACTAGATAAGAGGTATCAAGACTAAACTCATACAGGAATCTACCAAGAGAATTAAAAACATATGTCCATGAAAAGACATACAAATATGTTCACACACATATTATTTATACTAGTCCCTAAGGTTATTAACAACCCAAATACCTATCGATGATGCATAGCTAAAGTTATATATATGAAAAATACATATCTCATATCTTTGGGGGACAGGGGAGATGAAGTGACTCAGTGATAGAGCACCTATCTTTTTTATTGGGGGGTTAATATTTTATAGTCAACAATAAAAAAACAGTAACAAAAAAAAATACAACAGTTTGTACATGTAAAACATCCCTCAGTTTTCCACATAACAATTCAACCCCCTCTAAGTCCTCTGACATAGTGTTCAGGACCTGAACCCTCCCTCCCACCCCAGAGCCCTTTATTTTGGTGCAACACACCAAATTTAGCCAAAGTTCTGCTTTGTGTTTTCTTATTTTTCAACTTCTATTTATTTATTATTTATTATTTATTTTTGGTAATTTAATAATGTTTGACAAGATTGTGGGATAAGAGGGGTGCAATTTCCACCACCAGTGGAGTATCTGTTTTATATGTAGAAGTCCTGGATTCAATCCCTGGTTTTGTCTTTTTTTTTTTTAATTTTTTTATTATCTTTATTTATTGGATAGAGACAGCTAGAAATTGAGAGGGAAAGGGGTGACAGAGCAGGAGAGAGACAGAGAGACACCTGCAACTCTGCTTTACCACTCGTGAAGCTTTCCCCTTGCAGGTGGGGACTGGGGGCTTGAACCTGGGTCCTTGTGCACTGTAATGTGTGTGCTCAACCAGGTGCGCCACCACCCAGCCCTGGTTTTGTCTTTTAAAGGAAAAAAATTGCAGAACCCCATGCACCATGAAGTTTTACTTTGTGTGCTCTTTCCCTCATTCTTTCATAAAAAATAATTTAAAAAATTTGAAAAGGAAGGTGGCTCGGGGGTTAGTAGTAGAGTACATGAATGGGATTAGGAGTAGAGAGAAAAGACTTGTAAGAGAGGTGAGTAGGTCCTAGTCCTTTGGGTATTTCTACCTTGTTGGACTGTACAGGTGAGTTATAGTTTGGAGAACACTACTGGGGAAATATGCTAACATGCTGAAAAAAAGAGATAACTACTCTGATTTTCCATGGGCAATCCCAACTTAAATCATTTTATTTTTAAAATAATTTATTTTCTCTTGACAGCTTTCTCTGGGATTACCCAGTTCCACTTCCTAACAGTGGTGTAAAGGAAGCATTACAGAAGTCACAGTATCAATGAGGAAAAAGGATGCTTAGAGGAGATTTTCCACGATTTTCCTTTCCACGATTAAAATTTGAAACATCCAGGAAAAAAAAATCCTTACTCTTTCTCTTCAGGTCTTTTCATGTTGTTATCCTGAAAATGTAACATCACATATCTTTTATTCAACATAGTGTTGGAAATTTATTTATTTTTCTTTTTACTTATTTATAAAAAGGAAACATTGACAAAACCATAGGATAAGAGGGGTACAACTTCTCACAATTCCCACCACTGGAACTCTGTATCCCATCCCCTCCCCTGATAGCTTTCCTATTTTTTAACCCTCTGGGAGTATAGACCCAGGATTATTATGGGGTGCAGAAGGTAGAATTGCTGTAATTGCTTTCCCACTGAACATGGGGATTGACAGGTCGATCCATACTCCCAGCCTGCCTCTCTCTTTCCCTAGTGGGGTGGGGTTCTGGGGAAGCAGAGTTCCAGGACATATTGGTGGGGTTGTCTGTCCAGGGAAGTCAGGATGGCATCATGCTAACATCTGGAACCTGGTGGCTGAAAAGAGAGTTAATATATAAAGCCAAACAAGTTGTTGACTAATCATGAACCTAAAGGCTGGAATAGTGCAGATGAAGTGTTGGGGGTGTCCCTCCATTTTGTAGATAGCTAGAAGGCATATTTTCGTTATATTCCAAAGGGCCCATGACTATAGTAATTTTTTTTTTCCCTGAATCTGAAATCTGATATGCAGGTGGATCCAAGTTAATGTCTGGGGAGATGATGTCATGGCTGGAAAAAGGATCAGAAAACTGGATCAGGGAAGAGTAGCTCCCTAATATGGGAAAGAGGTATAAATATTGTCGATTGTAAATCCCATCAATTTGATTTGTTTGGGGCCCATATTCAGCTTAGGAGCCTATGTGACCTTTGCATCCCCGTAGCTCTGAGCTCACATTCTGTGGTCATTAGTAGGAACATTCCAAGCTGCCCCAATTTCAGGACCCATCTTCCTCAGTTGTAGCATAGAGTATGCTTTCCATCCTCCCTTCAGAGGATGGAACATCCTCTACTGTTGTTGATCCAAGTTGAGGGCAAGGTCCTATGGGTGTCCACAAAGGGGTCTGTTTTGTTGTTCCTGATAGAGATAACTGGTAACAATGGAGAGAGGGATTTGTTTGAGGTCTAGGCCCATCATGTCTGTTTGGGAATCTCAGGACTCCCCCAGTAGGGCCCCAGCTGATGGGGTGGCCTGATAGTGACTAAAGAGTCATCATTAAATTATGCCAGTCTCTTTCCCTTATTCGGCTTTTGCAGTCCTTACTTTGATAAGGATAGCTTGGGCGTGAGTGAGGGAAGTATAATAAGAAATAGGTGAGGAGGGTATCTAAGTAGACACTATTTCATTATGCACTTCACACTGACTCACTGCAGACTATTGTGTACTTTTGCTTTCAAGTATATATTTTGCCCTAGTTTATGGATACATGTGAACATATGCCTTATCTCATGGGACCTGGTCTATATCTAGGTTTTGGGACTTTGTTGGAAAGTGAACCACCTGGAATGGAGTTAGCAAATCCTATGAAAGGAAAGGTCTCACCCTAGTAATGAGTCTGAAGGGTTGATATTCTATGCCTGATGTCTGTGGACACAGTCTGAAGTGAAGCATGCTGTGGTGGTATTCTTTGTATTGTTTAGGTTGGCATTAGCAGATGCAATATCATTTAGCATGAATTGAGAGAAGCATGCAGGAAAATGAGCTCCACTCTAGAGGTTCCAGGACTGGGGAAATAAATGTAGGCTCTATAGAGGAAACGAGAGGGTCCTGCTGTCTTAGGGCTTAAGAAGGCAACAGATAGTAATTGCTATAATCACATTATTTGGCAATTGGGTTAACTTTGAAATATTCATTTGTTAGGATTTGCTGTATCACACACAACATCAGCGTAATTTATGTCCTTTGACACTATTTGTATATAGCTGTGCCTCCAGTTCTCCCTGGTCTAAGCATTTAAGAGAGTCAACATATCAAAGACTCAGCCTATGGTCTGTGCATTAAAAAATTTGAGATGTTCAATCAATTTTTCCCCTTTCATATTAAATAGTTATTTATATGAGTAGAAATTAATAGGAGTGTACATAAACACCATCCCCACCACCAAAAGACTGTGTCCCATCTCATCCTTGTCCCCCATGATTCCAAAAATCCACCCTTATTCTCACCCCAGGGTTTTTACTTTGGTGCCCTACTCCAAATTCAGTCAAATCCTGCTTTGAATTTCCCTCTTTGTTCTTCTTTCTCAACTTCTGTTTATGAGTGGAATCATCCCATACTTGTCTTCATCTTTCTGATTTAGCTCACTTAACATAATTCTTTCTAGTCCATCCAAGATGGGTCAGAGAAGGTGGGTTCATTGTTCTTAATAGCTGCATAGTATTCCATTGTGTATATATACCACAGCTTTCTTAGCCACTCATCTGTCGTTGGACACCTGGGTTGCTTTCAGCTATTACAAATTGTGTTGCTATGAACATAGGCTTACAGATATCTTCTTGGTTGGGTGTTATGGGAGTCCTTGGAGTATATCCCTAGGAGAGGAATTACTGGATCATATGGAAGGTCCTTGTCTAGCCTTGTGAGAGTTCTCCAGACTGCTCTCCACAGAGGCTGGACCAATTTACATTCCCACCAGCAATGTAGAAGGGTTCCTTTCTTCCCCCAGCCTCTCCAGCATTTGTTGCTGCTGTCATTCTCACAGGGGTGAAGTGGAATCTCAGTGTTGTCTTTATTTTCAATTCTCTGACAATCAGGGACCTGAAGCAATTTTTCATGTGTTTGTTAGCCTTTTGGATCTCTTCTGTAGTGAATGTTCTGTTCATATCCTCTGCCCATTTTTGGATGGGGTCATTTGCTTTTCTGTTGCTAAATTTGCTGAGCTCTTTGTATATTTTGGTGATTAGTCTCTTGTCTGGTGTATGGCATTTGAAGATCTTCTCTTTGTTTGTGTGATAGTTTCTTTGGCTGTACAGAAGCTTTTCAATCTGATGTAGTCCCATTGGCTTGTTTCTGTTTTAGTCTTCCTTGCAATTGGTTTTGTATCATCAAAGATGTCCTGAGTTTTAGATGGGAAAATGTTCCACCAATGTTTTACTCTAAGTATTTGATAGTTTCTGGTCTAACATCCAGGTCCTTGGTCCCTTTGGAGTTCATTTTTGTTTCTGGTGAGATAAAGGGTTCAGTTTCATTTTTCTGCACATTTCAACCCAGTTTTCTCAGCATCATTTATTGAAGAGAGCCTTCTTCTTCCATTTAATATATTGGGCCCCTTTATCAAACATTAGATGTCCATAGGTGTTTGGGGGAAATTTATTGATATTTATCTACTCTGGTTTTTGATGGTACAAGGGATTGAACTTGGGACCTCTAATGCCAGTTTGTTGAAAGAACACATATTTTAGAATAAAGGTGGAAATAAGATAATGAACACCTACTCTGTGGTCTCTGGAATCCATTCAGGATAGTCTATTAAGAAAAAGTCAGGAGGGTGGTGGTGGGGGTGAACCAAGTTAAGTGCACATAATACGAAGCTCAAGGACCCACTCAAGGATCCTGGTTCCAGCCCCTGGCTCTCCACCTGCAAGGAGGTCACTTCACAGTCTCTAGGTGTCTATCAGACAAGATTGGGCGTGTTCAGGGTGGTATGGCTGTAGACTCCAGGTGTCTATCAATTTCTTTCCCTATCTTACCCTCTCCCTCTCAATTTCCGTCTGTCCTATTAAAAGAAGGAGAAGAAGAAGAAGGAGGAGGAGGAGGAGAAGAAAAAAAAGGGAAAGGTTAGGAGCATTGGAATCTGTTGGACACAATTTTAAATATATCCATATTAGCAGGAGCCAGTGTGAAAGTTTAAACTCATGTATAAAGGTTCTTAGAGAGTGTGTATCAAAGTATCTAGCTCCTAAAGGCATAGTTTACAGTATAATAGAAACATCTTGAAAAGTAAAACTAGTGCTTCCTTTTTATAATAAAATAAAATAAAATAAAATAAAATTCCACCTCAAAAAAAAAAAGTAAAACTAGAGGTTTACTCTTTTTATAGGAAACAGTGGTGGGCAATCCCTTCTTTGCAGATTTCCTCTTGTTCCATTTGACTTTCAGACTAGAGGATATTTTCCTGTAGAAACTGTGAGTAGCATCCATTTGTTCCTGTAGAGATTTGAAACAAGGGGCTTATTAGCTATCTTATTCAAAGGCCCTAGAGAGAGAGAAGGAAAAAGAGGAAGTCAAGAGATTTGGGAGTTGGAAGGAGATGAGTACTCTCTGTATCTGCCTGGCTGAGGAAAAACTCTGAAGTGCAGAAAATACAATGACGGCTTTTGTTTGCTGGAAGGTTGCTGGTGTTTTTGGATTTCAAGTTTTTGCCTGCTTCATGAAAGCAGACAAGAAAACAAATGATGCTAGTGCTAGATTCCCTCAAGTCCAGTAATTTGTAGTGCCTTGGTATTAAAAAATTCTTTTAATTTGTTAGAGTGTGAATTCAAGAGAAAGAAAAATACAGGATTCTTGCATACATGGTGGATATTATCAGGCCTACTAAGTCAAAATCTTTATAATGTGAGAAAACTACAACGTGAACTATTTCAATGCAGTTAACCTAAAAACTCATCTTAATGATGTAATTAAAATAAAATATTGCAGAAATTTATCAGCTCCCTTCACCTCTCCATTAAAAGTAAAGAAAAAAATTTTTTCCCAGGCCCTTTTTATGCATTAAAACACCAATAGTAGCTACCCTTACATAATCAAATATTGTTGGAGATAAATACATGGATTTTGCCTTGGTTGAATGACAACTCAACTTTTTTTTTTTTAAATAAGCAAGACAGAGAAAAACAAGTGCTCTAAAAAATTTATTTGTTTATGTATTTATTAGAGGGTGTGGAAGGGAAAGCAAAGGGAGGGGTGGAAGTGGAGGGGAGTGGTGGGGAGGGAAGAGGAGGAGATGGATAGGATAGGATGGGATGGGATGGGATGGGATGGGATGGATGGGATGGGATGGGATGGGATGGGATGGGATAGGATAGGAGAGAAAACAAGAGAAGAGAGGAGAGGAGAAAGGAGGGGAGGGGAGAGGAGAGGAGAGAAGAGAGAAGAGAACGAGTACTAGAGATCAAACTGGGACATTATACATGCAACTCCTAAACTTACCCCTGAACTGCCAGTCCTACGCCTTATTATTCTCTTAACCCCTCAGTGACATGGTTTCTTATAAGACTACCTTACTGTGAGAATTAAATGAATGAATAACTGAAGCGGTTGGCAAAAAAAAATGAAAAAGAAAAGAAAAAAAGAAAAATGCAGTGTAGTTAGTACATTTTCTTTTTCTGACAAAACATCAGTTTATTATCACAAATTTTTTGTAAGGAAAATAATAGCAGTAATTAGTCTTCCTGTTAAAATATAAAGCTCAAAACCATAGACTTCATTCTATGGGGCCAAATATTCAGTAAGCTACAAAAGTGGGATTTAAATTCTGTTTTTGCTTTCTACCATATACCAAATTTCAGGAAATTTTACATTTTAAGTCTTTTCCTTGATGATCAGGGCATGACTTAACACAACTGGTGGCTAGTAGTATACTAACTGGATAGAAGAATGAAGAAATAGATATTGCCTGTTAGAATAACACTAAGATTCATTTTAAAGCAGTATTATTTTCCATTTAGAGCAAGTAAATTGTTTTTTTTTTAAGGAGATGAATAAAGACAACTGGTGCTTGAAATATTATTATGCCAAACTCAACAACAGAGTGTGAACAGGTCTGCGTGCATGATGAGAAAACACATTATAATGATGCAGTCTCTGAAAATGAAGTATTTGCACAATCCGAAAGTATGATTAATCTTACAAGAGATTTATTTCCATATCTGGTGTCCACAGTGTGACTATCATTCTTGTTAATCAAAACACTGAAGTCTGAATCATCTGCCTGAAGAACAGCAACAATGACAGGGAACAAAACTGAGGAAGAGATCCCTTCATTTTGCCACTCTGGTTGGCAGCTACAGGAGTTAGAGAGAAGTTAATGGAGTGTATATGGTAGGAGAGAGATGGGGAGATGACACTGATGTGACCTGGGAAGGGCCAGGCTGAAGCCAAGAGTCACTTGGAGGGCAAAGTGCATATTAAGTATAAGCATTCTAGAAGGAAATTTCTTATATATATATATTTTTATGTTCTGAGAACATATTTCTAAGTTGATCTTGCAGAATTTTATTACTAAGAGGGACTTTAGAGCTTTTCTTGCCACATTTTACTCTTATTTATTTTTATCAAGAAGGCAATTGAAACTCAGAATGACCAGCAATTCCTCCAGTGCTGCAATGCTAGTTGAGCATAACCAAGTGGAGACAAGGCCTTTGGACTTCTTTGTTGATTCAACAGTGTGTCACCACAAACTCGTGTGTCTGATAATTGACTGGCTCCAGATATTGATATTTGATGGACTGCAACAAAAAATGAAAGAAGAAATAATACCTGAATGATATTGTCCCTTATATTTTTTGCTCATGATTCACTTTTGTACTCAATTAAGAACGAGGTGACAGAGATGTAGTTGGGTTCCTAGATCTGGCACAAATCCAGAGACATCAGGAAAATGGTTCTACTTCTTTGTTATTTTTTCCCAGTTGCCAAGGGGGAATCATTTATTGGAGATGTGTCTGATGAGAGGGCCTGGTTCTAAAATGAACCACAAGATGAAAATCACAGATAATTAAAACTGCCCTTGAATTCTCTTGGGGCAATGCCATGCTATGAGCTGCCTTGCAGTTTCTTGGCCAGTTGCATCCTTGGAGCAATTGACTGTTGCCTTTTGTTTGATACCAATGAAACGGTTTAGACTTTATGCTAGGCTCTGGGGTCATGTATATGAAAACTGTATAAAATATGCAAAAGACTGGTTGGTGAGTAGTCTATGGGCATGGAGACAAATCTAGAACAGAATAGGTTCATTGTTCTTCTCTCATGCGCTTTTAAAGACTGACATTCATTCATTCATTCATTCATTCATTCATTCATTTTCTTTCTCCTATCATTAGATGTATAAAAGTTAAATACCTACAAGATTTATCCTACCTAGCCTAATGAGAAGGCTGAATTATTAGACAATACTGTAGAGTCAAAAGTTTACATTTATTTTATTTGTGGAGCTCCTTAGATAAGAACAAGATGATTAAATTGTAGGGTTAGATAAATTTGCTGGCAGCACCATAATTTTCTTTTTCTTTTTTTTTTTTTTTGCCATGGGGCTTAGTAAAGAGGAAGTTTTAGTAAAATTATGTCTGGGAAAGAATAATGAATTCCATAAACACTGAATACAGAGAAATTTAAATGCAAATGAAAATCTACTTCTGCTGTCCTGCAGCCTGAACTTGTCCTCTTCTCTCCTTTCTTTAAAAAACAAAAACAAAAATCCCTGGTGTACTCACACTTCCTTTTTGAGACTTGGTGAAGCATCAAAGCCCTCGGGTGACTCTCAGTTTCCTCAGAAGGCTGCTTGTTGCACTTTCTGCCTTTCCCTCTCTTGTGTTTCTTTTCTTTCAACCTCCCTTCACTCCTAAAGCCCCATCCCAATTCAGCACAAATAATGGTCTAAAGGAGACGTTTGTAAAAATTTATTCAACTTGGGGCATAATGGCTATGAAAAGAGATGCTCATGTCTGAGGGTTTGAAGTCTCAGGTTCAATCCCCCACCCACCATAGGCTACAGCTGAGCAATACCCTGGTAAAAATAAATAAATAAATAAATAATTACACTTATTTAAAAGAAAAAACGAATCGACTTCTTTGACAATATGAAGGACACTGAACAGAGAGAGACATCTACTTGGCTTTCTAGAACAGTATCCAAGGAATTACTTTGTTGGCTCCAAAAGGATTGTATTTTGTTAGGTCTTTGCTGATTTTGGGGAGAGTGTTGGAACCATCCAGCATGTGCACAAGAAGCTTGGGTGCTTGGCTCATTCAGCCTAGAGTCTAAATACTTGGAGAATGAATATTTGGAAATACATTATAACATTTGAAGCATATTATTTGCTTTCCTACTAAGTCTCACTGTTAGATACAATTCTGTAGCAAGACTCTATGTGCTGAAGGCATGAACTTTCTGGACAAGTCCAGACCCAGGTTCCACCGCAGGTCTTGGTGCAAAGCCAGAGGTTCATGTTGGCTAATGTACACACCGGTGAAGAGGGTTATTATTACAATCTCTCAGGTACAACACCCACCCACGTTCTAAAGTCATGCTAGGGGTCTGACCTGACTTTGCACTGAAACACACACACACACACACACACACACACACACACACACACACACACTCTTACTTTTGCATGCATCCATACATGTGTAGCACAAACACATGGGCACTCACATGCTTTTCTAAATGAGATGCTAAAGTGTCTTCTCTCCTTAGTCAGTGTTGGAGTTTTGCAATGGCTGCTGACTTTCAAGTCCGTGCCTTTGACCCCCTGTGGTCAGTTTTCCTTTCCAGCCTTACTAGGCAACATACTTTTCAGTTGGTATTTACTTATAGTATACAAATGACTATGAATGCATTAGATGATATAGAACATAGTTAGGGAAGCAAATTTATCATAAGAGCAGCCTACATGTTTATAAAAATCAGAAGCAAGGGAGTCGGGCAGTAGTGCAGTGGGTTAAGTGCAGGTGGCACAAAGCACAAGGACCAGTATAAGGATCCTGGTTTGAGCCCCAGGATCCCCACCTGCAGGGAGTCCCTTCACAAGCGGTGAAGCAGGTTTGCAGGTGTCTACCTTTCTCTCCCCCTCTGTCTTCCCCTCCTCTCTTCATTTCTCTCTGTCCTATCCAACAATGACGACAACAAGAATAACTACAACAATAAAAGAACAAGGGCAACAAAAGGGAATAAATAAATAAAATAAAATCAGAAGCAATTAAAGGTGGGAAAAAAAACAATAGGAAGATTTTTCATGTTTTTTAGACCCACAGATAGATACACTAGACTTAATTATAAAAACTGTTGGGAGTCGGGTGCTAGCGCAGTGGGTTAAGTGCATGTGGCGTGAAGCACAAGGACCAGCTGAAGGATCCTGGTTTGAGCCCCCAGCTTCCCACCTGCCAGGGAGTCACTTCACAGGCGATGAAGCAAGTCTGCAGGTGTCTCTCTGTCTCTCTTCCTCTCTATTTCCCCTTCTCTCTCAATTTCTCTCTGTCTCTATCCAATAACAAATAAATAAATAAAAATATTTTTAAAAACCTGTCTATCTCAATCAAATTATCTAGATAACTGCCAAACAGGTCCTTTGCTGTGTTCAAGGGTGATGAATTCTTGTTGTCTTATTTCATTTCTGAAATTTGAAGTAGAGAGGTGTGGGGAAGCAGGGCAGGAAGGGTGGAGTGAGCATGGGTGTGCACCTGGCCTGATAATTGTTACAGTAAGGTGTCTTAGACAATGTGATAATAGCACTCTTGATAGAATTGGGGATGTGATAGCAACAGCACAAATTACATTAAACTGGGCCTGATGCCCAGACTGTCAGCCACAAATAAGCAAAGTGCAAGAGAAGCATCTCAAGAAGGACTTACTTGTGAATCAAGGGAGCTAAACAGGACAGAGAGGTGCTCACCTTCAACCTGCTTGCAAAGACTTTGCTCAAACGAACTGAAACGCCTGGCCTAATCAAAGATCCGACCAGAATCCCACTGACAGCCCCTCATCCCACCCCTTTCCATTGTCTCAATATCCCAAAGGGACCCTGTAGCTGAAAATGATTGAACCAGAGTCTATTTGAACCATATGCATAATTTCCAGCCTACCGAGTTGGAGCAAAGACACCAGTGATTTGTCCCGTGGATGGTGGTGTCTCATCAGCAATGATGTATGACATGGATTCGTGCAGAGCGGCCATCTGCTGCTGAGGAGCGCCATCAAATCTGTTCCACTGTGGCAGACGACTCCCCCAGTGCTGGCCAGCAGCTTTAGAGCAAATGAAGTTAGACAGGGCAGTGATGCCCCAGCAACCCTCTAGGGAAATCATCTCCATGATGCACCTGTATTTATTCCCATCCTCTTCATAATTATTCTTAAACTATAGAGTTGGTATGTTGCTATACAATTTAGAACGTGGGAAAGAGGGAAGAAGCCACCCACAAAGGTCAAAATTGGCTGGTGATGTGACTATGAGTTTCCTGGTATCCTGGGCAAAAAGAGGAAACTTGATAAGGCTCGTGTTATCTGAGAAAAGAGCAAGTCATTTTCCTTATAAGGAATAAAGTTTTCTTTTTTTTTTTTTAATATAGCCTTTGTTTTTAAATTTTTTTATTATATTTATTTATTGGATAGAGAGCCAGAAATTAAGAGGGTAGTGGGAGATAGGGAGGGAGAGAGACAGAGAGACACCTGCGGCCCTGCTTCATCATTCATGAAGCTTTCCCTCTGCAGGTGGGGACTGGGGCCTTGAACCTGGGTCCTTGTGCACTGTAACCTGTGCGCTCCCCTAGATGTGCCACCATCTGGCCCCAGCAATAAAGTTTTTCTTACCGACAGTTGTAAAATCATTTTCTCCCCCACATCTGACATCATAAAGAAGAGAAACTGAATTTCTCAAGTTATGTGTAACAAAATGGCAAAGGGCTAAAGTGTTTGGCCTGTTACAGAAAAAGTCCAGAAGGTGGACTCCTCTATGACTAAGGAGAAACAGGTAGCAGCCAGCAGTTCCCTGGACTGGCTGATTTAGCTTCACACCTTATTTTGTTGCTATCACCTGGGCTTCACTGCTCTGGGTCACTTTCTTCAAACAGATTGAAAGACAGAGATTAAGAGACAGAAGAAGAGAGGGAAATACATCACCAAAGTATCAAATCTTCCTCCAGCGTAGTGGGCGCTAAGCTTGAATCTGGCTCAGCTGCTTGATAACCAGGTACACTTTCCACGTAAACTATCTTGCTGGCCCTCAACCTTAATCTCTCCCCACCCTGCCCCACCCCACTCACCACACCCTGCCCCCAGGGAAATCACTAGGGTCCAGTTCATGATTTCACTTCTTCTGGTGGCCATTTCTCTCTCTCTTCTCTGACAGAAGGTGTGAGACAGAGAGGGCTAGGGAGACAGAGAGATGGGGAGACACTTGCAACACTGCTCCACTGCTCATGAAACATCTCCCTTACAGGTGAAGACCAGGGTCTTGAACCTGGGTCCTCACATGGTAATATGGGTTCTCATCACATGCTCTACTAGGTGAGCCATCACTTGACCCTTGCCTTACATCTTAAAAACTAATGGAACTATGTTTGTTTGTTTGTTTTTTGCCATTTTCTCATTGCACATCTATGTGTTCTAAAATTTCCACAGTGCACACATATGGATGGCATTGTCACAGCTGTGCTGGCTCCAGGTCTGTTTGACTTAATATCCCTTCCTTTCTGTCTCTGTGATGCAGGAGACTTGACCCTCTCTAGGATGATATTCTTTGCCTCATGTCAAATGACTTCTAACTGGATTTTTGGTCAACTGGAATTTCTGGAAGCAGTTTGGAGAGCAGGAGGCAGTCAGAGTCCATCCCCCACCCCACCCTCACCCCACCCCAACTTCCACCCTACACTGGGCTAGTATCTCTGGCAACTGCCATTTCTTTTTCTTGGCTCCATTTCTCACCGGAAACCTGCTGGGGTTCCAGCTTCCTCTGGGTAATCCTGGGTCCTGGGCTTGGTAGCATCACCTCCTCCTTTTTTCCCTCCAGCCTAGGAGTGGAGGTGACTTCCTGCTGTGGCTAGTCTCTGGATTGCCTCACAATCCCTTGTTTGGCTTCTAAATATCTTTCATCTCACTGCATTAAATTTCTTCAGCTTTAAATGTTCCGGGTGGTTTCTATCTTCCTGGTTGGGCTCTGGGACAAAGAAGCAAAAAAATGAATTTGACACAAAATGAAAGGGCCAAAAGAATTTAGAGGAACAGGAGTTGGGGAAGTAACCAAAGGAGCAAAGACTCTGCAGGCAGTAATAGCAATGTACACCAAAAACACGTCTGGTCTTGGCATAAGGTCATTCTGATCACCTAAGGATCTTTTAAGGTACAGTTGTTCACAAAACAACAGTTTTAGCCAGAGCCCTCAGCTCCCAACATAAAGAATAACAGCGTTAGATATAGTGAGAGAAACAAACAAAAAACTAAACATAGGATTTAGAATCACACACCATGAATTCAAGTCTGTGAATGTCGTGGTTGATTCTGAAGCCTCAGTTCCACCCCTCCCATACCATGCAGTTAAGAGGGAATTGAACCCCCAGCTTCTGGAGTGTGGCCTTGATTCATTGGTCCTTGGCTCATTCATGGGTGTGTACCCAAACCTCCAAACAGTTCATGCCATTCCCCTGGTCACAGGTACGGTGAAAAAAATGAAGCCTCGGTTTTGTGTTTGATGTCTTGAGAAGGAAAAGTCCTGTTTCCTTCTAAGTAGCATTGTATATCCTGAACGAAGGCAACACTTTGCTGCTAGAGGGAAAAGGAGCCTGAGAATAAAGCTGACACAGGGCAGGTTCAAGAAATCAAAATAAAACAAATCTGATTTCTGATCAGTTTCTGCCTGAAGGCCTATGTACCACTGGCTTTTTCTGTCACATGAGTTTATATATATTTTTTTATGGTTTAGCATGTCCCTCACAAGTTTTCTGTTACTTTCAGCTGAAAGAATGCTAGTTGACACACAGAAATGCTTTATTTACTGGTTGTATGTCATGGGGACAGTCACTTATTCTTTCTCATTCTCAAAGATAAAGACAAATTAACAGAAAACAAATTTTTGTAAGTGTGTGGGGACCAAAGGAAATAAGAAATTAAAAATTACTTAGTAAATTATAAATAGTTCTTTGAATATCATTTTTCATATAATTATCTCAACTGTAAATAGAAAAAGCAGTTTCATGTCTCTCCAGCTTATAATTTATTCATTTTGCGACATATACAAATTTAAAACCATTATGTCATACATCTGAAACTAGTGTGTCAACTGTTTTCTTAATATATGCTACAAATAACATGTTATATATCAACTAGGCGTTATTAGCAAGTGGGTGCATTTCTTTATCAAGCACACAGTTCAAGAATACCTGCTTCATTGTGGTATAGTGAGTGCTTATCAAGATTCAGCAACAGCAAGCATTATTTCACTCAGTACAGCTCTCTTGTTGACTTTTGTGGTCCTAGTGACCTCTGTCGTCATGAAAGGGCTCCTGGAAATGAGTTGAGAAGCCCCACTGTGTGAGCATGCTCAGGTCACTTGTAGAAAGTGGGACTCCCTCACCATCTGGAGCAGCCTGTGAAAGTGGGTATGTGCCAGTCCTCACTGCCTGAAAGGACAGGCGCACCCCAGTGGACCAGCTGGTCAGTTCTGCCTTTGGGTTTTCTTGGAGTTGCAGCTCTGAGGTTGGTTGGTAACCCTTTAGACATGAACCTTTAAATGGACTGTAAAACTAAGAGCCCTCAGGGATGTAGCACACAGTGTTAAATTTAGATTTTTGTAATAACAAAATATTAAGGGTAATTAATTTATCAAGCCTAATTGGAGAAGGTCTCTCACAATTAGGACAATGAAAATAGAATATAAATGCTGTGTGCTTTATCTGTGTTTTTCTTTCAAATAGCTGGCATATCTTAAGCCAGGACCTGATAGGGCTGTGCTCACCGTGGCAGGTCAGGGCAGACAGAATGACTGAGACTGAGAGCTTGACCTTCCCATGGGGCTGGGGCAAGTCCCAGAGACAGGAGCTGCAAGCCCAGCCTTGATCCTTTTTGCCAAGTACTGCTGATTCTCCCTCCCAGTCAGACCTCCCATCTTCCTCTTTTCTGTCTGCCATACCATTGAGCCAGCTCGGAATAGTGGCCTCTCTGACCTGGCCTCAGCCTCCCACTGTGTGTCCAGTCCACCTCTGTTCATCCTCCATCCTGTTCTAGGAGCTATCTTTGGTAACTGTATTATGTTGCCCCCACCTCTCTTCCTTAAGACTTTTCTTTGGCTCCCTATTGCTCCTTAGCATAACAAGACGTTATCTTCTCTTAACAACCAATCCAGCTTCTCTCTCACCACCCTTTCCCACACTTTCTGAGTTCCTTCCAAATCACATCAGAGACTTTGGCTACAATTCTTTGGGGCCCATGGCTATCATATTTTAACAGGGATTTATTTATTTATTTTGAGGTCTTTCTCTCTCTCTCTCTCTCTCTCTCTCTCTCTCTCTCTGTGTGTGTGTGTGTGTGTGTATTGTGTGACTGAGGTGTATTGTGTGACTGCTTTGCTCTGGCATACACAGTGCCAGGGATAGAGCCCAGGGCCTTGAGTTCTACCTGCTAAACTGCCTCCACAGTTATAGCCATTACATTTTTTGTAATTGATTTAATTATCATTGACAAGTCCATTGTATAAGAGGTGTACAATTATTCACAATTCCTACCACCAGGGCTCCACATCCCATCCCCTCCATTGGAAGCTTTCCTATTCTTTATCCCTCTGGGAATATGGACCCAGGATCATTACGGGAAGTTTTATTTTCTTTATTTTCTTTTTTTTATTTAAGAAAGGAGACATTAACAAAACCATAGAATAAGAGGGGTACAATTCTGCACAATTCCCATAACCTGATCTCCATATCCCATCCCTCCCCTGATAGCCTTCCCATTCTCTATCTCTCTGGGAGTATGGATCCAGGGTCGTTGTGGGTTGCAGAGGGTGCAAAGTCTGTCTTCTGTAATTGCTTCCCCGCTGAACATGGGCATTGACTGGTCGATCCACACTCCCAGTCTGCCTCTCTCTTTCCCTAGTAGGGTGGGGCTCTGAGGAAGTGGAGCTCCAGTACACATTGATGGGGTCGTCTCTCCAGAGAAGAGTTTTCATATTTTAATGGTCTTAAAATTTTACTGAATTTGTTCAAAATACTGCTTCCTCGGCCACAGCCTCACAAAATGATGCACCAGAGGTCTGGGCCTGGGAAGATAGGGAAAGAGACTGTCTTTAGGGAAATATTGGATGCCAGCACTTTTCATGCTTTAGTCCACATCTTTCTTTGATTGTCCGCCTCTAGCTCAAATTCTCTGAGGACAAACAGCAGTTATTTCCCAATTTGGCTTTCCTAGGAGTTTACACAGAGCACTGGACTCACTGGGCTCCTGTCATGCTTCCGATAGTGTTTCTTAAGTGATGAAACAATAACAACAGAGACAGTACCTTCAGGGCAGGGCTGGGAGCAGTCAGGGAACAGGGAACAATCAATTCGGAGGAGAGCAGCATTTTGGGACCAGAAAGTATTAGAGATGTAAAGGTGTACTAGGAGAGCTGTCAACAAAATGTTGGTCTCTAGGCACCCGGCCCAAGGAAGCCCCCACCCTGTGGTGGTCAAGGTACATCCAGGGCGTTATAATATATTCAGACACAGGGAGAATGGCACCTGTTACATGACAGAGGGAAGTAATGGGCTATTCACAGAGCATCAAACAAGGAGATGGTATCTGGGTACTGAGTCACACTTAGCACTGAAGTACAATGCCCTCACCCTCCCAGCCATCACACTGTAAAAGAACCCAAGTTCTTAATTTTGGCCACTATATTTTTCAGCTCCAATTTTCACTTGTTTTACAAATATGAAGTGTCAATTAATTAATTAATTATTTTGTATAGAGACCGAGAGCAGCTGAGAGGGAAGGGGAGATAGAAATGGAACACCTTGCTCTGCTTCACCATTTGTGAAACTTCCCTACTGCACATGGAGACTAGGGGTTTGAACCCAGGCCCTTCTGCATGGTAACATAGTGTTACTTTTGTAGTTTATAGATTCTTGCTGAAACTTTAGGGTCCTATCTTTTATCTCTTTGAGTACAGTGAGCACAGTTGTTTTTTTTTTTTTTTAATTCTTTTTGTTGTTGTTGTTGCCCTTGTTGTTTTACTGTCTTAGTTATTATTGTTGTTGTTGGATAGGACAGAGAGAAATGGAGAGAGGAGGGGAAGACAGAAAGGGAAAAAGATAGACACCTGCAGATCTGCTTCACTGCTTGTGAAGCGACTCCCCTGTAGGTGGGGAGCTTGAACTGGACCTTGCGCTTTGTGCTGCCTGTGCTTAACCCACTGTGCTACCGCCCGACCCCTGAGCATAGTTGTTTTATAGCCTATACCCTAATTCAAATTGGAGCTAACTTTGGATTTGTTTCTGCTGTCTGTTCTTTCTGCTGGTTTTTGATGGTGTGTTCTGTCTTTTTTGTACCTAGTTATTTTTTTTATTCTATCCTAAACAACTTATTTTTAAAATCTGTAAACAAATAAGAAGAGACCTGTGGTGATGTAATCTTCATCACATGAGCATATTAACAATATGGAATATTACTCCAAGTGTGAAGTGAAAATTTTTTTGGTTTTGTTTTTATTGCCACCAGAGTTATTTTTTGGCTCAGTGCTGGCACTATGAATCTACTGATCCCAGTAGTCATTTTGCCCCATTTTCTTTTTTACTTGCTAATGCAGAGAGAGACTGAGAGAGCAGGGGGAGGTAAAGAGGGAAGGAGAAAGATAGATACCCGCAGACCTGCTTCACTGCTTGTGAAACTTCCCTCCTGCAGATGGGGAGCAGGGGCTCGAACCTGGTTTTTTGCACATGGTAATGTTGCACTCAACCAGGTGAAACACTGCCTGGCTTCCTGAATTGATTGGAAATATGATGGCCCTGGATGACATAAAACTAAGCTGCAGTTTATGTGAAGTCTGATCTACTTCCTATTTACCTTTAAATCCAGGGTCCTGATTTGAAACAGAGTTGGATGATATATAGCCTTGATGGGAATGTGTTTAGAGACATACACCCTTTGCAAATCTTGTAGTTAGCGCAGGTGGCGTGAAGCGCAAGGACCGGCCTAAGAATCCTGGTTCGAGCCACCTGCTCCCCACCTGCCGGGGAGTCGCTTCACAGGCAGTGAAGCAGGTCTGCAGGTGTCTATCTTTCTCTCCCCCTCTCTGTCTTCCCCTCCTCTCTCCACTTCTCTCTGTTCTATCTGACAACGACAACATCAATAACAACAACAATAACAACTACAACAATAAAACAACAAGGGCAACAAAAAAGAATGAATAAATAAATAAATGTAAAAAATTATAAAAAAGGAAATCTTGTAGTTGTGCAATTGTTATAGATTATGATTTCACAAACCTAGATGGTATAACCTTGTTGTTGCTGTTATTGAATAATAAATGGAGAGAGGAGGGGAAGACAGAGAGGAGGAGAGACACACCTGCAGACTTGCTTCACTGCTTGTGAAGTGACCCCTCTGCAAGTGGGGAGCTGGGGTCTCGAACTGGGAACCTTGCACTGGTCCTTGTCCTTTGTACTATATATGCTACCACCAAGCATTCTGAGGCAATATAGTTCAGCTATTGGAACCGCCATTGTCATTTACCAAGATGTTAAGTGACACATGACTATATTTTGTCAGGCAACTGAACTGTTACTGTTCTTCAATTTTATTTTATATTTTGTAATTGGGAGATTGTAATTTTTAAAAACATTTTTATTTACTATTGTATAGAGACAGAGAGAAATTGAGAGGAGAGGTGAAGATAGATGTAGAGAAAGACAGACACCTGCAGCCCTGCTTCACCCCATATGAAGCTTTCCCCCTGGCAGGTGGGGACCAGGGGCTTGAGGCTGCATCCTTATACACTGTAATATGTGTGCTTATCAGGTAGGTGTCTGGACTTAAGATTGTTAGTAGCAAATTTGAACTCTCAGCCTTTTCTTCAGACTGGCAACTGGCCACACCTCTACATACGTACTTAGTGAGTATCAGGCTCACAGCTCTGGATTTTTGTCTTATCCTGATTCCTGTTCCTCAAAGTAGAAATCTCTGGTAAACTAAAAAGAAGTGTTTCTTTGCTAAAAGAAGAGTACGATCATGAAACCTCTCTAAGAAGTGAGAACTTCCCCTCAGCACTGTAAACATGGGTCCCCAAATCCGGCTGAATAATAGAACAACTTGAGGAGTTTTAAAAATGGCTCCACATTGGGATGTGTATAACTTAGTAGGTGAAGATTTTCTCAGGCTCTGTGACCACAAGTAGTTTCCAGGTGGTTTCCAGACCCCCCAGTGTCCACAGGTACTTTTTCCTAAGAAACCACCTGAGATCAGACATCCTCTCTCACAGAATTGTTTTCCTACTAACTGCTGCATGGGTTACCTCAGTGAGTGTATTATGTCCATATAACTGAACCAGGTACAATCTGCATGGGTTTTCCCATCAAATATGACCAGAGAATATTTTTACTTTACACTGTGTTTACAGAGGTGGGAGTAGGGATATGAGTTTGGCTTTGCTGGTGGCCATCTTGACGTTTCTATAGAAAGCATATCTAGGGGCCTGGGTAGTAGTGCATCCAGTAAAGTGCACATGTTACAATAAACAAGAACCCCGGTTCCAGCCCCAGGTCCCCACCTGCGGGGGTGGGGGGCTTCACAAGTGAAGTAGTGAAGCCGTGCTGTAGGTGACATTCTCTCTCTTTGCCGCCCTCTTCCCTCTATATTTCTGTCTTTATCCTAAATAAATAAATAACTAATTTTTAAAAGTTTATTTGGGATTGGGGAGATAGTATAACGGTTATGCAAAGACTTTTATGCCTAAGCTCTAAGGACCTAGGTTCAGTCTCTGGTACCATCACAAGTCAGAGCTGAGTTGTGTTCTGGTTTCTCAGTCTTTTTCATTAAAAAAATAAAAAGAGGGCTGGGTGGTGGCACAGAAGCTTGAGCTTACAGGTTACCATGCATAAAGATATGGGTTTAAGCTCCTGGTCCCAACAGGCAGTGAAGAAGCTTCATGAAGGATGAAGTGGTGCCGCAGGTATCTCTTTCTCTCCCTCTCTGTCTATGCCTCTTCTCAGTCCCTCTCTGTTCTATCAAATAAAAAGAAAGAATAATAAATATCTTTAAAAAATAAAACATATCTAAAAGATGAAGACAGAGAATCATACCTATGACACCAGACTGAACCTTCTGGTCCTTCCACCAGACATGGGTTGCATCCGTAGACTTTTTTTTATATTTATTTATTCCCTTTTGTTGCCCTTGTTGTTTTACTGTTGTAGTTATTATTGTTGTTATTGATGTCATTATTGGATAGGACAGAGAGAAATCAAGAGAGGATGTGAAGACAGAGGGGGGAGAGAAAAATAGACACCTGCAGACCTGATTCACCACTTGTGAAGTGACTCCTCTGCAGGTGGGGAGCCGGGGGCTCAAACTGGGATCCTTATACCTGTCCTTGCGCTTTGTGCCATGTGCGCTTAACCCACTGAGCTACCGCCCGACTCCCATATCTGTAGACTTTATAGTTATGTGATACAATACATCCCACTTTCCCCACTTTAGTTTGTTTGAATTGGGCTTATATTACTGGCAAACAGTGAATATCTTAGCTCTACATTTTAGAGAGGTTGGTGTGACTGAGCCAATTGCCAAGACAAGAACTTAAACCCAGAAGCAGATGTTTAGTTATGAAACAGGGACATCTTGTCTGATAGGACCAGAAGCACTGTGTTAGACTAGGAATATGTAAAATATAGTCAGTACACAGACCAATCAAATTTCTCCTTAATTCATAGAAGACATTACTAACCTATCACAGAATTCTTTCTTTTGGAGGCAATAAGCCATTCCAACCTCATTCTTCTTAATATAAAACTCCTGACAACTGGGTTGGCAAAATGTATTGAAGGAAACGTTAGTGAGATAGTCTCTTTCTCTTTTTCTCTCTGGAAAGGTTGGCCCAGAATGGTGAAGCTCCAGTGACGACAATATTTCCCCTCCTGATTTTCGTGTCCGAAGACTAAGGAGCTATGTTGGACTCAGAGGTGAATATAATATGATTTGGGATTTCACCTATCTTGATACTTTCAGAGCATCACCTAGCCCATTTGTTATGATTGAAAATACTGTGAATGTGAATAATGATAAATGACTAAACTTTATATATGTTTTAGTCTAAATATAACAGCAAATTTAACTCCTGATTGTATCTTTCTTCCTTCTTTTTTTTTTGTAGGTCTCTCTAAAATTTTTTTTATTAGTTTCTTAATATTGATTTACAAAATAATGAGATAGTAGGTTTATAATTCTGCACTGTTCCCACCATAAGAATTCTGTGTCCCCATTCCTTCCACTGGAAACTGCAGTGGTTCTCTCAAGGTCACAGATATGGGTTGACTATTATTTCTGTTAATATCTACATTTATATATATTTGCCCATTTTTTTCTATGGTCCTGCTTTCCCTTCCTTCCTCAGTCACACCTACACCCATTGCCACCTCTGAATATCTTTCCTTTTTTCCTCTTCTCTCTTTGGGTCCTGATGGAATTGGAGCTCAGAGCCCTCTGGTCATCTTCCCCTAACATTTCTCCTCCTCTAGGAGTATGGGCTAAAATTCTTTATGGGGTGCAGAAGGTGGGAGTTCTGGATTCTGTAATTGCTTCTCCTCTGGACATTGGCAGGTTGATCCATACCCCCAGCATGTTTCTATCTTTCCCTGCTTGGGTAGGGCTCTGGAAAGGTGAGGTTCCAGGACACATTGGTGAGGTTGTCTGCCCAGGGAAGTCAGGGTGGAATCATGATCAAATCTGCAAGTTGGTGGCCAGATATAAGGTAAGACAAAAATGATTAGAAAACAGATGAGAATAGGGATCTTGGAAGTCTATTTAGGTCTGTTTCTAGGGGCTCATGACTTTCATAGTTTTTGTTTAAGTTTGATAGCTAACATGGCAGTAGACAAAATACAGTCTGGGAAGATGGTGTCAGAATTGAGAATAAGGCTAGAAAGTTGTATTAGGGCAGAGAGTAGCTCCCAGACGTGAATAAAATCTATAAATAAAACTAACTATTTTATTTATAACTATTTTATGGCGTACTTTAGACCCAGGGCCCATGTATGTTCATATTTATCACAGGTGACTGTGTGACCTCTGAGTTCCTATCAGTCTGAGCTCGCAGGCTATGGTCACAGCTGGGAACATTCTAGGTGTTCTTTTTTTTAGGAACACCTGACTGTATCTTTCTACATTTATCTTTGTTTCTCTTATTTTTTTTCCAGAGTAATGATATTTTCATTTGGTTTTGAGCACTGTCAAATTCTACTATTTTTGAGTCATAGCTCTATGGTTCAGAGAAAGCCCAGGAGGTCTTGAGGCTGACATAATGGCATATCACTTGGCAGTTACAGATTTTCCTCCTACAGTGGTGCAATGCTTCCTTTTGTTAACCACCTTAATTTCCTGCACTTATCAATCTGAAAATCAATGATAATAGTCTATTATGTGGATTTCCATTTAACCTTTTATGTTTAAGTTCAACCTTTTCCCCATAATCAAGCAAGCAGATGTCCTACTCAAGCAATTCAAGTGCAGTTGCTAAGAGAATCTGAAACAGTTCTGTGGCCTTTAGCAATCAGGACAGCTCCAAATCATTTACACAGCTACCTACTTCCACCTCCTCTTATAGATTTCAAAAGGAATGTCAATTATTACAAAAGGCACCTTTCCACTGCTACCCTCCTCTTGATAGGAAAGGCCCCAGGCTTGAATCATACTGGAAAAGAGAAGAGGGGATTTGATCCTGGGGCCTCAGACTTGTCAACCCAACACTCCTCAACTGAGATGTCATCCTCTTCCTGCTAGTGAGTGCTTCTTCACTTCCATTAACACTCTGTGACAGATGAGAGAAAGCTGTAGTTCTTCACTTATGCCACCAATCCACAGTTTGTATGTATTTCAGAATTTTATGTTTTTGCAGTCTAATAATGTCTTATTACAGTTTAAAAGAAAATCAACTGAGATCACATGATGATCACATATGCTGAGAAACTGCAACAGAAACAGGCAGATGAACTGCTATTAGTGTCCCAACCTCAGAAATAAGATACAGAGATGGCAGAAACAAAAGCAAGCTGACTTTAGTGACACTGCATTGGAACAAGGTCAAAGTCCTCAAAATACTGGTGTAGTGTTCTTCATTTTGCTAGATTGAGAGAATAGATGAAACTTTTTTTAAGTAAAAAGAAGAAGGAGAAGAAGGAAGAAGAAGAAGGAGAATGAGAAGGAGGAGATGGAGAATGAGGAGGAGAAGGAGGAGGAGAAGGAGGAGGAGGAGGAGGAGGAGGAGGAGGAGGAGAAGAAGAAGAAGAAGAAGAAGAAGAAGAAGGAGAAGGAGAAGGAGAAGGAGAAGGAGGAGAAGGAGAAGAAGGAGAAGGAGAAGGAGAAGGAGAAGGAGAAGGAGAAGAAGAAGAAGAAGAAGAAGAAGAAGAAGAAGAAGAAGAAGAAGAAGAAGAAGAAGAAGAAGTGTCAAGAAATAGCCCATCTGGTAGAATACAGACTTCACCATGCATGAGGACCTGGGTTTGAGCCTCTGGACACCACAGAAGACCACCATGCAGAAAGGGGAAGCTTCAGGAGCAAAGGGTCCTCTCAGAGCAGTAAAATCATGCAGTTCTACAACCGCTGGTGGCACTAAATAAATAAAGAAGAACTCAGAGGGACATTAAAATGTTTCTTCTTCTTATACATTCAGGCATATTAGAAATGAATTGGAGCAAAACTTGACTACTATATCATTTGTCTACTATGCAGGGGTCAGTCTTACCTTTATTTTCTTTTTAAAGATTTATTTATTTCTGATACATTGATTTAAATATTTATTTGTGTGTGAGAGAGAGGCAGAGAGAAGTGCCAGAGCATCACTCTGATACGTACATTGCTGGGCATAGAACTTGAGACTAACACACTCAAGTCCCGCACCCTCTCCACTGCACCCACTCCCAGGCTGTCAGTCTTGCCTTTAATACTAATATAAGAAGGGGTCTCTGTTGGGTTCTAACAGGCATGCTCTTATGCCCTCTTGGCAGTCATTTCCCTGCTTACCAGTTCATTAGCAACCACAAGAGAGCATGCTTCCTAGCTACTGACTCTCCCCTTTGTATTGTGTCCAAATCTGCGTTGTACTGTGGGTAACAGAGAACGTATCATCAGTAACAAATTCCAGTCACTGTGCTGGGTGGCTCCTTCACAGTGTTAAGACTAGTCTAATTATGTGTGCTTGTTTACTTGTCAGAAGTTTTACCTGCCTACCTTCTGCTCAAATCCTCACCTCTGGGAATATAAATTTACATAAGCACATAAGTCCTGGATACAGAAGGAAACATTTTTCTCATTGACAAAGTACTCATTAAGCTCTCCATCCGGGGCACTGACTGGTTGGGCATACAGAGAAGGGGGTCAAAAAATTACACCTCTGCTCACTTCCTGTGTTCAGGGCCAACAGAGATATAAAATAAAGGAGGAGGGCAGGTGAAGATGAAAAGACCGTTTTTGTTACTGATAAAATTTGTGCTAGGATGTGTAGACAGTTGTGGGGTGGTGGTGAGCTGCTAAATCTTAGACTTCAATTCTCAGACAACACTAACTACCATGGGTAGTCAGCCACTGCCCTTGTATAACCTGAGAGACTGGAAGGAGGAAGACTTGCAGAGGAAGATTAAGGTTTCTCCAATAAGTGTGTCTTCCATGAGAGAGCAATGCTCCCACAGAGATCAGCCTAGAAATACAGGTGAAGGTCTCCCATGATCTGCAGAAAAACTGTTTCCTCTCACTGCAGTTTTTCCCTTCATCAGCCTGTTTCCTCCAATGAGGACCACGCTTCCCAGAAGCTAAAGTTCTCTGCTTTGCCTTCAGGTACATTGGCTCCATGCCATCTTCTTGGTTGACTGACCTCTGGGTGACCCTTTCAGTGAGAAATGGCCCTAGAGTCATGTTGGGGGTTGGTACTGAGCTGCAGGTGGAAGTTTGGGAGATGCTATTTCCAGTCTAAAAGGGAGAACTTCGACAAGAATATGAAACACAGTTAGATATCTTAGATCCTTGGTTCTTCTAGCGTTTGCCATTCTTCCATAGCCAATCAACAGCGTCAGGTTGAGCCTGATGTAAAGTTTCGAGACCTCCTTTGAATCTGGAGAGGTGGCAGTCGTTGACTATGTGGGTCATAGTCTGTCTGTAGCCACAGGGGCAGTCTCTAGTGGCGCACCGGCCATGGCCTGTTTGATAGCGATTGAGGAGGGCCCAATCATAACGTGCTAGGTCAAAGCCGGGTTGACGCTTGCAGGGGTCTGTGATGAGGGGTTTGTTCTTTACCTCAGCTGACTGCCAACTCTGTTTCCAAGAGTCTGGAACAGAGAAGTTCAGTGTAGGTGTAAGGGACCAGATTGGGTGACGAGACGTCAAGCGTTGGACAAGGTGGGCGAAGATATCCGCGTATATTGGCAGGTCCGGTCGAGCGTAGATGTGGGAAATGAACTTAGATGATGCCGCATCGCAACGAATATCTGGCAGGGTGATGTTGCTAAGAACTGGCAGCCATGGAACCGGGGTGGAACGGATGGTTCCAGAAATTATCCTCATGGAGGAATATAATTTGGAATCGACCAAGTGGACATGGGGGCTACAGAACCATACTGGGGCACAGTATTCTGCAGTGGAATAGCATAATGCCAGAGATGATGATCGTAGTGTGGAAGCGCTCGCGCCCCATGAGGAGCTGGCCAGTCTTGCAATGATGTGATTCCTCGCGCCCACCTTTGCTGCAGTTTTTATGAGATGTTCGTGAAATGACAGGGTGCGATCGAGAGTAACGCCAAGATAGACTGGCTGGTCTTCATGCCGGATTCTCGTATCGCCAAGCTGCACATTAAGCTCACGTGAGGCCGAGGCATGGTGTAGATGGAAAACAGATGATACCGTTTTTGCAGTGCTAGGGATTAGTCGCCATTTTTTACAGTAATCAGATATCAGAGACATGTCTTTCGTGAGTGTTTCCTCGAGGATGTCGAACTTGGATGCCTGAATTGCACAGCAGATGTCATCGGCATAAATGAACTTCCTTGAAGAAGTTTCTGGGAGGTCATTGATGTAAATATTAAATAGCGTAGGAGCCACAACAGAGCCCTGGGGGAGGCCACTTGAGACAAGTCTCCATCTGCTAGACTTGTCACCCAGATGCACCCGGAATCTTCTGTTTTGGAGAAGAAACGATATAGTGTTGGCCACCCGTGGAGGCAGGCATCTTGAGATCTTGACTAGGAGACCACGGTGCCAGACCGTGTCATAGGCTGCTGTGAGATCAACAAAGACTACACCCGTCTTCAAATTCTTCTGGAATCCATTGGTAATACTATGGAGATTCTTGGTAATACTATGGAGTGCCCTAATGGGATCTGGACCAGCTATCTCAAAGCCTCCCAAATGACGTGCCCCTCAATTCTTATGTCAACATCCTGACCCTCCAAAGTAAGGAGTGGAACCTTTGAGAGGTGATTAGGTTCTTAGGGTGAAAACCCCCGTGAATCAGAATTAGTTAGTCCCTTAAGAAAAAAATCCCTAGAAAATTCCTTTAACCCTGATGCCATGTGAAGACATAGTGGTAAACCAACCATCTGTGAACAAGGAAGCTTATCCTCACAAAACACAGAATCTTGAATTTTCCAGCCTCCAGAATTGTGAGAAAGAACTTCCTATTGTTTATTGGTCATTTGGTTCATGGTATTTTGATATAGCAGCCCAAATGGACTGAGACTTCATATCACAATTTAGACACACTGAGTTTTGTCTGTCAGGAACTACACTTAATTTAAAATATTTAATTTTGAAAATATATGTTTGCTTTATATGCCCAATTTGATGGGGCAGTGGAACTATATATTTTTTCAATCTTTCTTTTTTTTTTAATTTTTGAGGAATGTGTTAATACAATTTAAAAGTTAAATTGGGTTGGGGGAGCTAGGAAAATTGCACGGTATTTTATGCTACAGACTTTCATGCTTGAGGCTTTGGAACCTCAGGTTCAACCCCAGTACCACCACAAATTAAAGTTGAGCAGTGCTCTGGTTAAACAAACAAACAAAAACCAAAATTCATGTGGAGAGTAGGTAATACATAGTAGGAAAAATGAGAACATTTTGAAGGATAGCAATCCATATTCAGCTCCTTGCTATTCCTAATGTCCAAACAAAAAGGGAACTCAGGGGCCTCTGGTCCAGGACTTCTAGTAGACTATAGGCATCTTGAACTTTCCTGGAGGCCCTTCCTGGCTGCCTTAGGGGTGAACTCCAGCCCTGACACACTTCCATTGTTACCTGTGATCTCCGCTGGGATTCCTTGTGACAATTCTGAAGAAAATGTTTACATAATTGGTCAAAATTAACTTTAGCAACCTTATTTTGTAAATAAGAAAACTGACACCCAGCAAAATTCAAATGACTTGTTCAAATGGCAGACTACAAGTGAGCTTCCTAGTACCCTCTCTTCCTGTTCTTAGTTTAGTGTAATTCCTAAATTAATGCTCAATCCCTACAGAGAGATGAGTAAAGAGAATTTCTTCCAAGTATTCATCTCTGCAATACTGAATTTCTGTGGAACCATTTTGCAATTCAGGAACCTGACAATAGGAATTTCAGAGAAGTCTAAACCTAGTCACAAAGGAAAAGGATATAAAGCAATTGAAAATTCCAGAGGAAGATAATGGGCTTGCGGGTTGATTTGATTAGTGCTCTCATTCTGTAAACTATTCTCTTCGGGGTTAACTCACTAGGGTTCCCCACATGATAAATTATATCCCAGAGTAAGCATGAGAATTCTTATATCATGAAATAATCTTTATCTTTGCTTTGATCAACCCATCTGTAAACCAATAACTGTAGCAAATTGTCCTTGTTTCTAAGGACAAATGCTCTGCCTAAGGACAATTCCTGGTGCTTGTCCAGTGTTCTCTTTATCATGCCAGTGCTTATCACAGTTCACAGTTCTGAAAGTATCTCTTTAAGGCAATCTGATATGATCTCGTGATTCATTTCATACTCTCCTATCATCCCAGCTTTTCGGATAATGAAAGCATTACCTGAGGTGTTTCCTCCTAACTCTAGGGGTCCATAGTATGTCCTTTTGGTGCTGACTTAATTTATTTATTTTTTTTTCTGTTGTTCAGTCTGAACATCTGGATCTGAAAATGGCCCAGGTTTTGCAGCAACCATCATCAAAGCAATCTGGAGAGTAATCTATTTGTTTGCATTGGTGGGGTTGAGTTTATATTCTGCCTGCATCTCAATTTCCTCCCCCTCCTCCTTCCATCAGAGTTTTTGCTGGGGCTTTGTGCATATATAATTCCTTTACTCCTCGTGGAATTTTTATTCATTATTATTATTAATTATTTTAAGATGAAGAGTGAGAGACAAAGAGGGAGAGATAGAAAGGAAGAGACAGACAAACAGAAGATGCAGTACAGTACTATCTCACCACTTATAAAGCTTCCTCATGCAGGTATTCCTATAGGATGGCCTAGGGATTTGATTCTGTGCCTTTATGCATAACAAAGTGTGTGCTCTAACCTGTGAGCTGTATCCTGGAAACTTTTCTTAAGGCTCCTCTCAATGGAGATGACGGTAGGCTCTGAGGTTGGGCTATTGGAAAAGATGCAAAGCACCATAGCAAGCAGAGGTTGCTCAGGCAGCGAATGTCACCAAGCCTCTGTTTTCAAACGCTGCTTCTGTAGCCCCCAACCTCCTCCATCCAGGAGGAGGGGATTGGGACAGGAACTCTGGGATCTGTCTCAGGCTCTGAACTTCTAGAACATCTCTGCACTTTCCATTTTGTCTGGATTAGCTAGCAGCAAATCCCTTAAATCAAAATGACCTGTGCCTTTGTTCCCAGGGACAGTTAGAAAATGAAAAGAAAGAACGAAAAGAAAAAAGCATACATTTGGCCCAGGAGAAAGAGCTCTAGGACACGGCGGGGGTGGGGGTGAGGGGTGGCCCTGACAGGGAAATGGGGAAATGAAGAGAGTGGGTCCTCACTGGAGGATTTCAGAACTTAAGTCCTGGATCCTTGACAGACCTCTTCTTTCCAAGGAAATGTAATGAAAGGATAATAGAGCTGATTGGGGCTTTATGGAGATTCTGAGGGATAATTCAGTCAAAACACTAACCAGTTACAATTTCATTTGCAGAAAGTTACACTCAGCAAATAAATCAAGAGGGGAAAAATGTCATATGAGCAACATTTTTATAGCATATACATATATATCAGTACATAATACTGAATTTGTTGTAATTGCATTAATCAAAAGCGTTTCTGAATACTCAGGGACAGAGAAAGAATAAAATAAGCCAAGCTATCAATATGGTGAAATACTACATATATATTCTAAGAAGCAATGATGATGGTTTTTTAGAATTATGTTGGCCAATACAGAATTACTACGCACAAGTGTCAATTAAGAATGACATTTGAATGGATTAGAATGAGATAACAATTTCAGTTCCTTACTCACCCCAGCCCAACACTTACCCCAGTGTTGTCAAACTGTGGGTAGTGAATATTTTCCATTACCACAGAAATGAAATTAGTGAGATGGGTGCTAGCACAGCGGGTTAAGCACACATGGCATGAAGCACAAGGACCAGAGCAAGGATCTGGGTTTGAGCCCCTAACTCCCCACCTGCAGGGTGATCCCTTCACAAACAGTGAAGCAGGTCTGTGGGTGCCAATCTTTCTCTCCCCCTCTGTCTTCCTTCTCCTCTTTATTTCTCTCTATTTTATCAAACAACAATATCAATAACAATAATAATAACAACAACAAGGGCAACACAAATGGGAAAAAAATGGTCTCCAAGAGCAGTGGATTTATAGTGCATGCACCAAGCCCCAGCAATAACCTTGGAGGCAAGACAAAAAAAAGAAAGAAAGAAAGGGAGGAAGAAAAAGAAAAAAAAAATGAAATGAAATGAAATAGGCCTTGGATAGTGCCACTCTAGAAAGAGGCACTTGCACTGACTAAACCAGCATGCAAATTGTAGACATGCATGGAGAAAGATGAGTCAAGACAAGAAAGCATGTGGATTATTACTACCTGAATGGTGCTTAAAATTTACCTTTTCAGAGTGGTCTCAAGCTGAGTTATTAAGATATGACATTTTTGAAAATGCTCTTCAGGACGTCAGTTGTACCTGTCGTTCTCGGGCTAGACCAAGAGATGTGTCAAGGTGACACTGGAAGATGGGGAGCAGGTGCTCACACTGGCTTTGCTACTCAGTGGAACTAAACAACTAAGACAGCTTGGTGATGTCATAGATGTCACTGCATGTCCCTTGACCTCTTTGGTCAGATGCTGTCTTCCTGCTGAGAGGAATCATTGTGCTTGTCTTCAGTAGAGTCCAGGTGGGGAATCCTTCATACAAGCCTTTGAAGTTTGCAGGAATGGAGAGATTGGGCAGATGACCAAATAATGGGAGAATTCAGCAGAACCTGGTGATAATGTGGATCCCAGGCACCAAGGAAGAGAGGTAGAGGGATTTCCAAGGATGAAGAAACTGACATTGACATGATGGAAGGTATAGATTCCAGACACTAACAAGCTTGAAAAAAATTGCATCTGTTTTTATTAAATGTTCGAGATGACTTTGAAGTGAAACTGCAAACACAGCTGAGAAAATCCCAGTTCTGTCTGGTTCCTCAGAAACCCCACCCCCTCTTTTTCCGGCTGGCTGTCTAGATGCAAGTGGCTCACCAAACATGCTCCCATTGGCTCGTAATAACTCTCTGGAGTAGGACAACTCTTCCACTTGTCCAGCTGTTTCTCAGATGTCAGATCATAAAATCCTACTTCTTGAAAATCACTTATTCTTAAATATTTCCTCTCTGAATTGATTTTATAGTTAGAGCATTTTATCACTTTATTTTTTTAAACCCCAGAATGTTTTACTTATTTTTTAAAATTACTTTAATAGGAAAATAATGATTTGTAAGATAGTTGCTGTTACAATAAATACAGTTAGCTTTTTTTAAAAAAATAATTTTTATTAGTGATTTAATAGTGGTTTACAAGTGGTTGTAAAATTACAGGGCTATAGTTTCATACTGCACTCACCACCAAAGTCTGCCTCCCCCTGATCACATATATACCGATAACCACTATCATTCTCATGAAATCTTAGTGAGTTTGCAGTTTACTGTTTCATCACATTTTCCCTTTCTATGTGGTTTTCTCTACTACACAGCACATAGAGAAATAATTCTATTCAGTCATTGCCATTATCATTCACATTATTTCTGACACATAACACTAATATCATGGCATGCCTTTGATAAATATCATATGTACAGTGGTGGGATTCCCAGTGCTTTATACTTTTATTCTATACTTAAACAGAGAAAACTACCTGAATTTGTACCTGTAAAAATATTTTGGAGCTGGCAGTGGCGCACCTGACTGAGTGCACACACTACAGTGCACAAGGACCCAGGTTCAAGCCCCCAGTCCCTAGCTGCAAAGGAAAAGCTTCAAAGTGGTGAAGCAGTTCTGCAGGTGTCTCTCTCTTTCCCTCTCTATCTCCCTCTTTCTTCTCAATTTCTGACTGTCTCTATCAAATAAATAAAAATAAAAAAAATTTAAAAAATATTTTGAAGTGAAAAAATATGCAAGAATTGTTGTGTGTGTGTGTGTGTGTGTGTGTGTGTGTGTGTGTGATCTACTCATGCAAAGAGTAAAGAATCATTCATTATTTACCAGGCCCCTTGGGAGACCAAAATGGAAAATACACAGTCCTGTGTGCCAGTCTTCCAGGGCGTTCATAATAAAATGGATATGTGCTTTGATCATTTCTTGGTCAGCTCCCAAATGAGAAAAATATTAGGTCCCCAAAGTACATTTAAAAACCAGTCATTTAAATCCTTAAATTTTCTTAAAATAAAAATTATATATGTTTAATAGCTTTCAAGTTCAATCTTCTCCAAATGACTGCATGTGCAATAGACCCTGGATATAACTCAGTTTAGTGTAGCTTAGTTCCATCTATCAATACACTTAAGGTTTACCTTGTGAGAAGCTGAAATGCACAGTTGAATGAGATATTTCTTGCCCTTGAGAGTTCATAGTCTGGAGGGGAGGTGAACCAGCAAACCACAGTTGCCAATAGGTTAGGACGCCTTCGTAGAGAACAATGGTCACCAGTCTATCAGGCATATGGTCTCTGTTGCTGAGGGACAAACCTGGAGGCCTAGAACACATTTCTCACTGATGGAACTCTGGTGGCAGAAGAGGAAGGAGCTGCCTTTCCTCTTCTTCCGATATGCTGAGCAGGCTGTGCAGAAGCACCAGCTCCTAGGTAATGTGATCATCGTGGCTCAGAGTAGAGACTGAGTGACTTGTCAAATCAGGACTTCCTGCCAGTGCAGCTCTGCAGAATGACTTCCTGTTTTTCCTTTACTCTTCAGGACCCAAAAGAGAGAGCTTGGTTTTCTTTTACTGACAAAGCTGTTGACTTCTTTCCTTCCTCGGCTGTTTGTGTAATTAGGAGTGGCTGAGGATACCCATTAAAAGCTACTCTTTGGGGGTGGGGCGGTGGCTCACTTGGTTGAGCGCACATGTTACAGTGTGCAAGGACCCGGGTTTGAACCCCCAGCGCCCAGTGAAGGGGAAAAGCTTTGTGAGTGGTGAAGCCTGGCATAGGTGTCTCTCTCCCTCTTTATTTCCCCCCTCCCTCTTGATTTCTGGCTCTCTCTATCCAGTAAATAAATAAAGATAACTAAAAAAATGTTTTTAAAAAAATCAGTGACATGTTTTTAGTTTGTGTTAAAAAAAAAAAAAATCTTAGGGGAAAAAAAAAAAAAAACTTCTCTTTGCCCCTTGCCCCTAGGATAAAAATCTAAGCTCTGTTCAGGGCTGATCCTAAGCTACTTTTCCATCTTGCCCCTTAGCCAAACCCCATCATGTTCTCTTTGTCACAGCTATGCTACCACCCTTATGCCTCCCTCAAGAAAGCCACACTCTCTAGGCTTGTCTCCAGTCTCTTGCCCCTAGTCTCCTGTTGGTCTCAAGCACCTTTTCTCCTTTTGGCCTGGCTGTCTCCTCGTCATTCACCAGACCTCAGTTTACACGTGGTGGTTTCTATAGGGAGTTCTTCATTGTCTGAGGTGAAGACGCTTCCTGATGGTCCAGTACTTCCTTTATCTTAGTTTTCTTTACTCCTCTCTTCTTCTGTGGGCTCTAGATGGAGGACACAGACTCTGTTAGTCTCGCTCATCACTGTACTCAAGGCCTGGCCCATAATTTATCAGATGCATGAAAGGATTTACAGTAAGTAAACTGGTAGTTGCTTAGAGCTTCATTCAGAAAGTAGGGTTTAATTTTCACTTTAATTATTTGTTGCCGCCATTTGGGAAAATTCTTATTTATTTTTAAATTATCTCTTCAAGAAAGAATACATTTATTTATTTATTTTTACCTCCAGGGTTATTGCTGGGGCTCGGTGCCTGCACTACCAACCCACTGCTCCTGGAGGCTTTTTTTTTTTTCCTTTTGTTGCCCTTGTTGTTTATCATTGTTATTATATTTACATGTTTATTTTTATTAATTTTTATTGCACCAGGATTGTCGGTTAGGCTTGGTGCCAGCACTATGAATCCACTGCTCCCAGGGGCCATTTTTTTCTTTTTTAAAAATTAGATAGGACAGAGATAAATTGAGAGAGCTGGGGGGAGATAGAGAAGGAGAAAGATAGAGACCTGCAGACCTGCTTCGCTGCTCATGAAGCAGTCCCCTCTGTGCGCTTAACCAGGTGTACCACTGCCTGACCCCACAACGCACATACTTTAAGAGAGAATGAGATGTTAGTATGTTTCGTCATCATTATATGTGAGGCTGAGCATCGAACCTAGGGCCTCATGCATGTAAAGCATGTGCTCTGGCACTGAACCTCCTCCCCAATCCACTTAATGTCTCAGTAATTTTGAACAAGTGTTTCCACATTTGCATTTTGCACTGGGCTTCACAAATTATGAAGCTGATTCTATGTGAATGAACACATGAACTGATGAATAGATATTGTTTTTCATAATTTGTTGAACCATGGAAATGAAGTTATTTCAAATAATAAGAAAACTCATGAGAAATTACAATATATTATGCAGACATCTTTGTAATCTGTGTTGATATTTTTTACATACTTGTGTGAGAAAAAGGAAAGCAATAATTGAAAGACACACACTATCTATTTTGGGAGATGCCTTTTCATTTGAAATTATTTTCTAGCCAGCCACACATTTATGAATTTTGGAAGTGAGTACTGGATAAATTACTGTATTTTGTGCCTGATTCTTACAGGAATGGTGGACATAGCTCCTTAGTAAAGAAAGAAAAAATACCAGGAAAAAAGTTGTAAGTAGTAAATTCCCACCCTTTTGGAATGCACAAACATTGCTTAGGCAGTAAAAACAATACTAGAAGAGCAAAACTGAAAGAAAAAAAGTGCCAGGTGTGGATATTATATCCGTAACTTCAAAGACATCATTTAAGGCAGCCCATATCAGAGCTTTGCATTTGGAAGGATTGTGAATACCCTCCCAGTAGGCTTTATATGGTGTGTGTGTGTGTGTGTGTGTGTGTGTGTGTGTGTGTGTATGTGTGTGTGTTCTAGTTCTTTTATAAGGGGTATTTAAAAAGCTTCACTACTATCTCTAACAGGTATCTAGGACTGCCTGCACTACCTTTGAACAATTGTGGAGAATGTGGATTAGGCCAGAGTGGGGCCTGAAATTGCTCTACCATTTTGAGAAATGATTGTCTTCTCACTCTGTTTGGTCAAGAGAACCAGTTTCGGGTCTGGCCACATGAACTTGGTGTGTGGCTTAGTGATTTCCCTTTTCCACCCCTTGCCCTCTGTGTCCTCCTTAGTCTCAAACTAAGGCTCAGAGATGTTAAGCAGTGACTTGAAGTCACTCAATTTCCAAGGGTATCTTGGCATCCGTACCATTTCGATTATTCTTATCACTCTAGCCCTAGAACTTCTCTCCTCCCAAAGCCACACAGCACATACTACTTAGGAAGTGGAGTATAAGACTTGCGAAGATCTTGAAAACCCTTTGGGATTATATGGTGAGGTGTACTTTCTTTCTTTGAAGATTCAGCATTTAAGAAGGTCATGTGATGTAATAGGCGACAGAGCTGAGCATGAAGATGGGAAGTTGTAGCCTGATGTGAGGTGATGTGGCAGGAGTGGGGGGCGGTGGCTAGGAGAGGTGAGATAAGATATATGGCCCCTCCAGACTTGGGGAATGACCTGGGGACTACTAAGACTATAGAAGCCAAGCTAGGGATGAAGATCAGGTACCCAAGGCAATGCATACTCCAGCCAAAATTTGACCAGTATTGGTTTTGACATTAGCAAGTGTAATCCAATAACTGGGAGGCAGCCAGGATTCTCAACTGTTCTGAGTGCAAGCAAGCAGGTGCAGCCAAGGTCAAGGCTGAATTTATACACAGATCTTCGCAATCCTTGCCTCTCAGTACAGGGTGGGTAATAGTGCTTCAGATGGCTCCAGGGTACCCAGGATGCACATTGCAGCAATGTAGCTGACTTTTGATTGAATTCTTAAGTCCCACTCACCATGATGTATCTGAGACCATTGACCTCATGTCTCAACCAGAAATGGAGCTATGCTGCGCCTGCAAGTTGAGGCAACCAACAGGAGGCAGGCAAAGGAGGAAGACCCAACAGTAAGTGTGGTAACTTGCAATTAAGAGGAAGAGTAAATTACCCAGAACACCACATTCCCCAGCCATTCAGAGTTTATTGAAATTCCTGTTTTTTGATAAAAACAAAGCTTTTGGGACTGTTATGTGGAGAGACACTTGAGGCAAAGCTGGTTTAGTTTTTTTTTCTTTTCTTTTCTTTTTCTGCAGTTTCAATATAATTCAGCACTTTCACTTTGCAAAGACAGACTTGACCTTTATGTGGTCTGTTAGAATGCTGACTCAACACCAGGGTAACCAATAGTGCAATCATGACACAAAACAAGACTGGTGGTTGTCAGGGTTTTTAAATCTCCTTGCTTGGACTATCCCATGATCTCTGAAAGTTAACTCTTAGAGCTCTTGTTGAGCCAGAGACTCTCGGGATATGTGTATGTTAATCCACAACCTTTTCCCCTAGTTTATAAAGGGTGGGGTAGAGTGCTGATGGGGCTTAGCTCTTCCTCCTTTTCCTGTAGTAATATAAATGGTAGCCAAAGGGTTGATGGAAAAAGAAAAGGGGAAGGAAGAGGAGGGAGAAAAGAGGAAGAGAGGAGCAGGAGGGAGGCCTAGCAAGAAAAGCTCATGTCCTAGGAAATTTTCCCTTCATTTCCAAAACTCCAACTTGGAAAAACACAAAAGTTTGGGCTTTCCCCTTGCCTGTCTAATTATGATCTGACTTGATGTTATGGTTCCCTCTGGACTCAAATGGAATTTAATGACTCCTCATGTGAAAAACATAAGTCAAAGTTCTGCCCTCTTCTCTACAACACTATGAAACAGGTACCCTCTTGCCTCACCATGCTTCAAAGCACCGAATTGATGCTTTCTACATACTTATCTCTAATCAAATCTACTGTGAATAGTGCCAGCAAACCAGGTGTAACCAAATCAGATTTTTCAACCTTTATTTCCAAGGGTGAGAACAAGTATATGCTGACAGATAGGAAACATGATGAAGTACAAGTGCCCTGCTCCTACCCTTCCAGAAGGTGTTGCTGGGGCCTGGCAAAAGGAGTATGGAATCTATATCAATCTGATGGTTCACAAGGCTGGGGTTGGGAGAAGCCAGACAGGGTCACATTTATGATTTGCAGATGGCCTCAGGGTACTCCTGGTGGATTCTTTGGGGTTTCTCTGCAAACATGGATGTGATCTGTGGTATCTAAGAAATGGTTGTTAAGATCCAAGACCTGGCAAACATCAAGCAACAGCTCCTTGATTTTGGACTCTATAAATGTAGTTGGTGCAAAGAACCTAGAGAATGGCTGTCATAAACCATGGACCAGGACCACCTTTCTGCCCTGTGTGATATTATCTCTAAGAACCAAGCTGAGCTTTGGCAAGAAAGAGTAGATAGAAGGGCATAGGGATGATAGGGTTTCTGGTTTTCTTTTATTTTGGTCACAATATATGTTTTTATAATTATTAATTAGTTAATATAACCAGAGCATCACTCTGGCATATGCAGCCCTAAGGATCAAACTTGGGATCTCACATGTGGAAATTTAGTGCTCTCCCTACCTACTGTACCACCTTCCAGGCTGCCACAGTTTGTAAGTTTTGAATTCATCTCCCAATCACTGAGTCAAACAAAATGGCATTTTTTTTTAATATCTTTATCTTTTTGTCTGGATAGATAGCCAGAAATCGAGAAGATAGGGGAAGATAGAGAGGGGGAGAGACAGAGAGGCACCTGCAGCACTGCTTCATCACTCACAAAGCTTTCCCCCGGCAGGTAGGCAGAGGTTTGAACCTGGGTCCTTGCACATTGTAACAAGTGTGCTCAACTGGGTGTGCCGCCACACAGCCCCACAAAATGGCATGTTTCTAAATCACATTCATTATCAATCTGAACCTTTGCTTTCAAGCGTTAAAAAACACTATTGCAATATTGCAGTCGTGTGTTAGGTGATAACTCCTTTTGTAAAGTGATCCCGAAGGCGGGTATGATGCTTCCTAGAGAGGGGAGGAGGCCACTTCTCTGTCATTGGTGATCTGCTGCTGGCCTTTTGCTGTCACCGAGACACTGAACTCCATGTTGTCTCATGTCACAATGACCTTCTTCACTATCTGGAAGCTCATCACAGAGATTCTCCCTGGGTCTGATGTAGTAGCAGGTAGGGTACCACCATTACAGCTTTAAAGTGTCTGGGATGCCCTGTGTAAGTGGGGCAAGGATTTCAAGAAAACGCCAGGCCTCTGCCCTCCTTTTTAATACTGGAAAATCAGCCTCCAAAGTTTTGGCTTTTACCCTTTTACTTTGTTTGAATATTCATTTCCTCCCATACAGGTGTTGAAATCCTTGTGCCCAATGTCATGATATAAAGAGATGGGACCTATTTGGGGGTGGGGTGGTTATATATATGTGGAGCCCTCATGAACGGGATTAGTGCTCTAGTAAAAGACACCCCACAGGGAATGGGTGGTGGTGAGTCTGGTAGAGCACACACGTGACAGTTTGCAAGGACCTGGGTTCAAGACCTTTGTTACCACCCACCTGTAAGGGGGAATGCTTTACGAGCAGTAAACTAGTGTTACAGGTCTCTTTTTCTCCCTCCCTCTTCCATCTCAGTTTCTTTCTGTTTCTATCCAAAAGTAAATAAAAAGGGACTCCATAGATCTCCTTTGTCCCTTTTAAGGGGGACATACAGCCAGAAGATGAACAGTTTACAGCCTAGAAGAGGGCTCTCACTTGACCATATTAGTACCTTGATCTTAGATTTCTGCCTTCCTAACTGGGGATAATAAATGTATAGGCGACTGGTCTATACTACATTGCTATAGTAGTCCCAACAGACTAAGACACCATTCCAATTGAGCCCTTGAGCAACTGCTCTGCTTCCTCTCCTCTGGGGAACTTAGTCTCACTCTTCCTCTTTAGACTTAATACAGACAAACCTCACTTTATTGTGCTTCATAGATACTGCACTTTTTTTAAATCAAAGGTTTGTAGCAACCCAGCACCTTGTAAGTCTATGGCTATCATTCATATATATATATATATATTAAATGTGAGAGATACAGAAAGATAGAGATAAATAGAGGTCAGAGCACTGCTCAGCTTGGGCTTATGAGGTTGCTGGGAATTGAACCTGAGACCTCAGAGCCTCAAACATAAGTCTTCTGCATAACCATTATGCTATTTTTCCAGCCCAAGGCTAGCATTTTTCTAATAGCACACTTCCAGTATTCTTGTGCTGTATTTTGGTAATTCTTGCATTGTTTGCATTTTTTTATTGTTCTTATATATGTTACAGTGATCTGTGATTTCTGTTGTTATCATTGTAATTATTTGGAGGCACCATTGACTGTGTCTGCAAGACTGTGAACTTCATTGATAAAAGCTATCTGTGTGGCTTGGATAGTTCTGCTTTGTTGTGTATGTAGTAACTAGGCTTGAGCCTGGTCCCCATGACCTGGAGGAAGCTTTGGTGCTGTGGTGTCTTTTCTTCTCTCTCACTCTTTCTGTTTTAAAAAGTCTGTCCAAAGTAATGAAGCCCCAGCAATGATGACTAACTAAACAAACAAATAAATAAAATAAATAAAAACTTCACCGACCACTAGTTTTCCCATCCTCCCATCTATTTCCTTTTCCCCAGGCCTCTCTATTTCCTGAGACACAGCAATATTAAAATTAGGTCAAGTAATAACCCTACAATGCCTTCTAAGTACTTCAGGGAAAGAAAGGTTATACATTTCTCCCTAAAATAAAAAAAAGTAGACTTGATTAAGCTTAGTGGAGGAGACATGGCAACAGCCACAACAGAATGAAAGCTAAGCTTCTTGCACCAGTTAGCCAAGTTGAGACTACAAAGGCAAGTTATTGAAGGAAATTAAAAGTACTGCTCGGTGAGCACATAAATGATAAGGAAGTGAAACAGTCTTATTGCTGATATGGAAGAAATTTTAGTGATATTGAGAAAAGATCAAACCAGCCACAATACTCCCTTAAATCAAGGCCTAATCCAGAGTAAGACTCCAACTCTTTGATTATGTGAAGGCGGATTAGAAATGACAAAGTAAAATCAGAAAGGTTTGAAGCTGCTAGTGTCTATTTTGTTCCAGAAGTGTAAGGAAAGAATATAAAAACTATGAGGTGAAGTAGCAAGTGGTCTAAGAAATCAAGTTAAGAGCACTGATAAACATGGTTATGGGCTGGGGAGGTAGTATAATGGTTATGCAAAAGGTAGGAACTTCCATAGCAACTGCTGTGAGGAGTTTAACTGGTAGGATTAATAATACCCTGCAGGCAGGGAGGGTCTTGAGGGTCGAAAGAGAATATATCAAATGAGCAGAATAGGGAGGAGACCTTAAGTTATTTGTTAGACAAAGAAGAGCATTGATATGTAGATAATAAGAGGGCGGGTCATTGTATCAAGGAATGCAGGGTGAAGCAGGGGAGCTGGCTTAATGTTTTAAGGAATGCTGAGCCTCTGGAGGCAAAAAAATGCAGGGTCTCTGGAGACAGGGAGTAAGCTGACAGGGAGGCAAAAAGTTGAGGTCCATACCTCTCCCAAGCTCAACCTCAGCAAGAGAGAGTCTGACAGGGAGATTCATTTCCTCAGTTCCCCATTTTTCAATGGGAAAAGCCTCACCACGCTCAGCCTGGTTCTCACAGTATTCCCAGCAACAATATCTACTCTGACATCCGTGGATCATGGAGTAATTTACACTTTCAAATCTTACTACTGACGAAACACATTTCATAAGGCAATTGCTGCCATAGGTGGTATTTCCTCTCATGGATTTGGGTAAAATAAATTGAGAATTCATTTGGAGAGAATTCTTCATGCTCTGGTTTTTGTTTGGTTTATTTAATTTAATTTATTTTTTTAAACTTAGTTCTGGCTATCAGTCATGGATTGAACCAAAGACCTCTCATGCAAATCCTGTGAATTGTCTCTGACACTATTTCCAGTTCTCCATCTTAGGATACATCATTGCCCATGAGATAGAGCAGTATGATAAAGCACTGGATTCTCAAGCATGAGATCACAAGTTTGGTCCTTGGCATCACTCTTCTTCCTCCTTTCACTCTCACAAAGAAATACACTAGATATAAATATATATATATATATATATATTTTTTTTTTAGATCTAATGTTTCATATTTACAGACTGTGACAGTGGGTATGACTCTACTGTACACTGGAAAACCAACATTTTCTTGTAACTTGCTTTACTTAAATATCCACTATCTTATAGGTGACCTGGAAACAAACTCATATTTCCAAGACACTCCTGCATTTGTTTGCTATAATTGTTGAAACAAAGTACTAGGGAACTCAACAATGTAAATGTATTGTCTCATAGTTCTGGAGGCTAAAGGTCTTGAGACCAAGGTGTCTACAAGGTTGATTCCTTCTTTTTTTAATTTCTTTTTATTATCTTTATTTATTTATTGGATAGAGATAGTCAGAAATGGAGGGGGGAGAGAGAGATAGAGAGACACCTGCAGTCCTGCTTCACCACTCATGAAGCTTTCTCCCTGCAGGTGGGGACTGGGGGCTCGAACCAGGGTTCTTGGGCACTGTAACATGTGTACTCAACCAGGTGTGCCACCACCCAGCCCCAACTGACTCCTTCTAAGGGCTGTGAGTGGAGGGGCTGTTCGAGGCTTGTAGAAGGCTGTCTTCTCCCTGTGTCTATCCATAGCAGCTTCCTTCTTTCTATGTAGGTCTCTAATCCAGATTTCCCCTTTTCTTAGACACTAAAACTGGAATAAGATGCATCTTACATACCTCATTTTAGCTAAACAAGTTCTTTAAAGACCTGATCTCCAAGTGTCAATTCTTAGCGGTGGTGGAAATGTTAGGACTTCAACATACAATAGATTCTAAACATAAGATTAGAGAAGTAGCCAAATGAGAAATCAGACTCTTTCAAAATTAACCTTTGCATTTTAGTATAGTGCTAGAAAATCTAGAATATACTAGAGTTCCTTTTAAAGGCATATTTGTTAAAATTATTGACAAATTATTTGTTATAATGATGAGGTCCATAGTTTGTCCAGACTGCCTTGATTTTTTTTTTTTTTTGGCTGCTAAGGTTGTCAGTAGTGCTCGGTGCTGGCAGTACAAATTAACCACTCACAGCAACCATTTTTCCTTCCCCCACTTCCTATTTTATTTGATAGAGAGAAATTGAGAGGGGAAGGGGAGACAGAGAGGAAAAGAGAAGGACACCCGCAGGCCTATTTTACCTCTCATGAATCTTCCCTCCTGTAGGTGAGGGATGGGGGCTCCAACTCAGGTCTTTGCACATGGTAATATGTGCACTCAACCAGGTGTGTCACCCTCCAGCCCCCGACTGCCTTTATTTCTACAGTATGTCCTTTTCCTACTCCAGGACCCTACTAAATTGCATTTACTTGTAGTCTCCTTAGGGAATTCTTGAATGTGATTGTTTCTTGGGCTCTTTCTTTGTTTTTTTGATGGCTTTGATAGGTTTTTTTAAATATATTTTTTATAATTATTAATTTTCTCTTTTGTTGCCCTTTTTATTGTTGTAGTAGTTATTATTGTCGTTGTTGTTAGATAGGACAGGGAGAAATGGAGAGAGGAGGGGAAGACAGAGAAGGGGAGAGAAAGATAGACACCTGCAAACCTACTTCACCACCTGTGAAGCGACTCCCCTGCAGGTGGGGAGCCGGGGGAGCTCATATTTGTGCCACTTGTGCTTAACCTGCTGTGCTACCGCCCGACTCCCAGCTTTGATAGTTTGGTTTTTTTATATATTTATTTATTCCCTTTTGTTGCCCTTGTTGTTTTAGCTTTGATAACTTTTAAGAGTAGTGGTTAGGTTTTGTGTAGTATGTCCTGCTACTGGAATTTTTCTTGTGCTTAGGCTGGGACTGTGGGTTTGCAGGACAAAGTTCACAGAGATATAGCACCATTCTTGTTATATCATCTCAAGGACACCTGCTGTCAACATGACTTATCACCATCGATGCTGACCTTGATCACCAGGCTCAGGCACTGCTTGTTAACATGCTCTGCTGTGAAAATGACCTATTCTTCCTTCTTTACTGCACTTTTTGGAAAGAAATCCCTGTGCACAGATTACACTTAAGGAATAGGAATTTGTGTTTGCCTTCCACGAGGATGACATGAATAAATTATCTGGAATTCTTCTGTGTAGGATTTTTTTCTTTTCTCACTATTTATTTACTCAATCATTAACTTGTGTCAATATGAAATATTTTTACCTTGTGTTATAGCCCAATGCCTCTGCAACTTGTTCAAATCTGATCCTTTCATTTGATTCCTGTCATCATTTGACACATCCCCATCAATGTAGGTTTAAAAACAAACAACAAAAATCCACTTCCTTATTTCATGGCACTGTTAAATACCATCTTGGCCACTTGTCAGTCCTGACTCTGAGCCTAATTTTTATGAATACATACTTTCCTCCTTTTGTCTTTGTTCTAGAAACTCAGTTCTTGACTTGGGTCCTTATTTTACTCCTGGTGTGAAGTAGTTTCCCAGCAGCTGGCCCTTGATACACTTCCCTGATGTTGGCCATGGCTACTCCTGTGATCCCGCTAGTTTATCCTCCTCTTCTTCCTCTTTCTGTGCTTTCTTCCTTTTTGTCCTTCACATTCTCCATACTCAGTCTTGGACCTCCTCTGAGGTTGAGCCTCTTTAGGAAGTAAAGATAGTTCATCACCTCCCAGGTTCCCTCAGTCATTCACTCTCCCACGAAATTACTTTTCATTTTTTGTTCTCCATGAGGAAACACTTCAGTCTCTTTAAGCAGCATTTCCATAGCACATTTCATAATACAAGTTGTGAGGACAGAACTCTGAAGTCAGAGCCTGTGATCTTTCTTTCAGACCCTTAATTCACAGTAACATGTAATAATCCTCCTGACAATCTTCTGAGGTAGTGTTCCTTTGTGAAAAAAGAGATTCCAGTTACATTGTCAGCAAAGCAACTGTAGATCTGCCTGTGGACTTGTTTTAACCATTGTCGCTGGCATCATGCATGGTGCTCACTTTGGAAGGCACTGCCCTGACTAATGAGGGGCAGTAAAGCACAGTTTACACTACCTCTTCCTAACCTCGTAACTATGAGTAACCCACATAATGTCATCTTTATCTGTATATCAGACTGGCCACTATATATTTCTACATATTTCTGATAAAATGAGACCACTGAAGCTTGATACTTAGAATAGTGACTGGACTATTATACCACCCAACTACTGATTTTTGCTATTGTTATTTTCTTGTGCTTTTCTGGAATATCTCTAGTTCTAGATTATTCAGAATATTTTTGAAATATTCAATGTGGGGATGGGATCAAAGACCTTTGGTGATGGTAGTAGTGGAAAATAAATACATAAATAAATACTTCAATGTTGACCACCTTATGAAAACATTTTAGACAGTTTTTCTACAATTTATGATCTTATAAATCCACATAATATATAAAGCCTCTTTGCCCCATTTTTGCTCACTTCCACAACTTAGGAGGGTTTCTTTTATTCTATTTAGTCACTTAACTAGTGCTTCAATTATAAATAATTTTCTCCACTATGGGTAGAGAAAATATCAGCTTGTGTCTCTCCCACAAAGCAGATGGGAAATGATTTAGAACAAGATAATCTCTAGAGGTACAAATGTGCCCTTTCTTTAAGGAGAAAGAATGACTTCTCTCTTTTATTTGTTCCAATGCCAAAGTCTGGGATAAAATTAAATTACTCCTTGTTTAGTTCCTCTTTTCTTTTCTTTTTTTTTGTTTTTTGAAATTGTTGCTAAAGTTATAGCTGGGGTTTGGTGCCTACACAAGGAATCCTGCTCTCAGTGATCTTTTTTCCCCTTCCTTTTATTTTACAGGACAGAAAGAATTTGAGAGGGTAATGGAAGATAGAGTGGAGGAGAGAGAAAATTCTGAGTACAACCACTCCAGAGAACAGTATGGAGAATCCATAAACAAATATAAATGGAAATGACATATAATCCAGCAATTCCACTATGAGACATATACCCAAAAGATATAACACTGATTCTAAGGGATATATGTACTCCCATTTTTATAGTGGCTTTATTCACAATAGCAAAAACCTGGATACAACCAAAATGCACTTTGACGGATGACTGGATAAAAAAGCTATGGGACATATACTCAACAGAATACTACACAACAATAAAAAGGGGTGATAATGTATCCTTTGGGATAAAATAGATGGAATTGGAGAAGATTATGCTAAGTGAAGCAAGTAAGGAGGTAAAGGACAACTGCAGAATGGTTTTGCTCATATGCGGAATATAGACAATTGAGTAAACGTGAAAAAAACAAAATGTCAACCCATTTTCAAGACTGTGGGAGAATTATAGTGATTATCTATGGGGTTGGGATGGGGACACAGACCTCTGGTAATGGGAGTGATGGAAAAATAAATTAAAAAGAAAGGATTATGCCAATATTAAAAAGAAAGAAAAGCGAGTTCTGTAGCACTCATTTACCACTTGTGAAGCTTTCTCCCTACAGGTGGGGAACAGAGGCTTAGAGCCATTTTTTGCACATGATAACTCATGTTCTCTACCAGATGAGCCAGTGCCTGGCCACTTTAGTTCCTCTTTTCTATGTTATCTTTCATGATCTGATGACTTTGCCTTCTCTGAGGGCACCTTTGTCCACCTAGATATTGTAGCTCAAAGCAATAACATCTTTTTTTCAAACACACACACACACACACACACACACACACACACCACTCAAGCTCCCAAAAAGATAAGAATTTTAAATCCACTGTCTTCTTAGAATGTAGAACATCAGAGACCACCTGGGACTACAACAAGGCAAGACTAGAATGACTTCAGGAACCCAGCAAACTACCAGGGAGTGCAAACACATATAGCTCATGGACAGAGAGGAGCCTAAGGAGAGATTGAGCACCTGGCAACAGTCTGCAGTTACAGTAGAGGCACCACCTCCAGTCTGTTTTACCAACAAAAAGACTACAGAAGGGAGGAGAGGACTCCTCTAAGACTCACCAAATGCAACTGTGAGTCTCCATTGCTACTGCCCTCAGGGGCTGGAGAATCAGGGGGAAGGCCCTGAGCTGACACCTGGGAACAGACAACTGAGCAGGAAATGCAGGAGAAAAGCTACATTGTGGTGGCATAGCAGTGGGGCTGTATAGTGGGAGCATTTCCACACTGTTTTCCTGATGAGACATGGTGAATAATTGCCTCAGAACCTACAGACTATAAACAGGACTTGTTTAGAAACTCACAGGGACCAGCAGTGCTGCCCAGCTTGGCAGAGAAGATGAATTGAGCCCAGAGCATTGGATCCTTGGGATGTGAGAGTCTCTTTGCATAACCACTGAATTATCTCTGCCCAACCCTGCTTTATCTCTTGGTCAGGAGTGAGGAATTAAGCTAAGAAGTCTACTTATAGTTTAAAAGCCCTCAGACGCCCATACTCTACAGGAAAGAAAAAGAACTAAAGAGGCTTTTAACAACTTCTGTGCTCCAACTCAAGGATTGAAATAATATTGAAACAACTATTAATTTGCATAACTGTGAACTCTTCAAGTACCTTACTAGACACAAGTCAATCCAGGCAAGAGTGATCAGTAATTTGAAAAGTACTGAGAAAGGGACCTCATAACATACTATTTAGAATAGTAAAACCAAGAAGAAGAAATGTAGGAGAAATGAACCAGGACAAGATTCCAGCTAAAAGCCCCCCAAAGGTTGAAGTACAAAATAATGAGATCAACATCCAAACACTAGTTAAGGAAATGGTTAAAGGAGTGAGTTATGAGTTTGAAAAATTGTCATCAGATATGCGTAACCAACAAATGAGACCCTGGAAGAAAACACTAATTATCTCAAGGTTATTAGATAGCCGAAAGCTGAAATAGCTGAGCTAAGAACTCAACTAGTTGAAAAAGCTAAAACAGTATCAGAACAGGGTAACAAAATAGATGAACTCCAGAAAACAGTAGAGGGCAGAGAGAATAGAATCAATGAAGCTGAGACAGAATTAGCAAGATCAAGGATGAATTAGAGACAACTAAAAAAGAAGTAAGAGATCTTAAGATTAAGAGATACTGAAAACAACAACAGAGACCTATGGGATGACTTCAAAAGAAATAATATAAGCATTATTGACTTACCAGAGGAAGAAAGAGAGGGAGGGGAAGAAAGCATACTTCAGGATATAATAGCTGAGAACTTCTCCAGTATAGGCAACATAAAAGAAATAAAAGTTCAAGAAGCTCTGAAGGTCCCAAACTGAAATAACCCCAACTTAAAGACACCAAGACACAAGTCTATATTTAGACTGGAAAGGAATAAGAATAAATAACAAATGTTGAAGGCTGCAAGAGGAAAACAAAGAATCAACTACAGAGGAAAACACATAAGATTAGCAGCAGACTTCTCTACACAAACACAATAGGCCAGAAGAGGATGGCAAGATATCTATCAAGTGCTCAATGAGAAAGGTTTTCAACCAAGACGACTGTATCCTGCTAGATTGTCATTCAGACTAGATGGAGGCATCAAAACCTTCTGAGACAAGCAACAGTTGAAGGAATCAACTATCACCAAGCCTGCCCTGAAAGAAGTTCTGAAAGGTCTCCTATGAACAATCAGACCACCACAAATAGGACATTTATCAAAACACTCTAAAACTCTACAAGAATGGCATTAAAATATCTTCAATATTTGATATCAATAAATGTCAATGGCCTGAATTCACCTATTAAAAGACACAGAGTAGGAAGATGGATTAGAATACACAACCCAACAATATGCTGTCTACAGGAAACCCACCTAACTCAACAAGACAAACACAGACTCAAAGTGAAAGGATGGAAAACTATCATACAAGCCCATGGCCCACAAAAAAGGGGAGGAACAGCTATTCTCATATCTTACACGATAGGCTTTAAAATACACAAAATTAAAAAAGATAGGGATGGACATTACTTAATGCTCAGAGGATCAGTCAATCAAGAGGACCTAACAATTACTAACATCTATGTACCCAGTGAGAAGCCATCCAAATACATCAAACATCTACTGAAAGATCTACAGCAATATATTAACAGCAACACCGTCATAGTAGGGGACTCCAATACCCCACTCTCTCAACTTGACACATCATCCAGGCTGAAAATCAATAAAGAAATGAGGGAGCTAAATGAAGAGATAGATAAACTAGAACTATTGGATATTTTCAGAATCATTCACTCCCGGAAACTGGAATACACATTCTACACAAGTCCACATGGGCCATTCTCAAGGATAGACCATATGCTATGCCACAAAGACAGCACCAGCAAATTCAAGAGCATTGAAATCATCCCAAGCATCTTCTCAGACCACAGTGGAATTAAACTAACACTTAAAAATCAACAAAAAAATTGGTAAAACTGGTTTAAATCCCCCCTGCTTAACACTATTCTATTTACATAACCACTTCATTCTATTTACATAACCGCTGTTAACAAGCACCACCCTCCCTCCAGGGCATTAGTGGTTCAGTGATAGAATTCTCCACTGCTCCACCCCCTCTCCTTGTCACACCCTGATCCTCTCCTTGTCACACTCTGATTTTCACGTCACTTTTCTCTCCACGCTCTCTGTCACACCCTGTTCATGCCATATATATATATGTAAAGACAACAGTATAAAAAAGTATATATAAAAACAACATTGTTCATTTTAGTTGAGTTTAGCTTAGCTCAGCTTAGATTGTGCTGTGTCCTGCATGAATGAAGAGATACTGCCTACAGCTCAACCATGAGTCCCTGGTCGTCTGTTACCCGCCCGTGAAGCCAGCCCAGCGAAAACAACATAGCCCGGTGAAAACAACATTTTCTCAAGATTGTTTTAGCAATTATAGGTGTTTTCTGGTTCCAGATAAAGATTTGTAGCATTTGTTCTATTCTCCTAAAAAATGTGTTTGGGATCTTCATGGGGATAGCATTAAATCTGTAGATGGCTCTGGGTAGTATATTTATTTTGATGATGTTAATTCTACCAGCCCATGAACATGGAATGTCTTTCCACTTCTTTGTGCCTTTTTCAATTTCCTTGAGTAGTGACTCACAATTTTCAGTATACAAGTCTTTCACTTCCTTGGTTAGATTTACTCCTAGATATTTTATTGTTTTTGTTGCTATAGTAAAAGGAATTGATTTCTGGATTTCAATTTCTTCTAGCTTAGTGTTTACATAGAGGAATGCCACTGACTTTTGAATGTTAATTTTGTAGCCTGACACCTTACTGTATTGCCTGATGATTTCCAAAAGCTTCTTGCTGGATTCCTTAGGTTTTTCCATGTATACTATCATGTCATCTGCAAATAGGGAGAGTTTGACTTCTTCTCTTCCAATCTGTATGCCTTTAATTCCTTGCTGCTGCCTGATTGCTATGGCAAGAACTTCCAACACTATGTTGAATAGTAATGGTGATAGTGGGCAGCCCTGTCTAGTACCTGATCTGAGGGGAAATGCTTCCAGTTTTTCACCATTGGGTATCATGTTGGCTGTAGGTTTGCTATATATAGACTCCACTATCTTGAGGAATTTTCCATCTATTCCCATTTTTTGTAGTGTTTGGATCATAAAGGGATGATGTATTTTGTCAAAGGCTTTCTCTGCATCTATTGATACAACCATATGGTTTTTGGTCTTGCTTTTGTTGATGTGGTGGATCACATTGATTGATTTACATATATTGAAACCAACCTCGCAAGCCTGGGATAAACCCCACTTGGTCATGATGAACAATCTTTTTGATATACTGCTGTATCCGGTTGGCTAGAATTTTGTTCAATATTTTAGCATCTATGTTCATCAGAGATATTGGTCTGTAGTTTTCTTTTTTGGTTGTGTCCCTGTCTGATTTTGGTATCAGAGTGATGTTAGCTTCATAGAAGCTGGCAGGGAGTATTCCAGTGTCTTCAATCTTCTGGAAGACTTTTAAAAGTAGAGGTATTCTTCTTTGAAGGTTTTGTAGAATTCATTTGTAAAACCATCAGGTCCAGGACTTTTATTTTTGGGGAGATTTTTGGTAACTGTTTCAATTTCATTAGCTGTGATGGGCCTGTTCATGTTATCCACTTCCACTTTACTTAATTTTGGAAGTTTGTAGGTATCTAGGAAATCGTCCATTTCTTCCAGGTTCTCTAGCTTGGTGGCATATAATTGTTCATAGAAGCCTCACATGATATGTTGAATTTCTGCAGTGTCTGTTGTGATATCTCCTTTTTCATTTACAATCTGATTAATTTGGATCACCTCCCTTTTTTGTTTTGTGAGTCTGGCTAAAGGTTTGTCAATCAATTCCCTTTCCCAGCCTAGCTAGTCAGAAACACGCATACGCCACTCCCTCCTGCATCAGTTACAAGATAGAACTATGTCTTATAGTCTCTTCCCACACTTCTTACAGAGCAAGTTTGAAAGCTAAGTCAAAAGTGGCAAATATTTGCCCAGTAGATGATGCAAACACACAGAGAATGGGCTACTAAAGTTTCCTTAGCAGCAGAAAGCATTCCTAGGCAAGAGTTGAGTCTGGTGAGTCCAGGTTTCGCTAGAGGAAGGCTTAACCTCCAGAGAAATATGAATCAGGGGGCTCTGTGATTGGCCAGGTCAAAGAACATAAACAGAAGGGAAGTATAGGGGTTGTTTGAGGAAGGGAGTGACCCAGGAAGAGAGAAGGAAGAAAACCCAGGATGAGGAGGCCCAGAAACCTTAAAGGGTTATTGACTGAGTAGTTCTTTATTTGATATGTGATAGCACTATCTCTGCTATCCCCCTTATACTCCTATTGGGTGAAATTTGGATGGTTCTCTTATGCTGCATGAAAGAATGGGATACCTTCACCTGCTTCAAGGCCGCCCCTACAAGCACAGCTGGCTTAGATCCACTGAAGGAAAGAAAAGATCATCTTCTTCATTTTTAGCATTGACAGTATCCTAAAGTATAAATTCACAAAATGTTTGAAGTATTGCTATGTGACTTTCAGGGAGCTCATCACAAATAATGAAAAAGATAAAAAAATATGGTGGCTGGGTAGTGGCACCCCATGTGGAGCACACACATCACATTGCTCAAAGACCCAGGCTCAAGCTCCTGTTCTCACCTGCTGGAAGGAAGGTTCATGAGTGGTGAAACAGTAGTGCAGGTGTCTCTCCCCCTCTCTTCTTAATTTTTATTTTTTTTATTAGTGGTTAATAGTGATATACAAGATTATACAATAATAGGGGTATAATTGAACAGCACCCCAACATGTGCCCCCTACACACTTCCAACAGTAACTATCATAGTTCTCCCAATGTAATAGATATGGGTTGACTATATATATATATATATATAGTCAACTATATATATATTGACTATATATATGTTGACTATATATTGACTATATATATATTGACTATATATTGACTATATATATATATATTTCTCTTTTCAAGTTCATGTGCTTCAATTATCTATATTCTACAACAGTGAAATCATCCCATAGTTTTCCATCACTTCCTTTTAATTCACTAAGCCTAATTGCCACCAATTCCATCCATTTTGTCCCAAAGGACACAATATAGTCTGTGTAAATTGCTGAGTAGTCTTCCATTGAGTATATATATCATGAGTTCTTTTCCTTCCTCCTGCTTCTCCTCCTCTTCCTCTTCTTCTTTTCCTTCTCCTCCCCCTTCTTTTGTATTTATAAAATTCAAATTAGTGATTTCTATTGTTAAGGGCTTCCTGTGCCTTAGCAACTAACTCTAAGTATTTCTCATGGGGGTTTTCCCCTGGTATTTTAGAGTTTTAATAAGGAAAATGAAAAGGCATGCAGCAGAAAAGCTCGTGGGCAATTTGAGCAAAGATAGATGACCTCATGTGGAAGATGATACCCTTTTATTTTTATTTACTTCTAAAATAAATATAGAAACAAATAAACAAAATATATTTCAAGGACTTCCGGAGGCAGGGCTATGAGCAGCAGCAGATCTGTTTCTCTCCTCTCCTCTCCCAGATCAACTAGGAATACCAAAGGAGACCACCTGGGACTGAAACATGACAGGACTAGAACGACTACAAGAACCCACCAAATCACCAGTGAGTGCAGACACACGTGGCTGGTGACAGAGAGGAGCCTAGGGAGAGACTAAGTGGCGGGTAACAGTCTGACGGTCTATCAGTTGAGACACCACCTCCAGTCTGTTCCACCAACAAGGGGACAGCTGAAGGGAGGAGAGGACTCCCCAGAGACTCACCAAGTGCAACTCTGGGTCTCCATTGCTACTGCCCTCAAAGTCTGGAGCAGTGGCAGGGAGGAACACTGGGGGACAGAGATCTAACCAGGAAATTCAGGAGAAGACCTGTACCTCGGTGGCATAGCTGTGGGGCTGTGAAAGTCTCTTTGCATAACCACCGTACTATCTCTGCCACACCCTGCCTTATCTCTTGGTTAGGAGTCAGTGATTAAGTTAAGAAGCCTACTTATAGTTAGAAGCCCTTAGGCTACCATAGCCTACAGAGAAGAAAAAAAAAAAAAGGCTTTTAAACCACTGAGCTCCAACTCAGGGATTAAAATACTATTGAAACAACTGTTAACTTCCACCACTGTGAACCCTTTAATTACCTTACTTAGACACATGTCAATCCAGGAAATAGTGATCAGTAATTTGAAAAGTACTAAGAGAGGGAACCGATAACATAATATATAAAATGGGTAAACCAACAAGAAGAAATATTGGAGAAAGTAACCAGGACAACATTCCAGCTAAAAGCCCCCCAAAGGGTGAAGCACAAAATAACGAGTTCAACATCCAAACATTAGCTAAGGAAATAATCAGAGGAGTGAGTAAAGAGTTTGAAACAATTGTAATCACAAATACAGGAACAACAAATGAGACTCTGGAAGAAAACACTAACTATCTCAAGGTTATTAGAGAGCTGAAATAGCTGAGCTAAGAACACAACTAGCTGAACAAGCTAAAACAGTATCAGAACAGGGAAGCAAAATAGATGAACTCTAGAAAACAGTAGAGGGCAGAGAGAATAGAATCAATGAGGCTGAAGACAGAATTAGCAAGATCGAGGATGAATTAGAGACAACTAAAAAATAAGTAAAAGATCTCAAAAAGAGATTAAGAGATGCTGAAAACAACAACAGAGACCTATGGGATGACTTCAAAAGAAACAATATATGCATTATTGGCTTACCAGAGGAAGAAAGAGAGGGAGGGGAAGAAAGCATTCTCCAGGCCATAATAGCTGAAAACTTCTTTAGTCTAGACAACATCAAAGACATAAAGGTTCAAGAAGCCCAGAGGGTCCCAAACAGAATTAACCCAGACTTAAAGACACATCATATTTAGAATGGAAAGGAATAGGGATAAAGAAAGAATCCTGAAGGCTGCAAGAGAAAAACAAAGAGTCACCTACAAAGGAAAACTCATAAGATTAGCAGATGACTTCTCCACACAAACACTACAGGCCAGAAGAGAATGGCAAGATATCTATCGAGTGCTCAATGAGAAAGGCTTTCAACCAAGAACACTATATCCTGCTAGACTGTCATTCAGACTAGATGGAGGCATCAAACCTTCTCAGACAAGCAACAGTTGAAGGAAGCAACCATCACCAAGCCTGCCCTGAAAGAAGTTCTGAAAGGTCTCCTATAAACAATCAGACCACCATAAATAGGACATATATCAAAACACTCTAAAACTCTACAAGAATGGCATTAAAATATCTTCAATCTTTGATATCAATAAATGTCAATGGCCTGAATTCACCTATTATAAGACACAGAGTAGGAAGATGGATCAGAAAATACAACCCAACAATATGCTGTCTACAGGAAACCCCCTAACTCAATAAGACAAACACAGACTTAAAGTGAAAGGATAGAAAACTATCATACAAGCCAATGGCCCACAAAAAAGGGCAGGAACAGCTATTCTCATATCTGACATGATAGACTTTAAAATAGATAAGATTTAAAAAGATAGGAATGGACACTACTTAATGCTCAGAGGATCAGGCAATCAAGAGGACTTAACAATTATTAACATCTATGCACCCAATGAGAAGCCATCTAAATACATCAAACTTCTACTGAAAGAGATACAGCAATATATTAACAGCAACATAGTCATAGTAGGGGACTTCAACACCCCACTCTCTCAACTTGACAGATAATCCAGGCTGAAAATCAATAAAGACATAAGGGAGCTAAATGAAGAGATAGATAAACTAGAACTATTGGACATTTTCAGAGTCATTCATCCCAAGAAACTGGAATACACATTTTACTCAAATCCACATGGGTCATTCTCAAGGAGAGACAATATGTTAGGCCACAAAGATAGCATCAGCCAATTCAAGGGCATTGAAATCATCCCAAGCGTCTTCTCAGACCACAGTGGAATTAAAATAACACTTAACAATCAACAAAAGATTAGTAATAGTCCCAAAATGTGGAAGCTCACAGTACACTTCTTAACAAACTCTGGGTCAAAGAGGAAATCAAGGAAGAAATCAAAATGTTTCGAGACTTCAATGAACATGAAGACACAAGCTATCAATATAATTGGGACACAGGTAAGGCAGTACTGAGAGAGAAGTTCGTAGCTATACAAGCACACATTAGGAAACAAGAAAAAGCACAAATAAGCAGCCTGATTGCACATCTTAAAGACCTAGAAGAAGAACAACAAAGGAACCCTAAAGCAACCAGAAGGACAGAAATCACTAAAGTTAGGGCAGAAATAAATAACATTGAGAATAAGAAAACCATACAAAAGGTCAATGAAAGTAAATATTGGTTCTTCGACTGCAATCAACTTCCTGAAATCTGGCTAGGAAGGAAGCAGGACCCTCAAGACAAGTCCCCTTTGAGGACAGAGGAGGTCACCCAGCACTATGAGGAGGATATGTCAAGTGTATAGACCCAGAGGTGGGAATCAGCTGATATTTTAGGGGAAACAAAAGGACCAGCAGGGAAGAAGTGTTGTGAGTAGTGAGGAGGCAAGGGGCAAGCAGGAGTGGAAAATGGGGTGTTAACCTGAAGAGAATTTCATTACAAGTGTCAGAATCACAGAGATTTGAGACACACCTCACCTCCAGTTCCCAAGCCCAATGAATGTCTCTTAACATATACCACCCCTTCCCATCACTCCTCCTTTTTTCCCCCCAGAACAAACTTCACTTTGGGGGAAGAATCTGGGAGTCTTCCTGACACATGATAAAGTTTCCATTGTTTTTACTCTGTGACAAGCATTCCCTTAGACCTGGCTTTCAAAACTGTATTTACATGGCTAGGAACAACTGCAAAGGCTCCCAAGCCTGTAGCAGAGGAGTCTTTGGCTTTCTGCTGATGTGTGTTCATATTGCCATACAGATCCCAGTCCCTCACCACATCACCCACCTTGCGGGTGCCAGCAGGCATTTTGCCACAGAGAGGCTTTGTGGTTTCAGCCCTAATACCAGAACCTTTCAGATTTCCCACTAAGTGTTCCGTCCATCTTTACCCCCCAGGAGGTGGCCAGAGTTGCAGCATTTCTGCTGTACAGTCATCATTCTGCTCCAGGTCTCTTCTGTAGTCTTTAACTTTGTGCTCTCCCCAAGGGCCCAAAGCCATGGGCAGTGATACTGGACATTAACCCCACAAAAGGATTCCAGACTCCAGGTAAACCTACAGCAGCAAGTGAAATTGAACCAGGGAGTGGAATTCTTCTCTGCTGTGAGAAAGAAACCAATTTCTCAAGTGTGTCAGTGTCTCCATCAAGCCTATGTTAAAAAACAGCCTTTGGACTTGAGAAAGTGCCCCTAACATTGTACACACTGGACTTCTGGGTGACCTTCAAAAGAGATTGCACTTTTGGAGAGCAGTCTGGAGAAATCTCTGAAGGCTAGAAGTGGACCTACCCTATAACCCAGCAATTCCTCTCCTAGGGATATATCCTAAGGAACCAAACACACCCATCCCGAAAGATCTGTGTACACATATGCTCATAAAAGCATAATTTGTAATAGCCAAAACCTGGAAGGAACCCAGATGTCCAACAAGAGATGAGTGGCTGAGAAAGTTGTGGTATTTACACATGATGGAATACTACTCAGCTATTAAACATGGTAAATTCACCTTCTTTACCTCATCTTGGATGGAACATGAAGGAATCATGTTAAGTGAGATCAGCCAGAAAGAGAAGGATGAATATGGGATGATCCCACCCATAAACAGAAGTTGAAAAATAAGAACAGAAGGGAAGACAAAGTGCAGAACCTGGACCGGATTTGATTTGTTGCATCAAAGTAAAGGACTCTGGGGTGGGTGGGGGGAGAGTGTTCAGGTCCTGGAACATGATGGTAGAGGATGACCGGGGGGGGGGGGGGGATTACAGTGTTATGTGGAAGACTGAGAAATGTTACATATGTACCAACTACTGTATTTTACTGTCAACTATAAACCATTAATTCCCCCAATAAAGAAAAAAATGAACATTTTTTCATAAGCAAAAGAGACAGAGAGAGAGAGGAGAGAGGAGAGAGGAGAGAGAGAGAGGGATTTCATTGCAGCCAGGGTCATCTCCCCACTCCCCTCAGCTAGTGTGGTAGACCTGAGCCACCCTCATGATGGTGCCAACAAAATCTTCTCTCTTGGGAGAGTGCCCATTTGCCTGGGGGATATTCATTGAGAATGGTTCAGTCTGAGATGCAGCTGCCTTCAGAATCCTGGGTGGGACTCAGAGGCATAGACAAGGTCTGATTAACTTCTCACAGGAAGCATTGGTTTTTCCCTGAGACAACCCATTTTATATCTCTAAGATAAAGTAGATCGTAATATTTAAAGCATTCAGAGTAATGTAGATTAAATTGAGCATTTAACAAAGAGAAGGAAAGGGCTGACAGCACATGCCATGTAGCCAGTAACTTCACAAATCTCTCTTGGTCCCCATCCAATTCTAGTCAAAGAATTCCCTTTCCAACTATAGGCTACCTGGTTTCTTCCCCTCTTCATCCTCAATCATCTTGCTGAATCCTGTTTTCAGATGCTTACTATATATAGTGTTCCATAGGCAGTACTGATTCCGTTTTCACATTAGTTTTTCTCAAATGTCTGATGATCCCTGGTTGTTCATTTGTCATTAAGAGGGAAGTCCAGTGCTTACATATGTGAGGCCCGGGGTTTGATCCCTGGAACCACATATGTTGGAGCAGTACTCTGGTGTCCCTCTCTTTCTCTCTCAGTGTCTTTCATTCTCATAAAAGTAAATTGATAAAGCTTTTTTAAAAAAAAAAAAACTCTAAAAAAGTGTGAGGTGCTAAAGAAACTATTTGAAAGCTCTGTGTTTGTAATCACACAAATAACCATACTTCTAAGTGCTTTTAAACTTATATTTTATTTGCTAATTTATTTAAAAAAATTTTTTTAATTATTGAGAGGAGAAGGGGAGAAAGAGAGGGACAATGACAGAGAGACACCTGCAGACCTGCTTCACCACTCGAGAACCTTTCCCCCTGTAGGTGGGGAATTTGTTTATTTATTTATTGGCTAGAGACAGAATGAAACTGAGAGAAAAGGTGGCGATAGAGAAGTAAAGAGAAAGCGAGATACCTGCAGTACTGCTTGTGAAGCTTCCCACCGGTAGGTGGGACCAGGGGCTTGAACCTGGGTCCTTGTGCACTGTAGTATATGTGCTCTACCAAATGTGCCACCATCCAATAAACCTAGTAGGTGGGAGATAGCTGCCTCACTCTTCTGGGAGAAGCTAAGGATTTGGGTATCTATTTTTTATGAAGGTAATGAACCAATCCTTACCATTCCAGTTTTGCTTTCACTTTTTTTTTTTTTTCCTCCAGGGTTATTGCTGGGCTCGGTGCCTGCACCATGAATCCACTGCTCCTTGAGGCCTTTTTTTTTTTTTCCCCTTTTTGTTGCCCTTGTTGTAGCTTCGTTGTGGTTATTATTGCCATTGTTGAGTTGCTTTGTTGTTGGATAGGACAGAGAGAAATGGAGAGAGGAGGGGAAGACAGACAGAGAGGGGGAGAGAAAGATAGACACCTGCAGACCTGCTTCACCGCCTGTGAAGCGATTCCCCTGCAGGTGGGGAGCCGGGGGCTCAAACCGGGATCCTTACGCCTGTCCCTGCGCTTTGCGCCACGTGCGCTTAACCCACTGCGCCACCGCCCGACCCCCTGCTTTCACTTTTTGATCCTGAACAGTTCCAGTTTTTTTCAAGGTCCTGTGACATGAATGTGATTGTTTTTGGGGTTTCCATTCCTGTCCCCAAGAGAATAGTTTCATATTTTTCTACTTTCTAATTTTCTTCATTATTTTATAAAAATTGGATGACTATAGGTTTGAGCCCCTGGTCCCCACCTGCAGGGGGAAAACATTGCAAGTGGTGAAGCAAGTCTGCAGGTGTCTCTCTCCCTCTCTGTCTCCTCCCCTTCTTTCAATTTCTGGCTGTCTCTTTTCAATAAATAAATAAAGATGACAAAAATTTTTAAAAAGACTATTAAAAATTGGATGACTAGAAAAATAAATTCATCTACGTATGATGAAGAGAGGGGAAGGCAAGGGACTTTGGCAAGTGCACAGAGAAGTTGGCATTTTCACTGAGTATTGAAGACTTGATTGGATTCTGACTATTAAAAGACTGGCTGGAGAGTTAGAATACAAGGAAGCAAACTCAAGGTCAAAAAAGCCACATGAGCAAATGAAGAATAAAATGAGGTTGGTTAAATAGTTCCTTTAAGGCATTAGCCAGTGTTACCATCTGCTTTCTATCTGAAAAAAAAAAAAAAAGAAAAAAGAAATAAAAAAAAAAAGAACATATCTTGCCCACTTTTGTTTCTACCACTAGGCACTTAGGACATTTTTTTCCATTTTTGACCTTTCTAAATACAATTGACTGACAATTTAATAGGGCTTGGATGTAAAGCAGTAGTAAATGACTTTGTTTAATCCAGAATTTCTTAACTTCAGAGCTATTGATGCTTTAGACTGAATATTTTTTTTTGTGGACACAGAAGTTGTGCTGTGAACTCAAAGTTGTTTAATAGCATCCCTAGTCTCTACCAGTAGCTCTAATCTCCCAGTTGTGACAACCAAAAATGCCTACAGGTATTGCCAAATGTCTTTTGCCAGAAAGGATGAGTGCATCATCAAGTTGATAACCAGTGGTTTAATTTATCACTCCTACGCCCAGAAAATTAGATTCACCAGTGGATGACAGAGAGAGGGAATACTAGGGAACTTTGGAAGGTTTATAGGGGAATTCACATTTTGAATGGGTCTTGAAGAATCAGTTGGATTTTACCTAATGTTAGAATGCAGGGAAATAGATTCTAGGCCAAAGATGCAACACAAGCAAATAAGAGCAAAATGATCCAGGGTAAATGGTTTTCTGTAACCTCCCTGCAGGCTCCCTTCAATGAAGGAAAAGGTTGCAAAGGTAGGAAGCAGGCTTTGACAGTGAACCTTATCTTTTAGTGGTGTGATCTCCTCTTTGGTTTTGAGCAATAGCTAACTTTAGAAAGTGAGAGATGAGTGCTGGGAATTGAGTTGGCTGTTAACACCCAGGGATGCTGAGACCTGACACAAGAATAGGAATGGAAGTAGAATCTTCATTTCTATTGAAAGAGGAGCCGTAGCTAATGAAACTTTCTGGTGTGCAGCTGTGCAAATGAAAATAAAAGCTGTGTCTTCACTCAAGGAAAGTATCTTACTGGTGGGAACTTTAGGGGGTGGGTACCCTAACAACTATACCCCCCCAAAACACAGTCTTCTTTATTGGTAAATTGTCAATTATAATAATTATAACAAATGGCATTGGTGCTTGAAGTCAAAAAGGGAACTAATACTACCTAATGAAGTCCATTTAAATTTGTATCTGAAGGCCTGAAGGCAAGGAAACCTGCAGAGGAACAGAGAGAGGTGCCTTCAGAGGGAACAGCACTGTGTTACCTACCCTTGACACCTTGGTTCCTAATCTTAGTAAGAGAACTGGAACTACCCTTTTGTCTCAGATCTGCTTGGAAGATCAAACCAATTTGGCTTTTTTGACAACTACTGCTGCTTTTTTAAAGGTAATTGTAGAAGCTATTTTTGAATCATCCTATTTTACAAGTAATAAACTTATTAGAAAGCAGAGAAGAAGGAGAAAGAGAAAGAAATTGTTCACAGATCTTGGATTCAGTTGTGTGTAGGGGAGAGAGAGATTAAAAAAGAAATGTTTATACAAATAGACTTCCTAGAGGCACATGCAAATGAATCACTAAAACAACACTTGTTTCTCCAAGGAGCAGGTGAAGTGCTCCTACCTTAGTGCTCAGGCTACAGCTACCCCCAACCCAGCCCCCACACTTTTAGTTTCTCTAAAACCTAACTATTAACCTGGGGTTGGGCACAGCGGGTTAAGCTCAGGTGGGCAAAGCGCAAGGACCAGAATAAGGATCCAGTTTGAGCCCTGGGCTTCCCACCTGCAGGGGAGTCGCTTCATAAGTGGTGAAGCAGGTCTGCAGGTGTTTATCTTTCTCTCCCCCTCTGCCTTCCCCTCTCTCCATTTCTCTCTGTCCTATCCAACAATGACATCAATAACAACAACAATAATAACCACAGCAGTGATAAAACAACAAGGGCAACAACAACAACAACAACAAAAAACCTAACTACTAACCCATCCTCCTTATTGTTGAAATGATGGGGTAGTGTGGGGGAGGTTTGTTGTAAAGTGAATACTTCCTGATTTGAGTAAAATAAGAAAAAAAAAAGTACAGAAAGGAGATATGGTTTTGAGAGCAAAGGGGAGTTGACTAAATGTGAAATAGTTGGTGGCTGGCTATATTTGCTTGGAAGTCTCCATGTTGAGTGTTGTGGTGTACTGAAGGTTCTCAGAGACAAGAGTCATGGCAAGATCCTTGTATTAGCAACCAGCAGTGAGAGAATCAGGCCAGATCTAAGTGTTTGGTGTGACACTTTGTCTTGGGTTTTATTTTTAGGTCTGGCTTTCTCTTGGAAGGTGTGTCATACAACTGACTGGGAGTTAGAGTTTCTCAGACAATAGGAAACAAACCCAATGGTGATTAAAGCTCTGAAGGCATAAAGAATTCGAGCAAAAAATGACCTGCTTGAGAGTATTAAATAGCAGAGGAGATGTGTTAATGAACTTTATATTATCTCCTCTGAATCAGAGTAAGATTAGTTATATTTTAACACTAAATCCACCAAGCCTGTTCTTCCATACAGAGTATCCAAGGCATTTATAAAAATCAGGAATTGTTCTATAGTTTCTTATTCTGCAAAGCTGATCTTTCTTTTCAACTGAGTATAAGTTTTAAAGCTGGTGCCTGATGCCATAGAAACACTACATGGCCCTGCTGGTTGCAGGTGGGTGGAGGTACAACAGCATGCTTCTGGAAAGTGCCCAAAGTGATGGAAGAAGGGATACGCACACTGGTGTGTCTGTGTGCAGTAATAGCTTGTCTACTAAGAAGGGAGCTTGCTTCTCAATGCCATTAGTGAACAGTAAATCTTATATAAGTTAGATTTGGAAAGACTAGAACAAATCTTGGTAAACTTTGTCACAATCAAGAAATGCCATTTTAATATTCACTCAGTTGTGCAGAGAAAGCAGACAGCAGGGAGGGGTCAGCAACTAAATGGGGTATATGAATAGGGCTCCTCCTATCTCTCTGCTTAGACTCCTGTTCCATGGAACATACTCAGGAGTTGTAGGCATCAGAACTGATCCAGTGAGTGATAGGACTCAGAAACACCTACTCTAAACCTCCCATACTGGGTACAGGTCTCAGTTCTTTGCCTATACTAAAGGCTTCTCTTCTCTTCTCTTCTCTTCTCTTCTCTTCTCTTCTCTTCTCTTCTCTTCTCTTCTCTTCTCTTCTCTTCTCTTCTCTTCTCTTTTCTCTTCTCTTTCCTTTCCTCTTCTTTTCTTTTTCTCTTTTCTTTTCTTTCCTTTTTTCTTCTATTCTCTTCTTTTCTTTACTTTACTCTTCTTTTCTTTTCTCTGTGTGAGGAGATGTGGCTCATCTCTAGTTGACAACAGTAGCTGATCTGAGACAGAGTCGGTCTCATGGGCTTTGAGTGTATGGAGTCTACCCAGTCACACCATGTATGTGAAAATGTCAGCTCTACACCCCAGATTACTGGGATAGATACCTTTCATCTGTCCAGATCCCCTCTGTACCCCTCTTCACTTTGCTCAGACCCTGGATGTATGCTGTATGGAATTGTCTGTGGGCTAGTTACTCTGCCCTCCAGCTTCTAGTAGGGATCAGCTAAGGGGAGCTGACATGGAAGGTGGGAGGAGAGATTGGAGATGGGAATATTTATTCTCCTGGCTTGCCTGCTGCTGGGCCAAGAGGTAAGAGTGGCTCAGTCCCTCTGTGGAGGGCCATGGATCTTGTCACTTGGCTTCTTTTGGGGCTACAGTTACAGTTCTGTCTAGGTTTCTGTAACCACTATCTCCCCCATCCTTTCAAGCCAATGAATTACTAATGTGCTGGGATATTTGAAACAGAAGCTCTTATTACAGGAAAAAGAGAAAGAAAGAAAGAAAGAAAGAAAGAAAGAAAGAAAGAAAGAAAGAAAGAAAGACAGACCATCTAGGTTGCTGCAAGTGGTGGAATAGGAAAATATGACTTGCAATGTAGACATAGCATTTGATTGTGCTCAGTGGGGAGGGGGGAGGAATGGCAGAAGGAGGGATCAAAAATTAGTTCAGAGAATGATCATTTATTGAGCATAATGAGCCAGGCTTGTATGTATCCTCTTGCTTAATTCAACCAACATCTCTGCAAGACTATTGCTCTGACTGGCAGTAGTTACACAGTGAGTTGATTGGCAGAGCTTGCACCTGACGCCCCTATACCTCAGCAACAAGGGATGAAGACTAGAGCTTCTGTCCTAGGCATCTCCTAGGATTGGAGGCCCCTTCTAGCACTGTCGGGCTAGGCGCAAAGGGGGCAAGGAGAGAGAGACTAGGATTCTGAAGACAGTGAGAGATACTGGTCATCAGATCCTTCCCTATTTTGGCAGAGGGTAATTCAGAGTGCTGTGAACCAGAACTAGGGAAAACACCAACCATGGCGGCGGGGGGGGGGGGGGGGGGGGAGCGACAAAAAGGTGCAGAAAGTGTGCCAGCACTGAAAACTCATTTCAAGTACATGTGTGTAGCATTATCGATTAGCTCCCCCTGATTGTTTTTAGAAAGAGGCAAGGTCTTCATGTTGTTTAGCAGCAACTGTGACTCTGAACAATTCAGAGAGATCACTGACCCTGTGTCTGTGTGTGCCATGCAAACCACTCATAAGCTTCAGACTGAGGGTTCTGTAATTAATGTAGGGCACCATTATTCTTTAGAATCAAGTGTCAAAATTTAGTGTTATAGTTTGATAAAGGAATTATTATAAATACTTCTTCTGTTATAAATGTATTCTGGGTCTGTATGATAGTAGGGTGTGTATGTTGCTGTGATTATGAGCCCAGACACTGCTTGGGAACAGCAAGGCATCAGAGAAGGCTTCACAAACTACAGAGCAGTGCTGTAATCTCTCTCTCCTCTCTCTCTCTCTCTGCTTCTCTACATCTATTACTTTTTAAATAGAATTTATTTGGTTCTTTTGGTGATAGCACCTAGACATATAACTGTGGGAGACAAGCATGGCTTCAGAGTGAAGTAGAACTGAATTCAAATTCCAGCTCAGTTGTAAACAAATTATAGAGTTTGGTCTGGTTATAAGAAGGAAATCCAAAATAACCAAGATTCAACACACAATTTTCTTATTTATCTTCTTCTTCTTCCTTTTTTTTTTTTTTTTTGACTTACTAAATTTAAATTTATTTTTTACTTATCATTCTTAGATAAAAGGCCTAGGAATGGTATGGTTGCTGTACACTATGAAGCTCCTAGGAATCAGCTTTCTTCAATCTTGTTCCACCATCTATTGGATGATGCTTTGACTGTGAGGCCCAAGACTTCTCATCACCTTCCAAGCAGCCACATGACAAAAGGGGTGGGGACACTGAACTTTTTCCTTGAAGGCAAATACAGGGAGTTAAACATACAGCATCATTTCCCTTCATAGCCCACTGGTCTTGTCTTCAGCTTCTGAGGTACCTAACTGCAAGGGAGGCTGGGAAATGTAGTCTTTATTCTAAAATTTTATTTGCCCAGAAAAAAAAAATCAGAGGTTCTATCACACTGGGATAGACTAGCTTCTGTGAAATTAGGCTAGTTGAGTAACTTCTGAGTTTCAGATTCTACATCTGTCAAATGGGAATAATAATCTACCTCATAGAGTTGATGAGATGAGTAGAGAAGACTCTGCTTAAGCACTCAAGATAGAAAGATATGGTAGTGTTGGTTAGCTGGTGCTGAGGTGCATTTATGCTACAACTCGTGTTTTTTGCTAGGATCCTGACTTGGCTACTCCATTTCAATGTAAACCCATGCTTGGATCTTCTAGAGATCCTCTAGCTAGGTCTTTGTAACTGAAAAATTATTTCCCAGCAGTGAAAAACCCAAAGTCCATTTTCATTATTTCTAGGAAAAAAAGGAATTAAAAGTGGCCGGGATTGATTTCTTTCCCCAAGGGCCAGCTCATGAAAGACCATGGACTGAGAAAGGGAGGGCGATGTGAAGAGCTGAACTGGGCTCTGTTGCCTATTGCCCAGTCATGCCCAGGCCTACCTTTCACCTTCCCAAACCCAGCCACCGAGTTTCATGCCAACTCTTCACACAGCATTTTTACTTCCATTCCCTACACTCTGGCCCCTGTCCAGCCCACCATGGAGCCAAGCACATCTAGCTTGAAGTTAGTAATGAATTATTATTAGAAATATATATATATATATATATATATATATATATATATTTTTTTTTTTTTACAATTTCCTAATTTCCCTTTTGCTGGCTTTGTTTCACAAGACTGGGCAATAACACAGTGTCTGATGGGAATAGCTTCTTCCTTCTTAGTGCCAGTGTGGCCCAGAAGTTTATTAGGGAATGCATTGCTCTCTGACATGGCTGATCCATTAAAAATATATATCCTATAAAAGATCTGAGGTGAAGCCAGACCTTCCACCTTCTGCATCCCACAATGACCTTGGGTCCATACTCCCAGAGGGATAAAGAATGGGAAAGCTATCAGGGGAGGGGATGGGATATGGAGATCCGGTGGTGGGAACTGTGTGGAGTTGTACCCCTCTTATGTCTCCTTAAATAAATAAATAAATAAATAAATAAAAAAGAAAAAAAAAGACTTGAGGTGAAGGAAAGCTACCTGAGCCTCCCTGAAGGATACTGTGGCTTGTAAAAACATATTTTTGTTTGTTTTGTTTTGAGGTGGCCACAGTTTTGCTGACCACCCTCAATTCCACATCAGTTTTTGTAGCTTTCTTGTGTTCCATGTGCTTCTACAGTCCTAGGCTCTCACATGGTCCCACAACCCTGGGCCTAGCCGGCTTTTGTTGTGAGAAACCTGACCACCCAGTACAGCTCAGCCTCAGAATTCTGCAGTGATGCTCATGCATTTCAGGACGTTGCTCCCTTACCCCAACTCCATCTCATGCAAAGGGTGATAGTAACCCCATTGCTGTATCTGCTTGGTGGCAAAGACTTAGATTCCAGAACAGTTGAAAACATGCACGTATTAAATATTTTCAATCAGCAGGGATTTCTCAGTTTTGTTTTTGTTTTTGTAATTTAATATTAATGCACGAAATTGTAAGATACTGCATGTGTGTGTGGGGGGGAGGGTTGCCAGTTCTTCAAGGCTGTGAATCTTGAAAGAATTTCTCAGCTGAAAGAATTCCCTTGTTAACAAAGAGATGCTAATGAAAAAGTTTAACTGTATACATCAATAGTTTTATTTCCTTTTTCAGTCTTTTCCTTTCCTTCTTCCTTCCTTTCATCCTTCCGTCCTTCATTTTCCTGCATTTCCATTTTGTTTTATTTTTATTGCCTCTAGGGTTATCACTGGGGCTTGATGCCAGCATGACAAATCTACCTCTCCTGGTGACCTGCTCTTCCTTCCTTCCTTCCTTCCTTCCTTCCTTCCTTCCTTCCTTCCTATCTTTCTTTTTTCCTCCTTTCTTTTTACTAGATAGAACAGAGGGAAATTGAGAGGTGAGGTGGAGAAAGAGAGAGAGAGGGAGAGGGAGAAGGAAAAGAGAGAGAGAGAGAAAGAGAGGCACCTACAACCCCACTCCAGGACATGTGTAGCTTCTTCCCTGCAGGTGGGAATTGGAAGCTTGAACCTGGGTCTTTGTGCATACTTTTTCTCTGCTTTCCTTGTTTCTTTGAGTATACATAAATTACCATATTTTCAATAAACAGCCTAAAGATTTCTTTGCTGAGGGGATTAGTGGTAGCGGTGGAGTTAGGTGGGGTGGGGTGAGAGGTGCTAGTGAATTTAAGGTTTACAGATCACAGCTAATGACTAGTTTATCCCCACTCCAGTAAACTTACTTGATGCTCTCTGCACAGTTAAGGGAACCCAGATGAATTCAACTCTACAATCTGGCTATCCACAAGGAGGTCTTAGCCCTTGCTATGCATCACTTACAGTAAAAACTTTGGTTTTTCAAATCGATTCAGTGTCCCTCAATTCCATTTGGTAATAGAAGTTGTAATGTAAAACAAAGTCAGCTCCAGTTTCTGCAGAGAATAAGGGCCATGTGTTTCCAAGAAATCAAAACCATGCCTTTTTCAACATAGCTTATTTTCCAGCAACACTTTTGGCAAGTCCTATTTATGATAGCAAGAAAAGCTAGCCCAAGGTAGCTAATATTTGCCTCAAGACCTCCACAACCACCCCTCCAACACACACACACACACACACACACACACACACACACACACACACACTTCATTGTTTATTTTATTCATTTTTTAATTTTTTTTGCCTCCAGGGTTATTGTTAGGGCTCACTTGGTGCCTGCACTATAAATCCACTGCTCCTGGCAGCCATCTTTTCTCCATTGTTGTTGCTGCTGTTGTTGGATAGGACAGAGAGAAATTGAGAGAGAAGGGGGAGACAGAGAGGGGAGAGAAAGACACCTGCAGACCTGCTTTACTGCTTGTGAAGTGACAAGGGGGGGGCGGAGAGAAAGATAGACACCTGCAGACCTGTTTTACCCTCCCCCCCCAGCAGGTGGGGAGCCTGGGGGGTGGGGGCTGGAACCTGGATCCTTACCCTGGTCCCTGCACTTCCCACTATGTACTCTTAACCCTCTGTGCTACTGCCTGGTCCCCACACTTCATCTTTTAATATTAACTTTTTGGTACTTAAACTTAAAGAAGTAAATTGCCTAGTGACTAGGGGAGTAGCTCCACTGCTAAAATGTTGGACTTGAGTGTCTGTGACTCACGGTTCAGTCATGTATGCCCCATGTACTAGAGTGTTTGTCTGGCTTCTCCCTTTCTCTTTCTTTCTCTCTCTCATAATTAAAAATAAAATCTTGAAAAATTCTTAAAAAGAAAATAAGTTGACTAAGATATAATAGGTATGCTTTACCACAGCTTGTTGCTATGAATGGTTTCAAAACAGCTTTTATTTCCAATATCTATGTCCTTTGATAATAAAATACATGACCGTTCGAATAATTAGTAATGCTTTTCAACAGTTATTCTCACAGGAGAAATTGGCATAGCTCTGCAAGTATGGTTATGTTTTGTGTTAGATTTGTACATAGATACAAAGACAATACCATAGGCATGCAGAAAAACTCTACTTCACAACTTCGAGACCAATAAAACACCAATTGGGAAGCTTTTCATTTTCCTATAAGACTCAAAAGCAAAAGCCCAGAAAAAGATCATCTAGTTTTAATTGTTTGCTTATTAAAGAAAGAGGGTCTTACTCCTTCAAAGAAATACAAGACAAAGATTTTAGTAGTTGGAAAGAACTGCAAGACTGTTCTTTATTCTTTAAATCTTTTGCTTTTATTCTAGGCAGTGTGTGTGTGGGGAGGGGGGGTGGAGAGACAATTTCCATGATGTGGTAAAGCAGTTCATAGGCGTTATTCAAGGAATAGGAAGAAGCAATTTATTTTAAGTGATTTTAGTATCTTTTTTTTTTTTAGAAAATGTTTATAATATAATTTTAAGTGAAATAGAGCAAAATATCATGAGTCTGATTTTGTGAAAACTGGAAAAATGCATATTAAAAGGTTGAAAGGATGCATATTAAAATGTCAGCACTTGTTTTGTCTGAATATTGATATTATTTGTTGGTAATATTTACTTTCTTTGTTCTTTTGTGCCATTTTGCTTTTCTTTTATTCCTCCCCCCTTTTTTTCCCTATTTGTGCCACTAAGGTTAGTGCTGAGGCTCGGTCCCTGCATGATTCCGCTGCTCCAGTGGTCATTTTCCTTTCTTTTCTTCTTCTTGTTGTACGCCTTTTGTTTTAAGGTTGTTTTATACAGGCAGAAGGCAGAGGGAGGAAAAATAGTAACCAAGAGAGACAGAGAGGAGAGATATCTGCAGCACTATTATTCCAGTGCTCATGAAACTTCCCCAGATAGTAGATATTTTATGTTTTGTGGCCAATACAAGTCTCTATTGAACCCTCTCTACTCTGTTATTACTGTGTTGTTTTCGACGGGTTATGTCGTTTTCACCGGGCTGGCTTCACGGGCGGGTAACAGATGACCAGGGACTCATGGTTGAGCTGTAGGCAGTATCTCTTTATTCATGCAGGACTCAGCACAATCTAAGATGAGCTAAGCTAAACTCAAGGTACCCTAAAACTCACAATGCTGTCTTTATATATACTTGCCAAGTAGGGTGGAAACAGGATGTGACATAGAGAGGGTGGAGAGAAAAGTGACTGGTGAAAATCAGAGTGTGACAAGGAGGGGGTGGAGCAGGCGAGAATCCTATCACTGAACCACCAATGCCCTGGAGGGAGGGTGGTACTTGTTAACAGTGGTTATGTAAATAGAATGAAGTGGTTATGTAAATAGAATAGTGTTAAGCAGGGGGGATTTAAACCAAATGAAACAGAAGGGGTCTCATGTATACCAACATTACTGGATACAAAACAAACAGTCACAATTTATAAATGAATGGACACAACTGGGTTTCAATAAAGCCATTCACTGATACTGAGACTTTAGTTTTACGTAATTCATATATTATAAAACCTACTTCTTTTGACTTCTCCCCAATCATTAAAAAATATAAAAACCATTTCGTAGCTGGTGGGTCATATAAAAACACATTACAGGCTAGATTGGACCTTCAAGTCATCATTTGCCAACCATAGCTCTATTGTTTCATATTTTCCAAAAATTTATATGAAGATGTACTTGTTTCCTTCAATTTTAACAACGTGAAATATTTTTAAAAAATGAATGCACACATTCAGGTCACTCGTATTACAAAAGTTTGCTCTTGTGAGTGGGAACCAAGCTGGGATCTGCTGTTGCAGTTCAAGACTAGGGTTGGGAAGACAGCATAATAGTCATGCAAAGAAGATTTTCATACTTAAGCATCAAAGGCCCCATATTCAATCTCTAGCGTCACCATAAGCCAGAGCTGAACTGGGGGGCGGGGGTGTGAGAGATGGAACTCACTTCTCTAGAGCCCTATCTATCCCACCTTAGGTTGGAGGTATGGATTGACCTGCCAATGCCCATGTCCAGTGGAGAAGCAATTACAGAAGCCATATATCCCACCTTCTCCACCCCAAAAAGAAGTTTGGTCCATACTCCCAGCAGAGGGGAAATGACAGTGGGGAAGATGACCAGAGGGCTCTGAAGTCCAACTCCATCAGGACCCAAAGAGAGAAGAGGAAAAAATGAAGGACATTTGGAAGTAGTAATAGGTGCATATGTGATTTGGAGAGGAAGAGAATATGGGAACATGGGAAAAAATGGACAAATACATACACATAAAGGCAGATAGCTATAGAAATGATAGTTAGCCCAAATCTGCAACCTTGGGAGAACTGCTGTAGCTTCTAGTGGAGGGAACGGGGACACAGAACGGGAATTATACCCGTTATCTTATAATTTTGTAAATCAATATTGCCACCAATAAAATAAAAATATAAGTAAAGCATAGAAGAGAGAGAGAGAAGAAAGGCTCATGTTAGGTTAGAATTCAGGTCAAGACTGCTGTGGCTTCCCTGCACTGATGAGAAAGAAATGGGTTGTTCCCCCAAAAGCATGGCAACACTTTCAGTGGCATTTCCTGAGGTTTCTTCAGGACCCCTACATGGAGGAAACAATAATTTTCTCGTGCTCACCACAAGGGTTGACCTGGGGGCACTTTCCCCAGTGGTGTGACTCAGAAGTCACTTCTTACTTCTACCTCACTGGTTCGAAGAGGATGCTGTTTATAGGCGAGGAGGCTTTGAAGGCAGAAGGCTGATTCAATGTCAGTCATTTTGCAATCCTTCTAAATGACTGTTAGTGCTGTAAGCTTCAGTGGTTGGCAGGTGGGAGGGAGTCGAATTGGACTCTAGCTTTTTTTTTTTTCCCCCCAAGTGTAACAAACTTTGTTGAGCTTTTGTTTATGCCTTCGGCCTTTTTAAAAAGATTTTATCGGGAGTTGGGCGGTAGCGCAGTGGATTAAGCGCAGGTGGTGCAAAGCCCAAGGACAGGCATAAGGATCCCAGTTCAAGCCCCCGGCTCCCCACCTGCAGGGGAGTCGCTTCACAGGCGGTGAAGCAGGTCTGCAGGTGCCTTTCTCTCCTCCTCTCTCCATTTCTCTCTGTCCTGTCCAACAACGAAGACAGCAATAACAACAATAATAACTACAACAATAAAAAACAAGGGCAACAAAAGGGAATAAATAAATAAATATTTGAAATAAAAAGATTTTATTATGATAGAGATAGAAATAGGGTGGGAGATGAGAGAGAGAAGAAAGAGAGACACCTGAAGCCTACCCACTGCGTATAAAACTTTCCCCTTACAGGTAGGACTAGAGGCTTGAACCCAGGTCCTAATGCACAATTTCTAAGTTGCACCATTAGTTGTACCATTGCCTGGCCCAGCCTTGAGGCTTAATTATTGTTGCTTTTGACACTTAAAAAGTAAAATGCCTCCCCATGCATTTTTTTTTTTTTTTTAGCTGCTTCATTACCTAATTCAGTAGAGAACAGACTACATCACAGTAACTGAAAATAAGAGGCACAGTGAGAGTATGGGGGTGGCTGAATTAGTACAATCGTGGTGGAGGGTAGAAAAGTCATGAGCCTGGAGCCGGCTGGTGGCACACCTGGCTGAGTGCACATGTTACAGTGTGCAAGGACCAGGCAAGCCCCTGATCCCCACCTACAAGAAGAAAGCTTCACAAGTGGTGAAGCAGTGTTGCAGTTGTCTCTCTGTCTCCTTCTCTCTCTATCTCTTCCTTTTTCTCAATGTCTGGCTGTCTCTATCAAATAAATAAATATTTTAAAAGATCATGATCCCAGCAGAGATGATGACTCAAGGAAGACAAAGCATGCACTCAAGACCTCAATCAATACACCCAACACAGAGCACATACATACCAAGTATCAGTTGCTCTCTAGATCTGTACAGTGCCTGGTCCTTTCTGCTAGCTATCTTTGCTCATGAGCACACGCAATAGCCTTTCATGGCTAATGTGAGGTCAGTGGGAAACTATAGTGAACCATTTAAAAATATTTTATTTATTTTTATCTATTTTTATTTATTTACAACTGTTTTTATTTATTTATGGTAGAGACAGATAAATTGAGAGCGAAGAAGAAGAGAGAGAAAGAAAGACACTTGCAACCCTGTTTGACGCTTATGAAGGTTGCACTTTTTAGGTGGGGACCGGAGGCTTGGACCCAGCAGCATCTTACACATTGTAAAATGTGCACTTTATCAGGTGTGCCACTACCTAGTCTCACCAATTTTAAAAAATATAACCTTGTAACTTATTCAAGATTCTAAACTTCACCTACCAGAAGAGGACCTTTTCCAGGTGGCTTTACAGTCCTGACTAAGACCCTTTTGTGTAAAAGAAGGATTTCTTTAGTAGTCTATGCCATAAAAACTAAAGCGCACATTCACCATTTTGCTGGCGCCTTTCTGAAGTAGTGTTGTCCCAGTATCAGCCTTTGCAATATGTTAGAGATGTATTGTCTGCCGCATTTTGCACTGGTTTTCTCCTTTTACTTATGGCTACTAATGTGTATACGATTCCTTTTTATTACCTACTGTGTAAGACAAGACTATTTCATTCCAAATAAAGAATTCAGTCTTTAATTATAAAAAAAAAAAAAAAAAAAAAAAACTAAAGCGTGTCTATAGGTTTCTCATTTTATTAGATAATGAAAGAGCCCACTGCACAAAGCTACAACTTATAAGGATTTGAACTGAAAAAAAAAAACAGATGAGTCTGATTCATTTGCTGTGGGTAGAGTCCCTGACTTTACAAACTCCAGGCTCCTAGAGGTGATTTGCGTTAGTGTCTCTGAAGATAATCTCTAACAATCATTAGAACTCTCTGCATGTCTCAGAAGAACATCAATACACCAGCCAAACAGAGGAGCTGGGTGGAAATGTGACCTCAATGTTCTGGAGCATTGGAAGTATTGAAAATGCCCTGTTATTTCTTGTGAAACCAGGAAGAACTGCAGGTTCTTTAAGAAAAGAAATGGACTTGGATGCTCAGTCCCTCTGAGATCTGTGGCTTCAGTGGGGTAATAGGTAGGCACTGGGAGGACCAAAACACTTTAAACTTTTTCTTCTTGTAGACTGAACACAGTTTTTGCCGAATGATAGAAGACCATACTTCTCTCTCTCTCTGTCAGAGATAAGGGACATTTCACTATTCACTTACCTCCCTTTTTTTTTTTTTTCTGAAGAGATCAAAACATTTTATAAACCACACATCTCTGGAATCACAAATGGGAAAGATTAAATTTGTTTTTCAGAAAGTAGCTTTACGGGAGTCGGGCTGTAGCGCAGCAGGTTAAGCGCAGGTGGCGCAAAGCACAAGGACTGGCATAAGGATCCCGGTTCAAACCCTGGCTCCCCACCTGCAGGGGAGTCGCTTCACAGACGGTGAAGCAGGTCTGCAGGTCTTTCTCTCCTCCTCTCTGTCTTCCCCTCCTCTCTCCATTTCTCTCTGTCCTATCCAACAACGACAACAACAATAATAACTACAACAATGAAACAACAAGGGCAACAAAAGGGAATAAATAAATAAAATAAAATATTTTAAAAAAGTGTAAGAAAGTAGCTTTATGCTTTTTTTCAAGCAATTTCATTTTCTTTTAGAGTAAGTTACCCCATTAGTAATATTCTATTTTTAATGGATTTCATGCTTTCTGGTTTGTTTTTAATTCAAGGAAATATAACCAGAAGAAGTGGTCAAGAAGAAGTAAAGGTGTGTGTGAGTGAATGTTGTGTGTGTGTATCTATTTCTGCAACATCACAGGTAAAGTACACGTTTGTGAATCGGATAACATAGGTAAAAATCCTAGCTAACTCCAAAATTCATTATCCAGATGGTTTGGGGAAAATTCTGATGCTCTCAGGTCTTCAGTCTGTAAAGTGGATTTGATTTTTAATTATTTAGCACTGACATATAGAGGAGATGTACTCAAATAATGCCGACTTTTATTATCACAATGAAAGCTCACCAAAAAAAGGTTATGGAATTCCTGGCCCACTTCCACAGTTTTGGAGGAGTCCTAGAGCTTCTGATCATTTTAATCTTCTAGTTAGTGAACCTTTTACCCTAGCTAACACTCATTTTAGCATTCCAGATTTTGACATATGTGTTGATTTGTGTCATGGGGATTAAAGGAGAGCCCAGGTCCATTGGCTGTGACAGAAATATGGGCCATCTAATCCTTTTGGCACATCCCACCTTTGTATCCCTTAAATTGGTTATTCTTCACGTCTAATGCTGCGCTGCTTATGATATCCAGGAGTTAGACTCGTTTGCCAAAATGAGTGAGTAGGAAAGCGCATTCACTGTCTGCATTTTACTTTAAAGCAGGAGGCCCGGGAAGCAACTCCCAGACAAGACTTGTGGGAGTCTGAGCTGAGTTAAGAGGTGAAATGAGAGCAGATTAAAGAGGGCAGAGGGGCCTGGAAGTCAGTGTTTACAGGAGAGGTTAGAATGGCTAAGATAAGCAGTCCACCTGCAGTGCTAATCTAAAGAGGCAGAACCGGACCATGAAAATGGGAAAACAGAATCAGTGGATGACTTTAGAACAAAGCAGGAGGTTTGGGATGGAGCTAGGCCTGAGGAAACCCCCACAGTCATCAGATAGTCTTTACAGGATACCTATACATGGCAGGATAGGGGCTGGAAAGTTGGGGTGAAGGATGTAATGAGAGCATCAGTGTGAGATGCTCTCTCTCTCATCAGACACTAGTAGAGAATAAGGAATTCCTCAAAAATATTTGTTTTCTGCTTTTCTGAATTTTCCTCCTAACTCAAATGATAAAATGGCTCTTAACCTTTGTAGCAGCCAAAGCACGAACTTTATAAAAGTGTCAAAACTTGAACCCAAACCCATAAGAACTTAATTGGATCTGGTAACAATCATGGATGTTTTGGGAAAAACAAACAAAACAAATAACCAGAGAATCTTATCCAGTGCATCCAGGTTTGGTCAGTGGCCCGAACGTTTTACATTCAACTTACTTTTAATGAACTGGCTACAACATACAGTGAACATGGAGGACGAAAAATTCCTTTTTTTCATTTGCTAGTTAAAGGTATTTTTTCTCCGAGGGTGTTGTCAGCCATCCCACCTCCCCCATCTTCTTGAATTTGAATTCTAATGTGAATCATCTTAATGATGTTTATGATATCTGGAGCAGCTGATGACCAAACCTGCTAGAACTGTGGTTCACCAGCATCCTCCCCATCTGGCTAGTGGGTTTTTGGTCCTCTGAACTTCCAGTTTCAAAGTCTCCAAGTAGTCAAACATCTGTAGCTCTCAGGGATTGACAAATTGAGAGCCCAGAATGGTGAACCGTGGAAAGGAAGGCAGGCTGGGTACACTATAGCCTTACAAGTTTTAAAGTGTAGAGTTTGAGCAAGATCCTTAGGAAACTTCCTAGGCAATCATAAAGCAGAACAGTTACAATCTATAACACTGGATGGAGACTTGGGTTTCAATACACTCCTTCTCTGTCATTAGCAGTGTGATATGGAGCAAGTTATTTTTACCGCTGCTTGTTTTCTTTTTTCTCCAGGGTTATCACTGGGGCTTGGTGGCTACACCACAAATCCACTGTTCCTGGAGGCCATTTTTTCCATTTTGTTGCTCTTATTGTTATAGTTGTTGTTATTGCTATTGCTGTTGTTGGGTAGGACAGAGAGAAATTGAGAAAGGAGGGGAAGACAGGGGGTGAGGAGGAGAAAGATAGATACCTGCAGACCTGTTTCACTACTTGTGAAGTGACTCCCCTGCGGGTGAGGAGCCGGGGTTACTGCTGCTTCTTAACATAAAATAAGAGATCTGGACTAGTTGCTTTTAGAAAACTGTAAACTCTTTTATTTTGATTTTGATAGGACAGAGGGAAAATGATAGGGGAAGGTGATAGAGAGGGAGAGAGACAAAGAGAGATAGCTGCAGCTCTACTTCACTACTTGTGAAGCTTCCCCCCTACAGGTGGGGACCATGGGCTTGAACCCAGGTCCTTGCACACAGTAAGGTGTGTGCTTTACCTTTACCCACACCAGAAAACTAAGCGCTTTTAATATAGAGTAACTTGACAATTATGTTACAGAGATTTGGGAAGCAGTTTAACTTTGCATGCAGTTGGTTATTTGTGGGATGTGTGAGACTGAGTGAATTTCGCAACCTCTCTGAACCTGAGTTTCCTCCTCTAGTAAACAGGGAAGGCAATTTCTATTGCATATGCATATCATAAGGATTAAAAAAAAAAAAAGATCATGCACATAAAGTACTGGGCAGTATGCCTGTGACCTAGCAAGTTCTGGGTGAAGTGAAAGACCATATTGTGTGTGTGTGTACAGGAGGTAGAGAGAAACTCCAAGGCTTGTCTTCTACTTACTATCTTCTCCCAAAATATTTTCAATTTAACCTAATGCCTAGCACATATAATTTGTACTTAATATTTGCTGATTTTTTAAAAAACAAAAATGCAGACCTTTGCAATATAATACAACAATTTGGAGTGGACAACTGAAAACGTCAGTCCATGTAAAACCTGTGGCATCTGCATTCACAATTGCCCAAACCGAGAAGCAAACCATGCTGACCCCCAGTAGATAAACAGGTAAATCAGCTGGGGGAGAGTTAGAAAACTGGACATTATTCCATGCTAACAGGAAAAGAGCCATTTAGTCACAAGACATACACAGGAGGAAGCTTAAATATACACTTTCTAGTGAGAAAGACCAATCAACAAGACTATTTGTGAGTCTATAAAAGGCTAACCTGTGGGAAGTGAAACAATTAGTTGCTGCTAGGGGGTGTGAGGAGGTGGGACGAATGATCAGAGCACAGGGGTTTTAGGGCAATGGAAATACCCCACAATAAGGTACATGTGGTATTGTAAATTTGTCCAAAACCCTCAGAATGTACAGACACCAAGAGTGAATCCTGAGGTAAAGTCTGGCCGTTAGGTGATTATGATGTGTTAACATAGGCTCATCCACTGTGACAAATGTACCCTCAAGAGAGTGAAGCTGATAAAGGGAGACACTGTGCATATGGTGTATGTGGGGTAGAGTAGGGGGCGTGTGGGTATTGGAAATCCTCTCCCCCCCAGTTGTGCTATGACTCCTAAACTGCTCTAAAAACTTGTTTCACTTTTTTTTTTTTAAAGAATAAACAAATATGCAAATACATGAGTGAGACTTGGAAAAGAATGTATTCAACAGTGGAGAAGGGTGAGTGTGTGTGTGGGGGGCTCATTTTGTGGCTCCTACTGGTGGTAGGTGTTATCTCAGGAAAGTTGAATGACTTTTTCCTGATGATCAAATATTCTGTCATACAAATAATTCTGTTCTTTTAACTCCCTCATCTCATCCACCCCGCAAGGGGAGAGGAAAAAAAGAAAAAACAGCCTAACAGAAGGCTCAGGCAAGTAACAGGCCCCAGAAGCAGCCTACAGCTCCGATATTACCTACAGTTTCCTCTCTGTCACTGTCACAGCTCCGGGCTGGCCCTAATTGCTCCCTCCTGTCTGATGGTTCCTTTTCTAGACAGACTCAGTGTCCACGTTTACACTAGAGCGGCAGCCACTTCCTGGCTGGCTCCTTCCAGACAAGGAGCCTCTGTTCTCCTGGGGACCCGGGAGGAAACAGCCTCTGACTGTCCCAGCTGGTGAGCAGCGAGCCTGAGCCCTGGACAGTGGAGTTCACAGACTTATTTTGGAGCTGTGGATGGGAAGCAAACGAATGGGCTCAGCTATTGCCAAGGTTTTCCAAACCAGCACTCACTCAGCATTAGTGTTTACAGGCTAATGTTTAAGGGGGGGGAAATGCCTGTCAGGAATCCCTTTTAAGTGGTGCAGAGTTTGCAAAGGTGTGTCATTTCTAAATAAAGAGCTTTTGACAGGAGCTTCTGCTAAATACTGGCAGTGCATTGTTATGGTTCTGTTGTACTTAGGAGGTTATGTTTATATTCAGCGTCAAGCCTTTAAACATACATTTGAGATTGCACTAGTTTACTTGGCTCCTATTAAATAAAAAGACAGCAAAAGAAAATGAAGCAAAAAAAAAAAAAGAAAGAAAGGAAGGAAGGAAGGAAGGAAAAAAGAAAGAAAGGAAGGAAGAAAGAAAGAAAACGAGGGTTTCTGCTTGACTTAAAGGTTAGCAAATTGAGTGTGACTGGTTTGTGGTGGCTGGTTTACTCAGCTTACATGAATTCAAATCCCTGCTTTGAATCAGCTTTGGCCAGACTTGGAAGTCAAATCTAGGCCTTTTGTTAAGAGCTGTCTTGAGGAGGGGTATGACTAGGGAGGCAGAGGAATGATAAGTACTACAGGATTGTAGGTAGACATTGCCTCACACACAAACTGACCCAGCCACATGGATTTTGCTGTTGTTGAGAGAAAGCTGGCTAAAGAGACAGGAAGCGAACTCTAGAGACAGACAGAAAGAAAATGCCAGAAGGGTTGGGGCAGCCATTTAGACCTGAGCATCCCCTCCCCATCATAACCCCCCGCCCCCATGAGCCCATTGCCTTCTTGCTGACCCAGAGAGGGAATATAAATGACACACTTTGCCCTGTAGAACGCTAACTGGCAGAGACCCGCTTGAGCTGAGGTCATTTTTCTAGGCAACTCACTAATCAGAAGTGACTGAGGCTCTGAAGAGAATATGGTCCAGCCTCCGTTCTCCTCTCCATGCTAATGAAGAAGGCAGTGAGGTGGATAATTAAGGTCAGTGAGGTGGATAATTCCAAACTGATAATCCAAAGGTAATGAAATGCATTATGAGTTTTGGGGACAGAGGATTTCCTTTGCCAGTTGAGGCTGTTTTATGATAAAATGAGCTTCCTTTTCCTAAACACCGACCTGCTGACTTGGGGGAAGAGCTGACCTGGGAAGAGGGGCTTGTAGAGGAGCCACGCAGACCTTAAGAATTCCTGCAGCCATTACAATGATGTTTAGGAATCCTACATACCACACAGAGAGACACGTGGGGTAGGATTTTGTTACTGCTGCTGCTGTTGTTGTTAGTGTGATATGATTTTAAGTGAAAAACAACAAGGGCATGTACAAAAGAAATATTTTGATTAACTATAGCAATGTATAAAACAAAACTATGGCCAAACAGACTTTTATTTTCATGAGAGAAAGAGTTTAACTGAGTTGCGGGATTGGGTGTGACAGATTTTATTTTTCTCATGATTATTATTTTCTAAATTTTCTTATATTGACCTAGATTATTTTAATAATAATAATAATAATAATAATAATAATAATAATGATGATGAGACAGGCAGTGGTACCCCCAACTGAGCACAGATGTTGCCATACACGTGAATCCAGTTCAAGCCCCTGGTCTTCACTTTCAGGCCAAAGGTTCACAAGTGGCAAAGCAGGTCTGCATTTGTCTTTTTCTCTCACTCTCTACCTCCCCACACCCTCTCAATTTATCTCTGCCCTATCAAGTAAAAGAAGGGGGGATGGTGGTGGCCACTGGGAATGTTAAATTTGTTGTACAGACACAGAGGTCCCAGCAATAACCCTGATGGCAAATAAATAATAAATAAATAAGCCTGCAGCAGAGGTAGCATGATGGTTATTGGCCAGAGCTGAGGGTTTTATGGTAGCTACCTGGGAAGAGGTGACTGATTATGCAAAAAGACTTTCATGCCTTAGGCAATATACTTGTCACTTCCTATTCATTCCCCAGCACCACCATAAGCCAAAGCTGAGCAGTGAGTACCCTGGTAAAGGAAGAAAAAAAAAAAATAGCTTGACAGGATTCTTTTCCAGAATAAACAGCAATAATGCTGTCTTTTTTCTTCCTTTCCTCCCCCCTTCCTTTCTTTCTCCCTTTCTCCTTTCTTTCTTGTTTTTGTTTTATATAGTGATAGAAAGGTAAAGAGAGACTAAAGTATACCACAGTATCAAAGCTTCCTTCAGTGCAGCAGAGGCTGAAATCAAACCTGAGTTGTGCACATGGCAAAACAGTGCAGTACCCAAGTGAGCTATTTCACTGGCCCCTTATTCCATTTAATTTTCAATGTGGTACTGGGGAATGAGTTCAGAGCCTTAGGGTACTAGTAAGTGACTCTCTGCCCCCCCCCCCCCCTTTTTGTGGTAAGAGAGAGGAGAAACACTACAACACTGCTCCACCACCAATGGAATTCTTCTGGTGCCATCCCTGGTAACTGACTAATGTGGATGGGCCTGGAGTGTAGACAGACTAAATTTTACTGCAGAAACTGTTAGAAGTTCTGGATATTTTCTCTGTCAAATTCTCCATATATATGGAGTGGAGAATGTGACATATATATGGAGAGAGAGGGAAATAGACATAGACATAAAGTCAGAGACAGAGACAGAGGGAAGGAGGAAGAAGGCATGCAGTGCTGGGGATTAAGCTGCATTGTACCCACTGGCCCACGTCACCAACTGCTGGCCTGTTTTTCTGATCTCCTTAGGAGGTAACCAATTTCTGTAACATTGAGCAGCTTCCTGCAAAGTTCGCCTACTTAAGTTTCCTACACAGTCAAACTAAATGTACTCTCTAAATTGCTAAGTCCTGAGATTGACCAGAGTTGAGGGTTTTATGGTAGCTATCTGGGAGGAGGTGACTGATTATTACTATTTTCACTAACTGAAATGAATGTGGAAACTGGGTAGTGAAATCTTTATTTTTGTGAAAATTTTTATTTCATTTTTATCTGTGACAGTGATCTACCATTTAAAAGTTAAATTCATACTTCTTTCTACAAATGCTTGGGTTTTAAAACATAACGTCCCTTGGAACTCTGTGAATGCTCTTGGGAGTCCTTTGAAAATAAATCGGTTGTCAGTACTGAATCTGCCAGATGTTTGTGCTGCTGTTGCCCATGACCTTATTTAGGGGTGGGTGGGTATTTAATTGTGCATTGCTTGAGAGTTAAGATCCCTCTGTCTCAGTTGAGCTGACTGCAGAATTTTTTCTTGTAATCTTTGATATCATCCAGACATGAGTCTTGCCTTAATAGTTCGACATGCAAATTTACACTAATCTATCATTTCACACTTGCATATACTAAAACCTAAAAATTGAGACAGCAAAACCACGAAAATAAACAAGAGAATGGGGTAAAACAGGTGAAGTGATTAGTAGTGTCTAGTAGATAACAGTTTCTATCTAGAGCATGTCAAGTATGGTGTTTGCAGTGGAGGAAGTCAAAGGATATTAACTATGCAGATCACCCCCTCTGACACTTCCTTTTGAAGTCCCATGCAGTATCTTGTGAAGCCAGCTTCCTCACGAAGTTCTGAGACGTCCCATTTGTTTGCCTGTTTTTTTTTTTTTTAATATACCTGTAGTGCTGCTTCCCCACTCACAAAGCTTTCCCTGTGCAGGTGGGGGCTTGAACCTGGGTCCTTACACATCGCAACATGTGCACACAACTATGTGCACAACAGTCCAACCCCCAAATGATGCTCTCTATACTTGATCATGAGAGAATAATATTTTCTGCCAGGCAATGAGTAGGTTTGGTATTCTAACTATTTCATTGGAAACACTGAGATACTTACAATAAATATTTTTCATGGTCTAAAAGTACTATTAAAAAACCTCCAAATTATATTGATTATGACATTTTACAAATGTGGTTTTATTAAACATATTTTGTATGTCTTGTGTACTATATAACTAAAATAAAAAACAGCAAACCTTGTATTTCAAACCTATTGCTTTTAATATTAATCTTTGACAAAGTTCTGAACAGTTAAAGATGAGAGAAATTCTTGCAAAAAATACATATGCCTATTTGTTTTTAAGAGATGGTAGTCTAAGTACTTTTTTTTTATATTGGAATTTTTAAAATATGACACTAAGGAGTGAAGCTGGGATGCTATACATGCATGCATGATACTACTGGGAAGTAGCCTGCCCAACCAGAGGTTTTCATTCTTTATTTCTGAGAGGGAAAAAGAGAGAGAGAGAGGGAGAGAGAAAGAGAACAGAGTTACATTACATGATGGCTCCACCATTCCTGGCACCCTCCTGGTAATTCCATATGGTTTTGAGGCTCAAACTCATGTGTTCATGAATGGAAGGCATGTACCCTACTGGGTGAGCTGTCTCCCAGCCCCCAAAAGTTCATTTTCAGGGAGAAATATACAACATTGGGTATGTAGACTATGGAGTTGAAAGTTGTCACAAGAGGGAAATCCCAAAATGGGAACTTAAAAGGATTCTATTTGTCTTTTGGAAACACGTGGCCTGATAGTGTGTGCATGATGGGAATTCTGTCCTGGGGTTCTATGGCGTTTTCCCAGGACAGAGTGAAGAGGCCCTCCTAGTCCTTTATCTTCCCAGATGCCCCTAAAGGACACTGTCTGTTACACAAGCCTCCAGTTCTTCCAAATTCACTTTTTCAGCGTTTCTTTTATGAATTGACATTTGCCTTTAAGGAAAAGAAAAATAGTATTATTGTCTTCAAAATTGACTGTGGAAGTAAAAAATTTCCTCACTAAAAATGCTTATATAAATACCACGGGGGAGTTGGGCTGTAGCGCAGCGGGTTAAGCGCAGGTGGCGCAAAGCGCAAGGACCGGCATAAGGATCCCGGTTCGAACCCCGGCTCCCCACCTGCAGGGGAGTTGCTTCACAGGCGGTGAAGCAGGTCTGCAGGTGTCTTTCTCTCCTCCTCTCTGTCTTCCCCTCCTCTCTCCATTTCTCTCTGTCCTATCCAACAACGACAACAACAATAATAACTACAACAATAAAACAACAAGGGCAACAAAAGGGAATAAATAAATAAAATAAATATAAATAAATAAATACCACGAATTGCAGTTTTCACAATAGTCAAAATGAAATGCTTTACATTAGACAAATGATATGCTTAAGCAACACATCGTATTTGCACAAGGCCACTGAATGTCGGATACTAGTAGTTAATGAGTCTATTTGTCTCTGGCAGCCTGAGACTTTAGTTTGGTGTTCTATTTGTCCTGGACTGTAAGCTCTACTTTCTGTAAAAAAGCTCTTAATAGCTTTAGTATAAGATCTTTTTTGTTCCAGGTTGACCAATCATCTAATTTGTAAGCCTGTGGAATTATTACAGATATCAGTAAGCAGCTGTGCAAAGCAAACATTTTTACCAAAGCAACACAGAGCAAAATAAACTGCCTGTGCACATGTCTTTTGCCATTCCAGCCAAAGGTACAATATGACAGGTCTGAAGAGTACAGGGCTGTGAAACACTAAACAGCACTCATCTTATAAGCCACACAATGTATGTTAACATACCTAAATATCTCCTCAGTCAATTCTATTGCTAAGGCTGCAACAGGTAATGAACAGTGCTGTGGTGTCTGTACTCCAAGGCCTTGTCCCCTTGATGAGTGCATATTAGACTGGGGGAGGGTGCTGGACTCAAGGACAGTTGCTCGGCTGGCTTATTAGTAGCTTATAAAGTTAACCTTCTCTCTGCCTGTCTGGAATAATAGTGGCTCCTTTTTTTCCAATCAGCTCTCCCAGTGAGCTACAACTTGTGATATATCTACAGTTAGTTAGCAGGAGCAGTAGAGACAAGCTCAGAGTATAGATGAGTCATAGGAGGGGTGACAGCTTTTGCTTACCCAGTTTCCTCTACCTCCTCCTGTGATAGACCTCAACCCCCTGACCATACATAGCTACTACCCAAGTCACATCAGCAACCTTCCTTAGCTTTCTAAACTGTTAACTCCCGTAATTGGAAGGAAAATAAGAGATCTGGAGAAATTTCAGAAGAGGATCCCACAGAGATGATTTATATGTATAAAGGGACTAAGAGAAGAATAGATCTGGCAGAAAGCAGGGAAGGTTAAGGACTAGTTTAATAATTTTCAAATACATGAGGGTTATATAAAAAATGATGCACAATCAGCTGGGGCCCTATTCAGGGAGTCCTGAGATTCCTAAATAGACACGATGGGCCTAGACCAAGGAATAAATCCCTCTCTCCATTGTTATTGTCATCTATATCAGGAACAGCAAAACAGACCCCTTCGTAGACCCCCCCCCCATAGGACCTTGCCCTCAACTTAGATCAACAATGGTAGAGAATGTTCCATCCTCTGAAGGGAGACTGGACAACATACTCTATGCTACACCTGAGGAAGATGGGTCCTGATATTGGGGCAGCTTGGAATATTCCTACTCATGACCACAGAATGTGAGCTCAGATCTACAGGGATGCAGAGGTCACATAGGTTCCTAAGCTGAATATGGGCCCCAGATCACATCAAAGTGATGGGGTTCACAGTCAACAATATTTATACCCCTTTCCCATATTTGGGAGCTACTCTCTTCCCTGATCCAGCTTTCTGGTCCTTTTTCCGGCCATGACATTATCTCCCCAGACAATAACTAGGATCCACCTGCATATCAGATTTCAGGCTCAGAGGAACACAAACAAACAAAGAAACAAACTAGTATAGCCACAGGCCCTTTGGAATATAACTAAAATATATCTACTAGCTATCTACAAAATGGAGGACCCCCCAACTCTTCATCTGCACTATTCCAGCCTTTAGGTTCATGATTAGTCAACAACTGATTTGGCTTTATATGTTAACTCCCTTTTCAGCCACCAGGTTCCAGATGCTAGCATGATGCCAACCAGACTTCCCTGGACAGATGACCCCACCAATGTGTCCTGGAGCTACGATTCCCCAGAACCCTGCCCCACTAGGGAAAGAGAGAGACAGGCTGGGAATATAGATCAACCTGTCAATGCCCATGTTCAGCAGGGAAGCAATTATAGAAACCAGACCTTCCACCCTCTGCATCCCATAATGGCCCTGGGTCCATACTCCCAGAGGGATAAAGAATAGGAAAGCTATCAAGGGAGGAGATGGGATACGGAGTTCTGGTGGTGGGAACTGTGTGGAGTTGCATCCCTCTTATCCTATGGTTTTGTCAGTGTCTCCTTTTTATGAATAAAAACTTAAAAAAAAATGATGCACAACCACTGAATGCTGAGCATACAGAAGCTGAGCTGGAAATGTGAAAACATTTCTTCTCTAAGAAATGAGCATCTCTGAGACCTGAAAGAAATCTCCTTTCTGAAGGTGTTTGAAAGAAACCCCAACTTACATGTGTGAGTTAAGATTAGTTTCACTGAAGAGAGAAGACATTAAACTACCCCGCCTTCCCAACTTACCCCTCCCCTTTTGGTAGCAGAATCATTTATTCAAGTGAGACCTTACACAAAACAGATGAGAAGTGACATTGTTTGTGATGAAACTGGGCCTTGCTCTCCTCCCCATCTCTTATCTTCCCAGGTGACCCCAAAGGTCGCTGTGTGTACCTAAGGACCCTGCTAAAGATACCCTGAAAAGAATTAAACTGATAGTTTCCTAAGTGCTCTGTAAAAACTGTGAATACTTGGACTTTTTTTTTTTCAAACTGAAGTTAAGCCTCAAGGACTTTTCAAAGTTACTGAATTCTATTTATAACTCAAATTTGTGAGACGGTGCTGCTTTGAACTCAGGTTTTATTCTTTTGTGTCTTATTCAAATGGCTACTCTATAGCAGCTCAGCTGCTAGTATAAGGAAAGAATTTGCATATTTTGGCAAATTTCTATCAGTTACTTGAGGGCACACACACACACACACACACACACACACACAACTTTTAATGCTTGATGGGCAGAATACAAAATCTTTACTTTGTAAAGATTTCAGGGTTGACACTGTTTCTAATTTCCAGCTGATACACTGATCTCCTGTCACCTCTTTTTCATACCAAGTTCATATACCTGGAAGAAAATATTAGGGAAAAATGCACAACTTTATATACCAAAGTAAAGCAAGGAGGGCAAGTGAGGGGGTGGAGAGGGTGTTGGAATCGCTGTGCATGACGGTGGGAAAGGATGTAAGTTGGAGGTAAGAGTGATTTGCAGAGACCTATCACGGGAAGATGAGAAATTGTGTACATATACCAACAACTGTACTATAAGCCATAACCCCCAATAAAATGATAAAAATCTATACAACTGCATATATATGGCACTGCATCGACAAGGTAGAGTCCGATTAAGCTTTTTAAAGGCAGCTATGTTTTTACAAGAAATATCCACATGCAAAATAGCTTAGAAAAGCTGAGAATACAGGAATAGAGGAGATTGACTTAGCCAACACCAACAGAGTCTAAAGCAGTGTCAATATCTGATAAAATAGAATTCAAAGTGGAAATGTACTGGAGGGATTAAAGAGGACATTTTGTAAGGACAAAGTTATAGTTGACTAAAATTATACAGCACCATGAATTTTTGTGTGCCTAATAATATACTCCTGACAGGCAGACAGGTTTGAGGGTGTATACATGAGCATTGTCTAGGGTTGCTAAACATAAAATGGAACAAAACTGAGAAGATACTAAAAGCCCATCAACTGATAACTGAGTGAATACACTGTGAATATTAACACTTTGAAATACTTTGTAGTAGTTACAAAGATGTCAATATATACTAATATAGCTAGCTCTTTATAATATACTGTTGACTGAAAAAGCAACTTAGTGGAAAGATGTGTACAATAATATAATATGCCTTGTGTTAACACATGGTTAACACACATGTATAATTTCCTTGGAGTGTTTTTGTTGTTGTTGTTTTTATTTTTGCCTCCAGGCTTATCACTGGAGCTTGGTGCCTGCACTATGAATCCACTGCTCCTGACGGTCAATTTTTCCATTTTATTGGATAAGACAGAGAGAAATTGAGAGGGGAGGGGGAGATAGGGAGAGAGAAAGATAGGTCGATTGTGAAGCGAACGCCCCTGCAGATGAGGGGTGCGGGTGGAGGGCAAACCCAGATTCTTGCGCAGGTCCTTGCACTTAGTACTATGTATGCTTAACTGGATGTGCCACTGCCTGTCCCACCCCCTGGAAGCTTTTTTTTTTATATAAATAAGAAAAAAAAAAACCATGAGAGGACATACATACATATCATCATCATTGTGGCTACTGAACAGGGAGGAGCTGGAATGGGTGGATGCTTTAGACTCTAAAAGTCTTTCTTCCTTCCTTCCTTCCTTCCTTCCTTCCTTCCTTCCTTCCTTCCTTTCTTTCTTCCTTCCTTCTTCCTTCCTTCCTTTCTTTCTTTCTTTCTTTCTTTCTTTCTTTCTTTCTTTCTTTCTTTCTTTCTTTCTTTCTTTCTTTCTTTCTTTCTCTCTTTCTTTCTTTTCTCCACCTGCAGCGGGAAAGCTTCAGAAGTGATAAAGCAAGCCTTCTCTCTCTCTCTCACTCTCTATCTCTTCCTCCCCTCTCCAATTTCTCTCTCTCTCAACCCAATAATAGATAAACAAATAAATATTTAAAAGAAATATTACAAATTTTTACTTTTAATTTTAAATTAAATTAATCTATTTAAATTATTAATCTGCTTATTTTTATTGAGGAAATATTTCATAAGACTATTGTCATAGGATATAATTTCTCACTTTCCCAAAACATCTTAGAAATGTTTAAATTTCTCTGGAGTCGAGCGGTAGCACTGAGGGTTAAGTGCATGTGGTGCAAAGCGCAAGGACCAGAGTAAGGATCCCGGTTCGAGCCCAAGCTCCCCACTTCCAGGGGAGTCGCTTCACAAGCGGTGAAGCAGCTCTGCAGGTGTCTATCTTTCTCTCTCCCCTCTCTTTTTTTTTAATATTTATTTTATTTATTTATTCCCTTTTGTTGCCCTTGTTGTTTTATTGTTGTAGTTATTATTGTTGTTGTTGTTGTTGGATAGGACAGAGAGAAATGGAGAGAGGAGGGGAAGGCAGAGAGGAGGAGAGAAAGATAGACACCTGCAGACCTTCTTCACCGCCTGTGAAGTGACTCCCCTGCAGGTGGGGAGCCGGGGTTCGAACCGGGATCCTTATGCCGGTCCTTGTGTCTCTCCCCCTCTCTGTCTTTCCCTCCTCTCTCCATTTCTCTCTGTCCTATCTAACAACGGCGGCATCAATAACAACAACAATAATTACTACAACAACAATAAAAAACAGCAAGGGCAACAAAAGGGAAAATTAATAAATATTTTTTAAATGTTTAAATTTTTCCATTAATGTAATAGAACAAAATCTACAAATGTTTATCTGGAACCAGAAAATACCCAGAATCAACAAAGTGGTCCTGAGAAAAAAGAACATGACACCTAGACAAGTGGAATAGAATTGACAGCTCAGAAATAAGCTACCACACTTATGGACAGCTGATTTTTCACAAGTGGCCCTAAAACATTAAATGGAGAACGGGGAGTCTCATCAACAAGTGATGTTGGTGACATTTAATTGAAACATGCCTAAGAAAGAAACATGATAACCACATAACATCATGCACAAAAGTCAATACCAAGTGGGTCTAAGACATGGATATTAGACCAGACACTACTAAATATATAGAAGAAAAACAGTGGCAGAACACTTCTGCCTGTGTAAGAAATATCTTTGAAGACAATAAGCCAGTGGAATTACATCAAATGGAATAGCTTCTGCACAGTAAAAGAAACCATCTCCCAAACAGAAAGGTAACCTACTATACATCAGAAAAGGGGCTGGTAATCAAAATATATGAAGAGCTCACAAAATCCAGAAAAATAAACAAATATAACCCCACAAAAAATAGGAAGAGGAAAAAAAATAATAATAGGGAGAGGACATGGGCACAACTTTTTCTAAAGAAGATATCTAGAGAGTCAACAAATATATAAGGAAAAGCTTGAAGTTATTGATCATAAGAGAATGTCAATAAAGACTACAGTGGGATGCAATTTCATACCAGTAAAAATGTCTTTGATTAGAAAGGAAAAATACAAATTTTGGCAAGGGTATGGGAAAGAGGAACCCTTCTATACTGATGATGAGAATGTGAATTGGTTTGACTCCTGTGTCAAATAGTCTGGAGATTCCTCAGAACACTACAAATGGATCTCCCCTATGATCCAGCAGTTCCTCTCCTTGGGATTTACTCAAAGAAAACAAAAATAGAAGAGAGCTATATACACCTCTGTTCATAGCAGCACAATTTATAATAGACCAAACTTGGAAACATCCCAGATGCCCAAGAACAGATGAATGGCCAAGAAAGTTTATATATATTACTCAGTTGTTAAAACTGATGAAATAATTTCCTTTGGTATATCTTGGATAGAACTTGAAGTGATCAAGTTAGGTTAGATGAGCCAAAGGAAGAAGGTCAAATATCAAATGAGCTTACATTCTTACATATAGATGGGATTTAAGAAGCAAAGATAGAAAGGGAAAATGCAGGGTGATACTTGCATTAATCTTTTTTGTAAATTTCTTTACTGGGGAACTAGTGTTTTACATTTGACAGTAAATACAATAGTTTGTACATGCATAACATTTCCTAGTTTTCCATATAACAATACAACCCCCACTAGGTCCTCTGTCATCCATTTTGGACCATTTCGGTATTCTCCACCCCCCCTTCCCCCACACACCTACCCCAGAGTCTTTTACTTTGGTGCAATATGACAATTACAGTTCCGGTTCTACTTGTGTTTTCTCTTCGGATCTTGTTTTTCAATTTCTGCCTAAGAGTGAGAACATCCCATATCCATCCTTCTATTTCTGACTTATTTCAATTAACATGATTTCTTTAAGCTCCATCCAAGATGGGTTGAAAATGGTGAAGTCACCATTTTTAATAGCTAAGTAGTATTCTATTGTGTATATATACCACAGCTTGTTCAACCAGTCATCTGTTGTTGGACACCTGGGTTGCTTCCAGATTTTGGCTATTACAAATTGTGCTGCTAAAAACGTATGTGTACACAGATCTTTTTGGATGGGTGTGTGGGGTTCCTTAGGATATGTCCACAGGAGAGGAATTGCAGGATCATAGGGTAGGTCCATTTCTAGGCTTCTGAGAGTTCTCCAGACTGCTCTCCACAGAAATTGGACCAATTTACATTCCCACCAGCAGTGTAGGAGGGTTCATTTGACCCCACAAACTCTCCAGCATTTGTTCCTGTTACCTTTTCTAATGTATGACATTCTCACAAGAGTGAAGTTGTATCTCATTGTTGTCTTTACTTGAATTTCTCTGACAATCAAAGATGTGGAGAATTTTTTCTTGTGTTTCTTGGACTTTTGTATTTCTTCTGTGGTGAATATTCTGTCCGTGTCCTCTCCCCCCTGTTGGTTGAGATCATTTGTTTTCTTGTTTGGCAAGCTCTTTATATATGTTGGTTATTAAACTCTTATCTTATGTGTAGCATGTAAAGATCTTCTCCCATTCTGTGAGGGATCTCTTGGTTTGGGTAGTGGTTTCTTTTGCTGTGAAGAAGCTTTTTAATTTGATGTAGTCCCATAGGTTTATACTTGCCTTAGTCTTCTTTATAATTGGATTCATTTCATTGAAGATGTCTTTAAAATTTATGCGGAAAAGAGTTCTGCCAATATTTTCCTCTAAGTATCTGATAGTTTCTGGTCTAACATTCAAGTCATTGATCCACTTGGAATTTACTTTTGTTTTGGTGAAATATTGTGGCTCACTTTCATTCTTCTGCTTGTTTCAACCCATTTTTTCCAACACCATTTGTTGAAGAGACTCTGCTTTCCCCATTTAATAGTCTGGGCACCTTTGTCAAAGATTAGATGTCCATAGATGTTGGGGCTTACTTCTGGGCTCTCAATTCTATTCCACTTGTCAGTGTGTTTATTCATGTTCCGGTACCAAGCAGTTTTGATGACAATGTCCCTATAAGACAATTTGAGATGTGGGAGTGTGATGCCTCCAGTTATGTTCTTTCTTCCAAGATTGTTTTGGCAATTCTAGGTGTTTTCTAGTTACAGATAAACATTTGTTGCATTTGTTCTATTCTCCTCAAAAAGGTGGCTAGGATCTTGATGGGGATAGCATTAAATTGGACTAATATATTGAACCAAATCAAAGGATTCAAAGGGAGGGGGAGACTGAAGAGAGGAGGAAGAACGTTAGGGACCCAATGAATAATGGTGGAGAAAGTCTTAAAGGGGTGTTGGGAGTGGTGTGCAGGCACCTGTTATGGAGAGGTAAGAAATTGTACCCAGGAGACTTCCAGAGGCGGAGCTACAAGCAGCAGCAGATTGCTTTCTTTCCTCATCTCTCCTCTCCTCTCCTCTCCTTTCCTTTCTTCTCCTTTCCTTTCCTCTCCTCTCCTGGATCAACTAGGAATACCAAAGGAGACCACCCAGGACCGAAACAAGACAGGACTAGAATGACCACAGGAACCCACTAAATCACCGGTGAGTACAAACACGTGTGGCTGGTGACAGAGAGGAGAGAGGAGCTTAAGGAGAGATTAAGTAACTGCTAACAGTCCAGCATTTTATCAGTTGAGACACCACCTCCAGTCTGCTCCACCAACAAGGGGACAGCTGAAGGGAGGAGAGGACTCACCAGAGACTCACCAAGTGCAGCTCTGAGTCTCCATTGCTACTGCCCTCAGAATCTGGAGCAGCGACAGGGAGGGACACCAGGGGACAGAGATCTATATCTCGGTGACATAGCTGAGGGGCTGTGAAAGTCTCTTTGCATAACCACTGGATTATCTCTACCACACCCTGCTTTATCTCTTGGTCAGGAATAAGTGATTAAGCCAAGAAGCCTATTGATAGTTTAAAAGCCCTCAGGCTCCCATAGCCTACAGGGAAGAAAAAAAAAGAGGCTTTTAAACCACTGAGCTCCAACTCAGGGATTAAAATACTATTGAAACAACTGTTAATTTCTACCACTGTGAACCCTTTAATTAACTTACTTAGACACAAGTCAATCCAGGCAATAGTGATCAGTAATTTGAAAATTACTGATAAAGGGAACTCATAACATAATATATAAAATGGTTAAAACAACAAGAAGAAATATTGGAGAATCGAACCAGGACAAGAGTCCAGCTAAAAGTCCCCCAGACGGTGAAGCACAAAATAACGAGTCCAACATCCAAACATTAGCTATGGAAATAATCACAGGAGTGAGTAAAGAATTTGAAAAAATTGTCATCAGAAATACAGGAACAACAAATGAGACTATGGAAGAAAATACTAATTATCTTATGGTTATTCGAGAGCTAAAATCTGAAATCACTAAGCTAAGAATACAACTAGTTGAACAAGCTAAAACAGTTTCAGAACAGGGAAACAAATAGATGAACTCCAGAAAACAGTAGAGGGCAGAGAGAATAGAATCAATGAGGCTGAAGACAGAATTAGCAAGATCGAGGATGAATTAGAGACAACTAAAAAAGAAGTAAGAGATCTCAAAAAGAGATTAATAGATGCTGAAAACAACAACAGAGACCTATGGGATGACTTCAAAAGAAACAATATACGCATTATTGGCATACAAGAGGAAGAAAGAGAAGGAGAGGAAGAAAGCATTCTCCAGGCCATAATAGCTGAAAATTTCTCTAGTCTAGACAACACCAAAGACATAAAGAATCTAGGATTCAACTTCCAGAGGCAGAGATATGAGCAGCAGATCGCTTTCTCTCCTCTCCTCTCCTCTCCTCTCCTCTCCTCTCCTCTCCTCTCCTCTCCTCTCCTCTCCTCTCCCGGATCAACTAGGAATACCAAAGGAGACCACCCGGACCGAAACAAGACAGGACTAGAATGACCACAGGAACCCAATAAATCACCCGTGAGTACAAACATGTGTGGCTGGTGACAGAGAGGAGAGAGAAGCCTAAGGAGAGATTAAGTGACTGCTAACAGTTCAACAGTTTATCAGTGGAGACACCACCTCCAGTCTGCTCCACAACAAGTGGACAGCTGAAGGGAGGAAAGGACTCCCCAGAGACTCACTAAGTGCAACTCTGAGTCTCCATTGCTACTACCCTCAGAATCTGGAGCAGCAACAGGGAGCGACACCAAGGGACAGAGATCTAACCAGGAAACTCAGGAGAAGACCTATACCTCTGTGGCAAGCTGAGGGGCTGTGAAAGTCTCTTTGCATAACCACTGGATTATCTTTGCCACACCCTGCTTTATCTCTTGGTCAGGAGTCAGTGATTAAGCTAAGAAGCCTATTGATAGTTTAAAAGCCCTCAGGCTCCCATAGCCTACAGGGAAGAAAAAAAAAAGAGGCTTTTACACCACTGAGCTCCAACTCAGGGATTGAAAAAAACTTTTAACTTCTACCACGGTAAACCCTTTAATTAAATTACTTAGACACAAGTCAATCCAGGCAATAGTGATCAGTAATTTGAAAAGTACTGATAAAGGGAACTCATAACATAATATATAAAATGGTTAAAACAACAAGAAAAAATATTGGTGACTCGAACCAAGACAAGAGTCCAGCTAAAAGTCCTCCAGAGGGTGAAGCACAAAACAACAAGTTCAACATCCAAACATTAGCTAAGGAAATATTAACAGGAGTGAGTAAAGAATTTGAAAAAATTGTAATCAGAAATGCAGGAACAACAAATGAGAATATGGAAGAAAATTCTAATTATCTCATGGTTATTAGAGAGCTGAAAGCTGAAATCGCTGAGCTAAGAAGGCAACTAGCTGAACAAGCTAAAACAGTATCAGAGCAGGGCAACAAAATAGATGAAGTCCAGAAAGCAGTAGAGGGCAGAGAGAATAGAATCTATGAGGCTGAAGACAGAATTAGCAAGATTGAGGATGAATTAGAGACAACTAAAAAAGAAGTAAGAGATCTCAAAAAGAGATTAAGAGATGCTGAAAACAAAAACAGAGTCCTATGGGATGACTTCAAAAGAAACAATATACGCATTATTGGCTTACCAGAGGAAGAAAGAGAAGGAGAGGAAGAAAGCATTCTCCAGGCCATAATAGCTGAAAATTTCTTTAGTCTAGACAACACCAAAGACATAAAGATTCAAGAAGCCCAGAGGGTCCCAAACAGAATTAACCCAGACCTAAAGACACCAAGACATGTCATACTTAGAATGGAAAGGAATAAGGATAAAGAAAGGATCCTCAAGGCGGCAAGAGAAAAACAAAGAGTCACCTACAAAGGAAAACCCATAAGATTAGCAGCAGACTTCTCCATACAAACACTACAGGCCAGAAGAGAATGGCAAGATATCTATCGAGGGCTCAATGAGAAAGGCTTTCAGCCAAGAATACTATATCCTGCTAGACTGTCATTCAGACTAGATGGAGGCATCAAAACCTTCTCAGACAAGCAACAGTTGAAGGAAGCAACCATCACCAAGCCTGCCCTGAAAGAAGGTCTCCTATAAATAACCAGACCACCACAAATAGGATATATATCAAAACACTCTAAAACTCTACAAGAATGGCGTTAAAATATCTTCAATCTTTGATATCAATAAATGTCAATGGCCTGAATTCACCTATTAAAAGACACAGAGTAGGAAGATGGATCAGAAAGCACAACCCAACAATATGTTGTCTACAGGAAACTCACCTAACTCAACAAGACAAACACAGACTTAAAGTGAAAGGATGGAAAACTATCATACAAGCCAATGGCCCACAAAAAAGGCAAGAACAGCTATTGTCATATCTGACATGATAGACTTTAAAACAGATAAGATTAAAAAAGATAGGAATGGACACTACTTAATGCTCAGAGGATCAGTCAATCAAGAGGACTTAACAATTATTAATATCTATGCACCCAATGAGAAGCCATCTAAATACATCAAACTTCTACTGAAAGAGCTACAGCAATATATTAACAGTAACACAATCATAGTAGGGGACTTCAACACCCCACTATCTCAACTTGACAGATCATCCAGGAAGAGAATCAGTAAAGACATAAGGGAGCTAAATGAAGAGATAGATAAACTAGAACTATTGGACATTTTCAGAGTCATTCATCCCAAGAAACTAGAATACACATTTTGCTCAAATCCACATGGGACATTCTCAAGGATAGACCATATGTTAGGCCACAAAGACAGCATCAGCCAATTCAAGAGCATTGAAATCATCCCAAGCATCTTCTCAGACCACAGTGGAATTAAACTAACACTTAACAATCAACAAAAGATTAGTAACAGTCCCAAAATTTGGAAGCTCAACAGTACACTTATTAACAACTTCTGGGTCAAAGAGGAAATAAAGGAAGAAATCAAAATGTTTCAAGAGTTCAATGAAAATGAAGACACAAGCTATCAAAATATTTGGGACACAGCTAAAGCAGTCCTAAGAGGGAAGTTCATAGCTATACAAGCACACATTAGGAAACAAGAAAAGGCACAAATAAACAGCCTGACTGCACATCTTAAAGACCTAGAAGAAGAACAACAAAGGAATCCTAAAGCAACCAGAAGGACAGAAATCACTAAAGTTAGGGCAGAAATAAATAACATTGAGAATAGGAAAAGCATACAAAAGATCAATGAAAGTAAATGTTGGTTCTTCGAAAGAGTAAACATAATTGACAAACCTTTAGCCAGACTCACAAAACAAAAAAGGGAGAAAACCCAAATAAATCGGATAGTTAATGAAAGAGGAAATATCACAACAGACACTGCAGAAATTCAACATATCATGCGAGGCTTCTATGAACAACTATATGCCACCAAGCTAGAGAACCTGGAAGAAATGAATGATTTCCTAGATACCTACCAACTTCCAAAACTAAGTAAAGAGGAAGTGGATAACATGAACAGGCCCATCACAGCTAATGAAATTGAAACAGTTATCAAAAATCTTCCCAAAAATAAAAGCCCTGGACCAGATGGTTTTACAAATGAATTCTACAAAACTTTCAAAGAAGAACTAATACCTCTACTTTTAAAAGCCTTCCAGAAGATTGAAGACACTGGAATACTCTCTGCCAGCTTCTATGAAGCCAACATCACCCTGATAACAAAAGAAGACAGGGACACAACCAAAAAAGAGAACTACAGACCAACATCTCTGATGAACATAGATGCAAAAATATTGAACAAAATTCTAGCCAACCGGATACAGCAGTATATCAAAAAGATTGTTCATCATGACCAAGTGGGGTTTATCCCAGGCATGTAAGGTTGGTTTAATATACGTAAATCAATCAATGTGATCCACCACATCAACAAAAGCAAGACCAAAAACCATATGGTCATATCAATAGATGCAGAGAAAGACTTTGACAAAATACAACATCCCTTTATGATCAAAACACTACAAAAAATGGGAATAGATGGAAAATTCCTCAAGATACTGGAGTCTATATATAGCAAACCTACAGCCAACATCATACTCAATGGTGAAAAACTGGAAGCATTTCCCCTCAGGTACTAGACAGGGCTGCCCACTATCACCATTACTATTCAACATAGTGTTGGAAGTTATTGCCATAGCAATCAGGCAGCAGCAAGGAATTAAAGGCATACAGATTGGAAGAGAAGAAGTCAAACTCTCCTTATTTGCAGATGACATGATAGTATACATGGAAAAACCTAAGGAATCCAGCAAGAAGCTTTTGGAAATCAACAGGCAATACAGTAAGGTGTCAGGCTATAAAATTAACATTCAAAAGTCAGTTGCATTCCTCTATGCAAACACTAACTTAGAAGAAATTGAAATCCAAAAATCTGTTCCTTTTTCTATAGCAACAAAAACAATAAAATATCTAGGAGTAAACCTAACCAAAGAAGTGAAAGACTTGTATACTGAAAATTATGAGTCACTACTCAAAGAAATAGAAAAAGACACAAAGAAGTGGAAAGATATTCCATGTTCATGGGTTGGAAGAATTAACATCATCAAAATGAATATATTACCCAGAGCCATCTACAAATTTAATGCTATCCCCATCAAGATCCCAAGCACATTTTTTTAGGAGAACAGAAAAAATGCTACAAATGTTTATCTGGAACCAGAAAAGACCCAGAATTGTGAAAACAATCTTGAGAAAAAAGAACAGAACCAGAGGCATCACCCTCCCAGATCTCAAACTGTATTATAGGTCCATTGTCATCAAAACTGCTTGGTACTGTAACATGAATAGACACACTGACCAGTGGAATAGAATTGAGAGCCCAGAAATGAGGCCCCACACCTATGGACATCTAATCTTTGACAAAGGGGCCCAGACTATTACATGGGGAATGCAGAGTCTCTTCAACAAATGTTATTGGAAACAATAGGTTGAATCATGCAGAAGAATGAAACTGAATCACTGTATTTCACCAAATACAAAAGTAAATTCCAAGTGGATCAAGGACTTGGATGTTAGACCAGAAACTATCACATACTTAGAGGAAAATATTGGCAGCACTCTTTTCTGCATAAATTTTAAAGACATTTACAATGAAATGAATCCAATTACAAGGAAGACTAAGGCAAGTATATACCTATGAGACTACATTAAATTAAAAAGCTTCTTCACAGCAAAGGAAACCACTACCCAAACCAAGAGACCCCTCACAGAATGGGAGAAGATCTTTACATGCCATACATCAGATAAGAGTTTAATAACCAACATATATAAAGAGCTTGCCAAACTCAACAACAAGAAAACAAATAACCCCATCCAAAAATGGGGGGGAGGACTTGGACAGAATATTTACCACAGAAGAGATCCAAAAGGCCGAGAAAAACATGAAAAAATGCTCCAAGTCTATGATTGTCAGAGAAATGCAAATCAAGACAACAATGAGATATCACTTCACTCCTGTGAGAATGTCATACATCAGAAAAGGTAACAGCAGCAAATGCTGGAGAGGGTGTGTGGTCAAAGGAACCCTCCTGCACTGCTGGTGGGAATGTCAATTGTTCCAACCTCTGTGGAGAACAGTCTGGAGAACTCTCAGAAGGCTAGAAATGGACCTACCCTATGACCCTGCAATTCCCCTCCTGGGGATATATCCTAAGGAACCCAACACATCCATCCAAAAAGATCTGTGTACATATATGTTATTGGCAGCACAATTTGTAATAGCCAAAACCTGGAAGCAACCCAGGTGTCCAACAACAGATGAGTAGCTGAGCAAGTTGTGGTATATATACACAATGGAATACTACTCAACTGTAAAAATGGTGACTTCACCAATTTCAGCCGATCTTGGATGGACCTTGAAAAAATCATGTTGAGTGAAATAAGAAGGATGAATATGGGATGATCTCACTCTCAGGCCGAAGTTGAAAAACAAGATTAGAAAAGAAAACACAAGTCGAACCTGAAATGGAATTGGAGTATTACACCAAAGTAAAAGACTCTGGGTGGGTGGGTGGGTGGGTGGGGAGAATACAGGTCCATGAAAGATGAATGACATAGTGGGGGTTGTATTGTTAAATGGGAAACTGGGGAATGTTATGCATGTATAAACTATTGTAAAAAAAAAAAAGAAGACATAAAGAATCAAGAAGCCCAGAGGGTCCCAAACAGAATTAACCCAGACCTAAAGACACCAAGACATGTCATACTTAGAATGGAAAGGAATAAGGATAAAGAAAGGATCCTGAAGGCTGTAAGAGAAAAACAAAGAGTCACCTACAAAGGAAAACCCATAAGATTAGCAGCAGACTTCTCCACACAAACACTACAGGTCAGAAGAGAATGGCAAGATATCTATCGAGGGCTCAATGAGAAAGGCTTTCAACCAAGAACACTATATCCTGCTAGACTGTCATTCAGACTAGATGGAGGCATCAAAACCTTCTGAGACAAGCAACAGTTGAAGGAATCAACTATCACCAAGCCTGCCCTGAAAGAAGTTCTGAAAGGTCTCCTATAAATAATCAGACCACCATAAATAGGACATATATCAAAACACTCTAAAACTCTACAAGAATGGCGTTAAAATATCTTCAATCTTTGATATCAATAAATGTCAATGGCCTGAATTCACCTATTAAAAGACACAGAGTAGGAAGATGGATCAGAAAATACAACCCAACAATATGCTGTCTACAGGAAACCCACCTAACTCAACAAGACAAACACAGACTTAAAGTGAAAGGATGGAAAACTATCATACAAGCCAATGGCCCACAAAAAAGGCAGGAACAGCTATTCTCATATCTGACATGATAGACTTTAAAATAGATAAGATTAAAAAAGATAGGGATGGACATTACTTAATGCTAACAGGATAATTCAATCAAGAGGCCTTAACAATTATTAACATCTCTGCATCCAATGAGAAGCCTCTAAATACATCAAACTTCTACTGAAAGAGCTACAGCAATATATTAACAGCACCACAGTCATAGTAGGGGACTTCAACACCCCACTATCTCAACTTGACAGATCATCCAGGCTGAAAATCAATAAAGACATAAGGGAGCTAAATGAAGAGATAGATAAACTAGAACTATTGGACAATTTTAGAGTCATTCATCCCAAGAAACTGGAATACACATTTTGCTCAAATCCACATGGGTCATTCTCAAGGATAGACCATATGTTTGGCCACAAAGACAGCATCAGCCAATTCAAGAGCATTGAAGTCATCCCAAGCATCTTCTCAGACCACAGTGGAATTAAACTAACACTTAACAATCAACAAAAGATTAGTAACAGTCCCAAAATTTGGAAGCCCAACAGTACACTTATTAACAACTTCTGGGTCAAAGAGGAAATAAAGGAAGAAATCAAAATGTTTCGAGACTTCAATGAACATGAAGACACAAGCTATCAAAATATTTGGGACACAGCTAAGGCAGTACTGAGAGGGAAGTTCATAGCTATACAAGCACACATTAGGAAACAAGAAAAAGCACAAATAAACAGCCTGACTGCACATCTTAAAGACCTAGAAAAAGAAGAACAAAGGAACCCTAAAGCAACCAGAAGGACAGAAATCACTAAAGTTAGGGCAGAAATAAATAACATTGAGAATAAGAAAACCATACAAAAGATCAACGAAAGTAAATGTTGGTTCTTCAAAAGAGTGAACAAAATCGACAAACCTTTAGCCAGACTCACAAAACAAAAAAGGGAGAAGACCCAAATAAATCGGATAGTTAATGAAATAGGAGATATCACAATAGACACTGCAGAAATTCAACATATCATGCGAGGCTTCTATGAACAACTATATGCCACCAAGCTAGAGAACCTGGAAGAAATGGACGCTTTCCTAAATACCTACCAACTTCCAAAACTAAGTAAAGAGGAAGTGGATAACGTGAACAGGCCCATCACAGCTAATGAAATTGAAACAGTTATCAAAAATCTCCCCAAAAATAAAAGCCCTGGACCAGATGGTTTTACAAATGAATTCTACAAAACCTTCATAGAAGAACTAATACCTCTACTTTTAAAAGTCTTTCAGAAGATTGAAGACACTGGAATACTCCTTGCTAGCTTTTATGAAGCTAACATCACTCTGATACCAAAAGCAGACAGGGACACAACCAAAAAAGAGAACTACAGACCAATATCTCTGATGAACATAGATGTTAAAATATTGAAAAAAATTCTAGCCAACCGGATACAGCAGTATATCAAAAAAATTGTTCATCATGACCAAGTGGGGTTTATCCCAGGCATGCAAGGTTGGTTTAACATACATAAAAATCAATCAATGTGATCCACCACATCAACAAAAGCAAGACCAAAAACCATATGGTCATATCAATAGATGCAGAGAAAGCCTTTGACAAAATACAACATCCCTTTATGATCAAAACACTACAAAAAATGGGAATAGATGGAAAATTCCTCAAGATAGTGGAGTCTATATATAGCAGACCTACAGCCAACATCATACTCAATGGTGAAAAACTGGAAGCATTTCCCCTCAGATCACATACTAGACAGGGCTGCCCACTATCATCATTACTGTTCAACATAGTGTTGGAAGTTCTTGCCATAGCAATCAGGCAGGAGCAAGGAATTAAAGGAATACAGATTGGAAGAGAAGAAGTCAAACTCTCCCTATTTGCAGATGACATGATACATGGAAAAACCTAAGGAATCCAGCAAGAAGCTTTTGGAAATCATCAGGCAATACAGTAAGCTGTCAGGCTACAAAATTAACATTCAAAAGTCAGTGGCATTCCTCTATGCAAACACTAACTTAGAAGAAATTGAAATCCAGAAATCAATTCCTTTTACTATAGCAACAAAAAACAATAAAATATCTAGGAGTAAATCTAACCAGAGAAATGAAGACTTGTATACTGAAAATTATGAGTCACTACTCAAAGAAATAGAAAAAGACACAAAGAAGTGGAAAGATATTCCATGTTCATGGGTTGGAAGAATTAACATCATCAAAATGAATATACTACCCAGATACATCTACAAATTTAATGCTATCCCCATCAAGATCCCGAGCACATTTTTTAGGAGAATAGAAAAAATGCTACAAATGTTTATCTGGGACCAGAAAATACCTAGAATTGCCAAAACAGTCTTGAGAAAAAAGAACAGAACCGGAGGCATCACGCTCCCAGATCTCAAATTGTATTATAGGGACATTGTCATCAAAACTGCTTGGTACCGGAACATGAATAAACACACTGACAAGTGGAATAGAATTGAGAGCCCAGAAGTAAGCCCCAACATCTATGGACATCTAATCTTTGACAAAGGTGCCCAGACTATTAAATGGGGAAAGCAGAGTCTCTTCAACAAATGGTGTTGGAACCAATGGGTTGAAACATGCAGAAGAATGAAACTGAATCACTATATTTCACCAAAGACAAAAGTAAATTCCAAGTGGATCAAGGACTTGGATGTTAGACCAGAAACTATCACATACTTAGAGGAAAATATTGGCAGCACTCTTTTCCGCATAAATTTTAAAGACATTTTCAATGAAACGACTCCAGTTACAAAGAAGACTAAGGCAAGTATAAACCTATGGGACTACATCAAATTAAAAAGCTTCTTCACAGCAAAAGAAACCACTACCCAAACCAAGAGACCCATCACAGAATGGGAGAAGATCTTTACTTTGCCATACATCAGATAAGTATTTAATAACCAACATATATAAAGAGCTTGCCAAACTCAACAACAAGAAAACAAATAACCCCATCCAAAAATGGGGGGAGGACTTGGACAGAATATTCACCACAGAAGAAATCCAAAAGGCTGAGAAACATGAAAAAATGCTCCAAGTCTCTGATTGTCAGAGAAATGCAAATCAAGACAATAATAAGATATCACTTCACTCCTGTGAGAATGTCATATATCAGAAAAGGTAACAGCAGCAAATGCTGGAAAGGGTGTGGGGTCAAAGGAGCCCTCCTCCACTGCTGGTGGGAATGTCAATTGGTCCAACCTCTGTGGAGAACAGTCTAGAGAACTCTCAGAAGCCTAGAAATGGATATACCCTATGACCCTGCAATTCCTCTCCTGGGAATATATTCTAAGGAACCCAAAACACCCATCCAAAAAGATCTGTGTAAACATATGTTATTGGCAGCACAATTTGTAATAGCCAAAACCTGGAAGCAACCCAGTTGTCCAAGAACAGATGAGTGGCTGAGCAAGCTGTGGTATATATACACAATGGAATACTACTCAGCTATTAAAAACGGTGACTTCACCGTTTTCAGCCCAGCTTGGATAGACCTTGAAAAATTCATGTTAAGTGAAATAAGTCAGAAACAGAAGGATGAATATGGGATGATCTCACTCTCAGGCAGAAGTTGAAAAACAAGATCAGAAGAGAAAACACAAGTAGAACCTGAAATGGAATTGGCATATTGCAGCAAAGTAAAAGACTCTGGGGTGGGTGGGTTGGGAGAATACAGGTCCATGAAGGATGATAGATGACATAGTGGGGGTTGTATTGTTAAATGGGAAACTGGGGAATGTTACTCATGTACAAACTATTGTATTTACTGTTGAATGTAAAACATTAATTCCCCAATAAAGAAATAAATTTAAAAAAATTGTACCCATATGTAAACAACTGTACTGTAAACCACTATTTTCCTAGTCAAATGATGTTTTTTCTTTTAATGTATATTCTTTGTAGCTGAATATGTTCACAGTGGCTTGAGCACCAGACTTGGAAGCATGACATCCTGAGATTGAGCTCCAACATTGTGCATGTCAGAATGATGCTCTGTGTTCTCTCTCTCTCTTGTTAATAAATACAACTTTAAAAAAACCATTTAAACTTTGCCATAGTAGCCTACTTTCACAAACACAGAGCACATTGGGGTTTTATTTCTCTATAAAACCCCAATGATGTCTACAACTCTTAAAAACAACAATATATTACATCCCAAGTAGGTAACTTGTATTTAACATTATGAGTGGTAGAAATTATAAGATCATTTTTTTTTTAGAGACTAAGTAAATAGATGGTCAAAACACAGTAATTGTAGATAATCATTTCACACCCATCCACTGTCATTGCTAATGTTTACAAAATGATGTAGCCTGATTTTCAGGTGATCCAGCATGATTAGGTAAACACCACACCCAGTTGAACCTTTAGGGAACATCCTTAAGCATTTCTGATATATCGATATTATTTTTTTTCCATTGTTGTCATAGCTGTCAAGGGCCAGGAGGTGCTCAGGGACACATCAGGCCTTAGCTTTTGCAATTAACTGTACCCAGATAGCCTCAAGAGACAAGCCTCAGCAGTGGTGACCAGCTTAGTCCCAGGGAGTGACAGGTCCTGACAAGGGCACCTTGGCAGAGAGCATCCAAGGTCCCTCCTTGAATACAAATCAGTAGCTTGATTAGGTGGGGCGGGAGCCAAGTCTGCCCTGGGGCAGATGGGGTGGGGACTGGCTGGGCTGGGCTGGGCTGGGCTGAGCTGGGCTGTGCTGAGCTGGGTGGAGGCTGGCTCTTAAAGTGCCGGCCTTTCATTGGCTTGGCTGCACCTTGCTCAATTACTCTGGTGTGGTAGCTGAGCTTTTAAAATGAAGAAGCCTGGAAACCACATATGGGGCACCAGACAATGAGCTGCCATTTTAATAGAGTGGGTCTTAGAGGCTTTCTTCCCCAGTGTACCGGGTGGGCATGTCTGCTTTCTTTGGGGGAACAGTAGTTCTTTTGGGGCAGACTATGCACTACACATTTGATCACTGTTTTACTGTCCACACACGGTGCCACACACAGTGTACATCTTAAGTTTTTTTTGTTTTTGTTTTTGTTTTTGCCACCAAGGTTATTGCTGGGTCTCTGTGCTGGAGGGATGAATCTACCACTCCCAGTAGCCACTTTCTCTTCTTCTTCTTCTTTTTCCTTTTTTTTTTTTTTTTTTTTTGGTGTTGGGGAGCCTGGGGCTCGAACCAGGATCCTGATGCCAGTTCTCCGTGTGCTTTCTGGCATGTGCACTTAACCTGCTGCACTACCACCCTGCTCCCTCATTGTTTTATTTTACAGGATAAAGTGAAATTGAAAGAGGAAGGGGATAGAGAAGGGAAGAGAAAGAGACACCTAGCACACTGCTCCACCAATTATGAAGCAGGTAGGGACTAGGGGCTTAAACCCAAGTCCTAGAGTTTGGTAACCTGAGTACTTAGCTAAGTATGCAGCTTTGCAACCCCTTGTTTTTGCTTTTAATTTGCTTAAATGGCCTGGCTTATGGAGTGCTCTGAAGCACACACTGGGTATATAAACAGAAAGTTGGGCAGAATGAAATCTACTCCAGCTGCTTGATATCTGCTGGATCTCAGTACATTTTTCTCGTATTGTTCTTGCATTGGTGGGAAAATTAACAAAATAATTTTACTGGTGTGTTTGGGGGGAAAACAAGATTTGTGATGAACACCTGCCAAACAATTACCCCAAACAGGAAAAGGAAAAAAAATCTAAGTTATCTCCTAGTAAATGCAAGCCTTGTTCTAAGGTAGCTGAGGACCTGGGGCAAAGTAGGAAATCAGGGGCGTGAACTGGGAGGTCAGCAAACAACTTCTTGATCTGTGTAAGCAGACACCAAGTGGAGAGGAGAGAGGGCAGGGCAGTGCCTTTGCTGCTCAGATTTCTTTCAACGTCCATTTCTGGATGGAGTCTGCTCTGTTCCCTTGATTATAAGACACAGTCATTATCCCGATCCCATTTAACTGGTTGCTGCTGAAAATAAGCCAAAAACAGAAACCACCCAAGGTTGTAAAGGGAGTGAGGAGCTTTAAACTTTGGATCCTTCTCAGTTAATTCTCCATGTTCTCCCTGCCAGGCTAGAAAGACATATGACTTTCTGAATTTTTTTCCCTCTGACCACTACATATATATATCAAAAGTGTGAATATGGGTCACAGGTTCATACATGTGGCTTTAAAGGTACATAATACACATGACCCAACCTGATAGGATATACATGCTAAGGAGGTTAAGTAATTAGAGTGGGATATGAAGTAGCTAGGGCTGGAGATTTTTTCTTTGGGGGACAATAGGGTGTGTCTTTGTGGGGGTGGCAGGTGTCATGAATCAGGAGTTGGCTGGGCTGGTTCTGAGTCACCTATCTGGTATAGATAGCACCCAGAGGCCACCCCAGGGAAAGGGAAGCTACAATCACCCAACAGTCAGCATCAGGGTGTGAACTGGTTGTTTTTTCTTGAACACCAATTACATGTTCACTTGGATGTTTTAATTTGGCAAACTTTAAAACCTCTGTTGCTTTAGCATCATCTAGGTACTATTTAGCAGTTTGGGTGCTAGAAGAAACTAGCTAGATTTATGTCTAGGAAACTTTACAGTACCTCTTAAGATGTTCTCACCAAATCACTCAAGATTCTGTCAGCAATAAGTATGTCATCCATATGGATATCCTGAGAGTCACACTGTGCATAATGTAATTAATAAGCATAGTTTGAGGCCGCCTGGCTGTGAGCTGCACCAGCCTGACTTCTCAAGTAACTTCCTGGAAGGGAGTGGTGTAAATATCCTTCCAAGATGGCCTCTAGCTTGCCTAAGAATTTTGTCTTCTTTTCTTTTTTCTTTTCTCTTCTCCTCCTTTCTTTCCTTTTCTCTTTCTTTTCTTCCTTTGCTCCTTCTTTCCTTCCTTTCCTCCCTCCCTCCTTCCTCCCTTCTTCATATTTAGAGACAGAGAGGCAGAAAGATAGCGAGTGAAAGAGGCCATAGTGCCTAAACTTCCTTCAATGCGAGGGGGTGGGGGGACTGGGCTAGCACATGCGCCAGCACAAGGCAAAGCGTCACACTACCCAGTCTAGCTATTTCGCTGTCCTTTGCCTAAGAATTTTCACAGGCAAAGAGAATGGAACCGAAAGTTTTTCAGACCTTGAATCCTACCAAGAAATATTTAATTTCACATAGATTTACCTTTTACTTTATTTATAATGGACTGAGGCAAACCTATCCCTTGAGAGAGGGCCTCGGGAGTTGATTTAACTTCCCGCTGACCCTCCTCTGGCCACCCTTTCTCTAATCTCCAGGCTTACTCTAACTTCCTAGACATGGTTGGTCCAAAAATAGGCAAATCCCTACATCTTATTATTATTATTTTTTTAAAAAAAGGGGGGGGGGTCTGGCTGTAGAGCAGCAGGTTAAGCACATGTGGTGTGAAATGCAAGGACCAGAGTAAGGATCCCATTTCAAGCCCCGGGCTCCCTGCCTGCAGGGGGGTCACTTCACAGGCGGTGAAACAGATCTGTAGGTGTCTTTCTCTCCCCCTCTCTGTCTTCCCCTCCTCTCTCCATTTCTCTCTGTCCTATCCAACAGTGATGACATCAGTAACAACACCAATAAAAAACAACAAGGGCAACAAAAGGGAAAATAAATATTTTTTAAAAAGAAAAGAAGAAGGGGAGGGGTTCTGTACTAAACCAATTCTGACAAACATTCCAATCCCTCCACAACTTTCTGGGACAGAAGGAAAATGTAAGTTATCAAGGTGGTCACAACAAGGATCAGATCCTACCTGTGACTTGATTATATCTGAATAGACTTTGACTCACTTGGCTTCCTTTGTACGGTCCTTCTCTGCAGACCTTCCTTCTACAAAATTCTGCTGCTTCGGCTCCTATTACTATAAGCTAACACTAACAATGACTTTCAAAGCAACAGTAACAATATGAAGCAACCAGAGGAAGGACATTCCTTGTAGATATTTGTCTGGAACAAAGAGAGTCAGAGTCACCAGAGTTTGGCTCTTTACATAATCTGACAACTTTTCTTCCCTTGTCACATTTTTCTACTCAGAGACCTTCTGCTGAACGTGTAACCTTATGTATGATGCTCTGCAGGGCACTCTACTGGGTAAGCTACGTTGTTCTTCATTTGATTTTCACAATGCTCCTCTGAAGCTTGTGAGAGGCAGATGAGATTGGTTTTGCCACTTTATAGATGAGCAAATGAAGGCTGCTGGGGAATTTGCCCAGAATTTCTATGCCTGAGCTAGTGTAGAGTTAGATGTTTGGTGGTGGTGGTGGTGGTGGTGGTGGTGGTGGTGGTGGTGGTGGTGGTGGTGGTAGTGGTGGTGGTGGTGTTATAGGGTCTTCACTGCTCTGGGTAAACTTTTCAGATAGAAAGTGAGAGGAGGGGGAGTCGGATGGTAACACAGTAGGTTGGGCGCATGTGGCGCAAAGTGCAAGGACCAGCGTGAGGATCTGGGTTTGAGCCCCTGGCTCCACACCTGCAGGGGAGTCGCTTCACAGGTGGTGAAGCAGGTCTGCAGGTGTCTATCTTTTTCTCCCCCTCTCTGTCTTCCCCTTCTCTCTCCATTTCTCTGTCCTATCTAACAATGACAACATCAGTAACAACAACAATAATAACTACAACAATAATAAAAAAACAAGGGCAACAAAAGGGAAAATAAATTTTTTTAAAAAGTGAGAGGAGGGGGCTGGGCAGTGGCACACTCAGCTGAGCACACAGATTATCACATGCAAGGACCCAGGTTCAAGACCCCACTCCCCACCTGCGTGTGAATACTTCATGAGTGATGAAGCAGGTCTCTTTTTCTCTCCCTCTCTATCTCCTCCTTCCCTCTCAAATTCTCTCTGTTATACCCAATAAAATAGAAAGGGGGAAAAAAGGAAAAAATGCCTTCCCAGAGAATTGGATTTATGGGGCCAGTACTGAGTCCCAGTGATAACCCTGGTGACAAAACAGAGAGAAAAAAAGGAAGAGGTGAAAGGGAGGGAGGGAGAGTGAGAGACAGCAACACTAAAGCTTCCTTCAGTGTAGTAGGGGTTGGCCTTGAAGCTGGGTCACATGCATTGCCAAGTAGGCAACTTACCAAATGAGCTATTTTGACAACCTATAAAGTTGGCAAGACTTTGAATCAGATTTGCTGATAACTGTGGGTCTATCTGTATTCCTACTCTTTGTTATTATGAGATGGCCCCTTAGGATAACACAGTGCTGCTCTCCACTGAGGGCCATAGGTGTCAACATGGAGAACTTGGTAAACAGAGAGGCAGAGCTTGCAATTCTGATTTTTGCTCTTCATTTTTTCCCCTCCACTCTCCAACCCTGCCAGACATCTAAATAAGAGTAGTTATTTGCTTTGCATGGCCCAATGCAAAATGAAAATTAAAATTTATTTATTCAAAAGTCATCAGCTGGATGTGAGGGCGATCTGGCTTCGACATCTGTCACCTCATTGGTCGCCAGGGTTGATTCAGCTGATTTGGCTGGCTAAGCGGGTATCCCCTTCTTCCCTCACCGCTCCATGTGCTCCCGCAGCTGCATGCTCGGTTGCAGAGGACAGCCTTTCTTGAATAGAGATGGACCGGTCTTCGGTCGAGGGTATACGAGTAGCTCCACTCCCCTACTAGAACCTCCAAACAAGCTCTCAAAAGTCATCAGCACTTTCAAAATGGTGACCCTAAATCCAAGCCTTATTCAGTTGATTATTCTCTTCTTCCATCATTCTGTCTCTAAAACTCTCTATTTCCCACCTGGGCAACACTTAAGAAGAGTGGCTCCAGGCAGTAGATATCTAGACAGGTGTTTTATTTTTTTTCTTTATTTTTAAAATTTATGATGAACAGTAGGTTACAAAATTGTAAGATTACAGTATATAGTTGTGCACCACACCCATCACCAAAGTTCTAGACTAAATCTTAATGGTTCTCTTCTCATTGGGTGCATTTTCTTATGGTCCAAATCAACCGGACATGTCCACATTGGCATAGTCATGCCGGCAGTAAAGTAATGCCACACCCACTTTAAACCTAAACAGTCTCCATAGTTTCCTCTTTAGACTCATTTACTAGAGAGAGAGAGAGAGAGAGAGAGAGAGAGAGAGAGAGGGAGAGAGAGAGAGAGAGAGAGAGAGAGAGAGAGAGAGAAAGAGAAGACAGAGCACTAGTACTCTGCTCAGCTCTGGGTGATGGTGGTACCAAGAATTGAACTCGGGACCTCTGGGAGTGGAGCATCAGGAACTCCAGTCTGGTGCACTATCCTGATAAGACTGCTATGTTCTCTCCCTGTCCCTGTAGTTTCTATGTGCTCTAATAGTTGACAACAACTAGATCAATGGATTTTGAATGTAAGACAGTCCAGTCTGATATCTACCCAAATAGCTTTCCCTATGTATGTATATGTATGCATGTTTCTGTGTTTCTATTTTATTAAGCTTATACATAACCACTCTGTGACCTAAAGAATGAGTTTGAGACAACATAACATCCTAGCTCTGAGGTTTTCTTTTCTTTCCTTCCTTCTTTATTTTATTTTATTTCATTAGTAATTTAATAATGATTAGCAAGATTGTAGGATAATGGGTACAGTTCCATACAATTCCCTCCACAGAGTTCTGTGTCCCATCTGCTCCATTGAAGGTTCCCTATTGTTTTTTTCCTATTCTCTTTTCTTTTAATTATCTTTATTTATTGGCTAGAGACAGCCAGAAATAGAAATAGAGGGGGAAGAGGATGTTAGAGAGGGAGAGAGGCAGAGAGGCATCTGTAGCTTCACCACTTGTGAAGCTTTCCCCTTACAGGTGGGAACTAGGGCTCGAACCTGGGCCCTTGCACACTGTACACTCAACCAGAAGCTCCACTACCCAGCCTCAAAGGTTTGCTATTCTTTACTCCTCTGGGAACATGGACCCACATTCTTTACGGGGTGCAGAAGGTAGAAGTTCTGGCTTCCGTAACTGCTTCTCTGGTGCTGAGTTTTTCTATAGGACCCAGAAATTGGTTTCTGACAGGGGAGACATTTTCAAGTGCAAAATCCTACACAAGTATCAGACTCTTCCAAGGAAAGACATCTGTGGTCATGCCAAGACACTGGAAAGGTGTGGACCCTGAAAAAGGCTGTGCTGATGCGCAGCCTCCAGGTATAGCTGGCAACTGAGTCACCACCTCCAAGCACAGGAAAAACTAGTCAGGGGAGGCTGCAGAAGGCTTGGAGAGAGTGCATGGAGGCAGACACCACCCACTGTCAGGGTGGAGACCCTGAGGGCCCTAGAGTCCCAGCCAGCGTAAACCTGAAATTGAAGGTCTATGGATCTGTGGCCAGTAGTAGTAATATTTGCTGCTGGTGAGGCAGGATAGCTGAACAAAGTTCTCTAGGCATTTACTCATGGGGTTTCCTAGCCTGAACATCTGTCAGAATCATGACTTAGTAAAAACACAAATTGTTGGGTCCTGTTCTCAGAATTTCTGATTCAGTCACTATATATATATTTACACTTTATTGGATAGGACAGAAAGAAATGGAGAGAGGAGGGGAAGACAGAGAGGGAGAGAGCAAGATAGACACCTGCAGACCTACTTCACTGCTTGTGAACTGACACTACCCTGCAGGTGGGAAGCCATGGGCTCCAACCCCGATCCTTGAGCAGGTCCTTGCGCTTCATACTATGTACGCTTAACCCTCTCAGCCCCCTTCTTTTTCTTTTTCTTCTTCTTTTTCTTCTTCTTCTTCTTCTTCTTTTTCTTCTTCTTCTTCTTCTTCTTCTTCTTCTTCTTCTTCTTCTTCTTCTTCTTCTTCTTCTTCTTCTTCTTCTTCTTCTTCTTCTTTTTTTTTTTTTAATCAAAGCAGTGTTCAGCTCTGGCTTATGATGGTTAGGGGACTGAACCTAGGGCCCTGGAGCCTCAGGCAAAAGTCTTTTGCATTTTGCATAATGATTATGCTATCTCTCTAGTCTAGTGTTTTTGTTTTTTTTTCCCTAAAGGCTCACCATCCTCATTGGGCCCCTTCCTGTTCATAATATCTTCCTTGTCCATGTTAACTCTCAGCTATTTCTCCTCTGACTGCTGCCTCTGAGTGTATTTGTCAAAGGCCTGGATCTGGGTTTGAATCCACCCTTTGCCACTTGAACGCTTTGTGACTTTGAATGAGCTATTCTATCAATATGTGCCTCTACTTGTTTCATATGTACAGTGGGAATTATATTATACTGACTGCTTTTGTTTGAGGATTCAGTGAGTTTATAAAGAACTAAACTCACATCAGCACAGTGTAAGATATGTATGTTTGTACACATATATAGTATCCATGTACACACGTGTATATTTTTCAAAGTGCAAATTGCATTTTACTTCAATAAGAAGCATTATTGTTATTATTTATAATTATATCCCATGGAAATAATTTCTAAGAGGTACATTCCTTAGGCACCCAGAATAACAGTTGACCAAAAGAACTTGGAGAAGAGGCTGGAGCTGAAGAAAGGCTTTGACGTTCAACTAGATGAAGGAATGCCAGTGGTGGGCCAGGTGGTGGTACATCTGGTTAAATGCAAGGTTCGAGCCCCTGGTCCCAACCTGCAGGGGGAATGCTTCATGAGTGGTGAAGCAGGGCTGCAGGTGTCTCTCTGTCTCTCTTCCTTTCTTTCTCCACTCCTCTCTCAATTTCTGGCTGTCTCTATCCTATAAATAAATAAAGAAAATTTATTTTCTTTAAAAGTATTATTAAAGAAGTATTATTATTATTTTCTTGGTCAAAATGGTAATTGCTTTTAAATACAAATTGAAGCATATTTATAATTATATTCCATGGCAATAATTTCTAAGAGGTACATTCCTTAGGCACCCAGAATAACAGCTGACCAAAAGAACTTGGAGAAGAGGCAACCAACCTGGCGTGGCTGCAAGGAGATTCACTCAGGGTGAATCAAGGGTCAGAGCCAAGGCAACCATTTCCTCATTGTCTTCTGCTTTAAATTTTGAGAATTAGAAATCCTGTCTGTGGTATTGGCCACCATGTTCAGTCCATTTTGATACTGTGATGACTCAAAGAAGGTTGGGGATTCTTCTGGGTGTGTATGTTGGGGATGGGGGGTGGGGGGTGGGAGGGTGGGTCAGTGGCCAGAGCCAGTTACAAGCTCCATTGAAAGTTGTTTCTTTGGTTGTGCTAGCTTACCTGTGTTTGTACTAATTGCCTCTTCATTAGGTTGGTGAGACTGTGGATTCCTGTAAGCAGCCCTTACCCCCTGTGAGTCTCCAGAGAACACACAACAGTGCCCAGCCCATAACGATTGCTCAATAAATGTTACTATACCGAACAAAGTTGATTTGAATAATGAAAATGAAGATGACTCTCAGAGAAATGACATCAAGCAGCCCAGAGAATAAGAAACTTTCATGGGGAGAAATTGGAACTTATTCTGCTGTCCTAATATCAGTGTTTTAACCTCTTGGAAGACTAAAAACCAACATCTATCACACTTTTAGTCCCATCTTTGTCTCTGCCACCAGGCAGGGAGGATTAATAAAAGAAAGAGTATTTAGTTGGGGTTTTACTCCAAGGGATCCTTCTTAATTAAGTGGTGAGGCATTAATTAAAAATCTAATTAATCATAATAAGCTGTTGCTGTTGTGCTTGGCAGTGAGGAGCAGGCTTTCTGAGAACTCTGAGGCTGCAGGAGCTTGGAGCTGAATGCAGAAGCAACGTCCCCAGTCCTCCAAAGAAAGGATCATTCTCTATCCAGAGACTCCTCCTGGTGGGCCGCTTGGCAGTTCTCTCTTGCAGTTTAATACACAGAAATGAGCCTACTGCAAAAATAGTGAAACTTATACTTTGGGCATCTCTCATAAAATGTTGCGAGAAGGGACCTCTGAATGTATTTAGCCATAATTTTTTTAAAATAAATTTTGCAATGGTGAATGACTTTTGTACCTTCCTCCTTCAACTGGGTTTCTTTAAATTTCCGTTGAAGAGGGTGGCAATGTAGCTTGCTTAGATAATGTGCTGCTTTGCCGTGTGAAAGAACCTTTAGTACTATGGTCCCTCTTCCCGTCTCCCTCTCCCCCTCCCCATTTCCTCCTTTATCCAAAAAAAAAAAAAAAAAAAATCCAGCCAAGAATCCCTGGATTTCCTCTACAAACAGCATGTCTTCTAGAAAAGATTTAGGGTATCTTACCAATGTGTCCTGGAACCCAGCCTCTCCAGAGCCCTGCCCCACTAGGGAAAGAGAAAGAGAGGCTGGGAGTATGGATGGACCTGTCAGTTTCCATGTTGTGCGGGGAAGCAATTCCAGAAGCCAGACCTTCTACCTTCTGCCCCCCATAATGGTCCTGGGTCCATGTTCCCAGAGGGATAAAGACGAGGGAAGCTTTCAAAGGAGGGGGTGGGATACGGAGTTCCGGTGGTGGGAATTATGTAGAATTGTACCCCTCTTGTCCTATGGTCTTGTCAATATTTCCATTTTATAAATAAATTTTAAAAAAGATCTACGGTATATAGTGAGACTCTAGTGAAAAGGATTAATAATGAGGAAGTTGATGTCAGTGTAGATATGACTGTATGAAGGAAGACTGGGATGAAGTCCTTCTGTGCAGTCCAGAGGAACTCATGGGAAATTATCTGGGATCAAAAGCAACAGAGAAAGCCTGATGAAAGTGTCTCCAAGCCAGTTTCTCAAGGTGATTAGGCACATACTGACTCCAGGACAGGGTTCAGGAAGGAGCTTCAGAGGTCCATGGGTACCCTGAGATTGCATGTCAGTTGTCTATATAAATGCAACTGGGGCCTGGGGCAGGGGTGGGGGTGGGGGGGTTCCACTTACAAGAAACTCTGAAATGAGAAGCCTGGAATATGGGTTCTCTAAGATTACCTTATTCTAGGAAGTAGAATGTACCATCACAGGAGGAAATAGAATAAAGAAGAAAAGATAGTATGTGTAATAACCTTGGCTTTGTCTTCACAAACTTGTTCAAGTCTATATTGTCAGGTGTACTTAGTAAGACAAATGGGGGTAGTAGGATGTGAGAAGTGGTGCTGAGGGAACTCAGGGGTCAGATGAAAGGAAATTTAGGGTAGCTTCTGAGGCAGCATTGGCTGGAGGGTTAACAGGCTCACAGCTCAGCAGAGATGGGCAAGGGGACAAAGAGAAAACTATCCCCTGGGGCACTTTTGTCCTGGGGAGAATTAACTGAGGGCTCTGAGATTCAGGATTCTGGCCAGATCTCCTTCACATCATAACATACATACATAAATATATATATATTACATATTTTAAACACATATATGTATATATATTACAGAAAGATACAGAGAAAGACCAGAACACTGCTCCAGATCTAGTTTATGGTGGTGCTGGGGATTGAACCTGGGACTTGAGAGCCTCAGTCATGAAAGTTTTTTGCATAACCATTATGCTCTCTGACCCGCCCTACATACATAATTTCTTCCTATGTATAAAGGCCTGAACTAAGGACTAGAAGAATGAACTGGGAAAAGACATCTTAAAAAAGAAAAATACATGTAATGAATGGATTTAAACCTAAGGTATAGGGGGTGGGTCCTACAAAACAGTTCTTTTAAAAGTATTCTATTTTATTTTTCCTACCTGCGGGGGAAAAACTTTGCAAATGGTGAAGTGGGGCTACAGGTGTCCCTCTTTCTCTCTCTCCCTATCACCCCCTCTCCTCTCAATTTCTAGCTATGTCTATCCAATAAATCAATAAAGATAAATTTTTTTAAAAAGTATTATATTTTTCAATTCCAATATCTATTGAGGAAATGTTGATTTATAGGATTTTGTTGTCACAGTTTACAAGTCCAAGTTCCTTTTTTTAAAATTTTTTTGGGGGGCAACTAATGTTTTACATTCGACATTAAATACAATAGTTTATACATGAATAACATTTCCCAGTTTTCCATATAATAATACAACTTCCACCAGGTCCTCTGTCATCCTTTTTAGACCTTTTTTTTAGACCTGTATTCTCTCATCCACCCATGCCAGAGTCTTTCACTTTGGTGCAATATGACAATTCCAGTTCAGGTTCTACTTGTGTTTTCTCTTCTGATCTTGTTTTTCAACTTTTGCCTGAGAGTGAGATCATCCCATATACATCCTTCTGTTTCTGACTTATTTCAATTAACATGAATTTTTCAAGTTCCATCCAAGATGGGCTGAAAACGGTGAAGTCACTATTTTTAATAGCTGAGTAGTATTCCATTGTGTATATATACTACAACTTGCTCAACCACTCATCTGTTCTTGGACACCTGGGTTGCTTCCAGGTTTTGGTTACAAATTGTGCTGCTAAGAACATATGTGTACACAGATCTTGTTGGATGAATATGTTGGGTTCCTTAGGATATATCCCCAGGAGAGGAATTGTAGAATTATAGGGTAGGTCCATTTCTAGCCTTCTGAGAGCTCTCCTGACTGCTCTCCACAGAGGTTGGACCAATTGACATTCCCACCAGCAGTGTTGGATGGTTCCTTTGACCCCACAACCTCTCTAGCATTTGTTGCTGTTACCTTTTCTGATGTATGAAATTCTCACAGGAGTGAAGTGGTATCTCATTGTTGCCTTTATTTGCATTTCTCTGACAATCAGAGACTTGGAGAATTTTTTCATGTGTTTCTTGGGCTTTTGGTTTTCTTCTGTGGCGAATATTCTGTCCATATCCTTTCCCCATTTTTGCATGGGGTTATTTGTTTTCTTGTTGTTGAGTTTGGCAACCTCTTTATATATTTTGGTTATTAAATTCTTGTCTGATGTACGACATGTAAAGATCTCCCATTCTGTGAGGGGTCTCTTGGTTTGGGTAGTGGTTTCTTTGGTTGTGCAGAAGCTTTTTAATTTGATGTAGTTTAATTCCCCTGTAGTCTAAGAAGATGCTTGGGATGATTTCAATGCTCTTGAATTTGCAGATGCTGTCTTTGTGGCCTAACCTATGGTCTATCCTTGAGAATGACCCATGTGGACTTGTGTAGAATGTGTATTCCAGTTTCTGGGAGTGGATGATTCTGAAAACATCCAATAGTTCTAGTTTATCTATCTCCTCATTTAGCTCCCTCATTTCTTTATTGATTTTCAGCCTGGATGATCTGTCAAGTTGAGAGAGTGCGGTGTTGGAGTCCCCTACTATGACGGTATTGCTGTTAATACATTGCTGTAGATCTTTCAGTAGATGCTTGATGTATTTGGATGGCTTCTCATTGGGTACATAGATGTTAATAATTGTTAGGTCCTCTTGATTGACTGATCCTCTTAGCATTAAGTAATGTCCATCCCTATCTTTTTTAATCTTATCTATTTTAAAGTCTATCATGTCAGATATGAGAATAACTGTTCCTGCCCTATTTTGTGGGCCATTGGCTTGTATGATAGTTTTACACCCTTTCACTTTAAGTCTGTGTTTGTCTTGTTGAGTTAGATGGGTTTCCTATAGAGAGCATATTGTTGGGTTGTGTTTTCTGATCCATCTTCCTATTCTGTGTCTTTTAATAGGTGAATTCAGGCCATTGACATTTATTGATATCAAAGATTGAAGATATTTTAATTCCATTCTTGTAGATTTTTAGTGTTCTGATATATGGCATATTTATGGTACTCTGACTATTGGAGAACTATCAGAACTTCTTTCAGGTCAGGCTTGGTGATAGTTGATTCTTTCACCTGTTGCTTGTCTGAGAAGGTTTTGATGCCTCCGTCTAGTCTGAATGACAGTCTAGCAGGATATAGTATTCTTGGTTGAAAGCTTTTCTCATTGAGCACTTGATAAATATCTTGCCATTCTCTTCTGACCTGTTGTGTTTGTGTGGAGAAGTCTGCTGCTAATCTTATGGGTTTTCCTCTGTAGATGACTGTTTGTTTTTCTCTTACAGCCTTCAGGATCCTTTCTTTATCCTTATTCCTTTTCATTCTAAGTATTATGTGTCTTGGTGTCTTTAGGTCTGGGTTAATTCTGTTTGGGATCCTCTGGGCTTCTTGAACTTTTATGTCTTTTATGCTGTCTAAACTAGAGAAGTTCTCAGCTATTATGTCCTGAAGAATGCTTTCTTCCCCTCCTCTTTCTTCCTCAGGCAAGCCAATAATGAGTATATTACTTCTTTTGAAGTCATCCCATATGTCTCTGTTGTCATTTTCAGAATCTCTTTTTGAGATCTCTTCTTTTTTAGTTGTCTCTAATTCATCCTCGATCTTGCTAATTCTGTCTTTAGCCTCATTGATTCTATTCTCTCTCCCCTCTGTTGTTTTCTGGAGTTCATTTGTTTTGTTACCCTGTTCTTATTCTGTTTTAGCTTGTTCAACTAGTTGTGTTCTTAGTTCTTAGTTGTGTTTCAGCTGTCAGCTCTCTAATAACCTTGAGATAATTAGTGTTTTCTTTCAGAGTCTCATTTGTTATTTCTGCATTTCTGATGACAGTTCTTTCAAACTCTTTACTCACTCCTGTGATTATTTCCTTAACAAGTGTTTGGATGCTGACCTCATTATTTTGTACTTCAACCTTTGGAGGGTTTTTAGGTGGATTCTTGTCCTGGTTCATTTCTCCAATATTTCTTCTTGTTGGTTTTACCATTCTAAATAGTATGTTATGAGGTCCCTTTCTCAGTATTTTTCAGATTCCTGATCATGCTTGCCTGGATGTACTTGTGTCTAAGTAAGGTAATTAAAGGATTCACAGTTGTAGAAATTGACAGTTGTTTCAATATTATTTTAATCCCTGAGTTGAAGCATGGTGTTTTAAAAGCCTCTTTTGTTCTTTTTCTCCCCTGTAGGCTATGGAAGCCTGAGAGCTTCTAAACTATAAGTAGGCTTCTTAGCTTAATCCCTCACTCCTGACCAAGAGATAAAGCAGGGTGTGGGAGAGATAATACAGTGGTTATACAAGGAGACTCTCACTGCCCCACAGCTAGGCTAAAGTATAGATCTCCTGAGTTTCCTGGTTAGTTTTCTGTCCCTTGGTGTGAGCATAGGGACTCCCAGCTGCTGCTCCAGCTTTTGAGGGCAGCAGCAATGGAGACTCACAGTTGCATTTTGGTGAGTCTTAGGGGAGTCCTCTCTTCCCTTCAGCCGCCCTTTTTTGGTGAAACAGAATGGAGGTGTCGTCTCAACTGGTAAACTGCCAGACTGTTACCAGCCACTTAATCTCTCCCTAGGCTCTTCTCTGTTCATGAGCCACACATATTTGCAATTAACAGTGATTTGGTGGGTCCTGAAGTCATTTTAATCCTGTCTTGTTGCAGTCCCAGATGAGCTCCTTTGTTATCCTAGTTGACCCAGGAGAGGAAAGGAGAGAAACACAGCTGCTGCTGCTCCATAGCCTCCATAAGTCCAAATTTCTGCAAGGTAGGTGTCAGTACACAAAAGACTGATTTTTTAAAATCTGTATTTTTGGTGACAAGATACTCTCAGTTACCAGTGATTTATCTTAACTAGAGCTAAAAACAGTAGGGACTCTAGAGAGGGAAAACAGACAAACAGAACCCTGTTCTCTGCTTAGTGATTGACCCTCTATGGGATGGAGGGTGGGGTAGGAGGAGGACATAATTCATCTGATATTTCCTTGTTAATACTACCAGGGAAAGCAACATTTGTTTGAGACAGAGAAGTTAGAAGAAGTATAAGAGGAGCTGGGCAGTGGCACACCTGGTTAAGTCCATGTTACCATGAGCAAGGACCCAGGTTCAAGCCTCAGGTCCCCACCTGCAGGGGGATAACTTGATGAGTGGTGAAGCAGGGCTGCAAGTGTCTCTGTCTCTCTCCCCCTTCCTTCTCAGTTTCTCTCTGTCCTATCACATGATAAATAAAAATAAATTTAGAAAGGAGAACCAGTGTAGGAATCAAGTTATACTGAAATTGCAAATCTAAGGCCCTTCTGAAAAATGGACTGGGAGCAGGGCTCCTTAGACTCCCAGGCATGAGGAGTTCATCATTCATAAGGTCAGGGTGTGGCAATGATCCAAAGCAGATCTGTGGCCAGAAAGAAAGTGCCATACCGGGCTGTAGCCTCTGCCTTCACACCCACTTGAGCCAGGTGCAGCTACTTCCCTGCCTGCATCTGCAAGGCCCAGCTGGGCACAGCCATGAGGAGCTTCCTGCCTATGGCAGATATTCAGTTGTGAAGCAAGTTCTCTTTGCTAATTTCTGCTGTGTGTACAACCAGCTCTGACTCCTTTATGCTCTTGACTGCTCTCTTAGAATCCCTGCAGTTCCACCCGAGCCCTAACTAGTATCTTTTATAGTCTCAGCTTCTTGCACTCTTCCTGTCTCTTTTATTTTTTTCTTTATTCTAAACTCGGTTTTGGAGACTGAATTCAGGATCTTAGGTATGCACTTGACTCACCACCCTGACTTGATTTTTAATTTTTGTCTTGTTTTTTGTGGAGCTAGGTCCTTAATGCAAATGCAATGCCGTTGCTCCTGGGTTGACGTTCTCATTCAGATACAGTGACCAAGGTGGGTGGGGACAGATAGCATAATGGCTATGCAAAGAGACTGTCATACCTGAGGCTCCAATGTCCCAGGTTCAATCCCCCACGCCACCATATGTCAGAAATGAGAAGTGCTCTGGTGAAAGAGAGAGAGAGAGAGAAGGAGAGACACCATGGCACTAGACCTTCCCCAGTTGCTGTGGCACTCCCATGTTATACCAGAACTCAGACCTAAGCTGTGCACATGGCAAAGCACATGACCTGCTTGGTTTGCTATTTAATTTCTCTCTTAATGAGAGTGAAAGAAAAAAAAGAGAGTGAGAATAAAGAAAGAGAATGAGAGAGTGAGCACAAAGCACCACTCTACCATCCATGGAGTTCTAGTCATTTGTCTGTGTTACTCTCACATGGTTTATACCCAAGGCCTCTTGCATACAAGATAAGTGCTCCTACCTCTGCATCACCTCCTCAGTCCATGTGCAATCTTTTAGTCCCCAACTTTTCTTTTTTTAATCATTCTTTTTAAAAAAATTTTTCATTACCTTTATTTATTTATTGGATAGAGACAGCCAGAAATGGAGAGGGAAGTGGGGATAGAGAGGAAGAGAGACAGAGAAATACCTGTAGCACTGCTTCACCACTTGCAAAGCTTCCCCTCTGCAGGTGGGGACTGGTGACTCGAACCTGGGTCCTTGCACATTGCAACATGTGTGCTCAACCAAGTGCGCCACCACCCTGCCCTTGTCCCCATTTTTTCATCTACGTCAGGAAGTACGGCCAGTCTCAGTGCTTTCACTGGGTAAAGGATGAGGCTACGTAAGGAGAAAGGGCATAGGGTAAAGGTTGTGACTTGAGCAGAGTCAGAAAGAGAAACTGACCCTGCCTTTACTCTTCAGCAAGGCCTCTAACATGTTAACTCAAAATCCAAGAAGTCAAAGAAGTAGGAGAGCTCAGCAGAACAACAATGCATGTTGTCACTCTTGGTCCTCAAACTGCTCTAACATTTGCTGATGGGGGTAGTGTTGGGGGAGGGTGGCACAGAGCTTAGGTGGTGGGTGCAGTATGGAATTACACCCCTGTAATCTTACACTATTGTAAACCATTATTAAATCACTAATAAAAAATTTAAGAAAGCAATACAGTCAGAAAGTCCCCATTATGTTCTAAGAGTACCTATCCCGAAAACCTACTTACCCAGACCATGTGCATTTCTGAAGAAAGCGGTGTAACTTCTATTAACTATAAACTTACTTGATTTCTCCAGTCCCAGTAATATGTGCTAAAACAGGGCAAGAGTTAACCATTCAAGGAGATTATATCAAATTTAGGTTTAACTTTTAAACAAGATGCTAGCGGGCATGTCTTAACTGTCATGCTGCATTGTGAATTTCAAGTTTGGGTGTGGAAACTCTGCCCCCTCTTTTATAATTTACACAGGTGTGCAGAGGACTTCAAAGCTAATTCTAGAATGAGGTTATAGAGAGCTGGGGGGTGGTGAGGGGGTGAAGAAAGAAAGACAGACATCTCATAGCACAGACACTGTGAACTAAAGTCTCCTTGAGCAATTGCCTTTACCTTCTTTTTAAAAATCCCCAAATCTCTCTTATGTTCTTGCTCAAGAAGGAGGGAAAGAGGGACTTGAGGGATTTCTAATTCTGAAGACCTATTTCAGATCTGATAACCTCTATTCTCTTCAGAAAGTGATACCAATACAAAGTTTACCCAGGGAAATTCTGGCAGGATGTGAGTCTGGGGAGAAGGACCAATGAGTAGTTCTATCTTTCTGCCTAATACCCTACACATTCTCAGATTTTGCTTTTTGCTATTATTGTATTACTCATCAACTAGAACTTCATAAAGGAGAATTTAAAATGTGGTTGCTACAGAATTTACTTCTTTTCTGTAAAGTCAATTAAATTAATAGAACTCTATTTAATGAGATGATGCTAAGTAACTAATATTCAATAGACACTTGGACTTGTGTTTTCTGTTAATGATAGTGGGACCTGATTGTCTTTACCATGTGGGGAAAAAAATTCCTCCTTCTAACTATCAATAATTTGAGTTCCACTTAGTGCTGAGGGGGATTTATGCATTGAGCCTGGAGAATAGTTTTTAGTTCTTCGTTTTTTGGGGTTTTCTTTTTCCAGTGATTTGTGTCCAATAAATTATGAAAAATGAAATCTTAAAACCCCAAGAAACCACCAGGCATTTAACATATTTCACAGTAATTACTCCCATCCCACCCCAAAATGAAAATGTTTGTTTTCTCAATTTGTTTTCTTTTTTCATTTATTGACATTTCGGGCGCTTCTAGATTAAGTTGTTCATTCCACTAAAGGGAGGGTAATTGAAATTGGAGTTTGGAAAGTCCTGTTTAGTTCAGTTATTCTCACTACTCCCTGGAGAACAGGAAAGTTTTTTTTTTCTCACTTCATAGAAGTTTCTAACTTTTTATTTCTATGAAAAATCATTTCTATTAGAGTGTATAGTACATGTGAAATGTAGGGCTTAAAAATAGTTTAACTTCTAACTTAGCTTTCTGGTTAAACTATCTCCTAGTTTAATCATTCATTTTTCCAGGTAACATCTGAAACAATTCAATTTCCTGTGCTACCTGATAACTTGCCACATACCTGAACTAAGATACTCTTTTTGCTATTTCCTCCTTAGCAAGCTTTACTATTTCTTGCTCGTTTTTCCTACTTTTCTTTGAGCTGCAGGACTTTTAGCTTTGCATAGTTTCTCATGGCAGCAAATCTTTGTTTTTCTCTTGTGTCATTCTCCCCTTGTTCTTTATTATTTTGTTTATTCTGGATAGAGACAGAGACTGATAGGGAAAGAGGAGACAGGAAGGAGAGAGATGGAGACCTGTAGCACTGCTTCACCACTTAGGGAGCTTCCCACTGCAGGTGGGTCTTAATGCTTAGTATGTGTGTACTGTACTAGGTTTACCACCACTCAGCCCCGTCCCCTTGTTCTTAACAAAACAACCCACTTCTACTTTTAGCAGAGCGCAGTGTTACACCCTCTTCCCTTCACCCACAAAGTAGAATTTACATTTGCGTTTCCCAGGACATGAGGAGAATTGGAGAGTACAACTCGTGCTTCCTTTCATCTACACACATATCTCTCCCTCCATTTCTTCTCTATCTTCTGTGCATGCCAGTACTTAGATTCTGATGTTAGTGAGCTAGCTGTAACTATACACACAGGGTCAACATCCTGGGGGATCTGAAGAACTTTAAAATAAGTCTCAGTGCCTGGACAGCCCACACTCCTGTCTGAACCATTTGCCTATCTCTGCCATATGAGAGAAAACCCAGATTTGCTTTTCATCTCCACCACTGATTGTATTTTGCCCTTTTTTCTTTTATTAAAGCATACATATAATATAGAGACAATACACTTCTTCAAAGAAAAATAAAAAAGTTTGCTACTATGGTACTTTGTGCTAGTGAGATTTTTAGTCAAGTTTTAGTGTTCTTAAGATGTGTTAGAAGAAACCTAGTGGTGGTGCACCAGGTTAAGTGCATGTGTTACCATGCACAAAACCCCAGAGGTTCGAGTCCCTGAGCCCCACCTGCAAGGGGGAGGAAGCTTCATGAATGGTGAAGCAGGTCTGCAGGTGTCTCTTCCTTTTTCCCTCTCTCTATATTCCCCTTCCCTTTCAATTTCTCTCTGTCCTATCAAATGAAGGGGGGAAAATTGGCTGCAGGGAGTGGTGGATTCATTGTGCAGGCACCAAACTCCAGTGATAACTACAGAGGCAATGCAAAAAAAAAAAAAAAAAGACATGTAAGGACAAGATTTTCAAATGAGAACAATAGAATGATGAAAGATTCCAAGTAGAAGGAACTGGAAGAGTGGTCTCAAAGTGGAAGCAATGTTTTAAAATTTCTGAAGAATTGGCAGATAGAAAAATGCTTCATCTTGTTCTATGTGATTTTAATGAATGCAAGTAGCACTCAAGTGGAAAACAAATTTTACATAGGACAGGGAACATTTCTGGCTGCCAGATCTGCGAAGAGATGGAAAGGACTGCTCTGTAAGCATGGGGTTCCCAGCTCATGGTGCCATCCTGACTGAACCTGGGTGACCATTTGGCTGCATTTCATAATGGCTATGTGTAATGCTCATGTATTACGTGAACTGTCTCAAATTCTTAGCACAGCATTGAAGATTATATGTTTTCTACTTGATAGAAAAAGGATCTAAGTCTCAGACAGTTAAAAGTTGCCCAAGTTCACAGAGCTAGTTAGAAGCATAATCCAAGTTCTTCCTATAGACCACCATTAAAGTGGATTTTAAAATGACTTTCAAAAAAAAAACCCTGAAATTCCACGAGTCTCTTAGAAAACTGTCTTTTCTGAATCTTTGCCTGAGTTCTGAGGTACCAGAGTTGAGTCTTTTCCTAAAGGTTGTTGTGCTTAATCTCTTAGGCTATAACCCAACAGTAAACCTATTTAAGACTTCCTTTATATGTCACAAACTGAAAACTAATCACCAGTTCATTATCTCTTCCTTCTTGGTACCCAAGAAGAATAAAATTTTCAGAATCCCGAGAATGTCTCCCTCACCCCCTTTTGCTTCATGAGCCTCAAGTGTCTATATTCACCTGTAACTTGGTGAGTTCCTGAAGAAATCCTGGTCGTATTCTCTTGAGTTTTCAGGTGATATTCATTGCTTTTTCTACTTGACAGGGGGAGGGAAGTGAGTCTGAAGTTACTCCATAGCCATGCCTTCAGAAGTCCAAAGACCTTATACCTCCAGAAGTCCTAAGACCTTATCCAACATTTCACCCACTGCACCACTTCCCAGGCTGCTCTCCTCTAGTGTGGGTTCCTGTAGAATGTGTTGAGTAGAACTCCCAATAACCCAAAACTGTAAGAGAAGTATACATGCACCTTTACTATCTTTATTACGTACAAATAATTGTATTTGAAACAATGGTATATTTTACAGTCGATGACTAGTAGTATTTACTTGTCTCTCTAATATTCTTATCCTCAGCCACTACCAAGAATTTTGTAATCATAGGACCATGCCCAGGGTCATCAACAGCAACAATTCATTCTTTTGGCCTCTGTACAACTTTGCCCAACTGGAAAAAAAAAGTCAACTTCTTTATAAAAACAGGCATTTTCAAGTATAGTCTTCAAGATAGAGATTTGCCAAAATGTGGTCATGTGGTGACTTATATACAGTTCACTGATTTGTGCCATAGGAGTCTTCAACACTTTTCTTTTTTCTTTTGTATATTGAATAGCAAGAAATTTGTTGTAGAAGAAAGTCTAGATTTTCTGGTTCTATTATGAATTAGAAAAATTTAACAATACTCATGCTATCCATAGACACTCCAAGGATCTTTAGACAAGTCTTACCTTCTCTAATTCTCTTTCTTTCTTTCTCTCGTTCTCTCTTTCTTTCTTTGCCTTCAGGGTTATTGCTAGGACTCGGTGCCTACACTACAAGTCCACTGCTCCAGGAGACCATTTTTTCCTATTTTGTTTCCCCTATTGTTGTCGTTATTATTATTGTTGTCATTGATGTTGCTGTTGGATAGGACAGAGAAAAATGGAGAGAGAAGGGATAACAGAGAGGGGTAGAGAAAGACAGACACCTGTAGATATGCTTCACCATTTGTGAAGTGACGCCTCTGCAGGTGGGGAGCTAGGGGTTTGAAACTGGGATCCTTGAGCTGATCCTTGTGCTTTGCACCATGTGCGCTTAAACTATTGTGCTATCGCCCAACTCCCCGCCTTCTTTAATTCTTTAGAGACCCAAGATTCCCCCTTAATTCCCAATACTGACATGCCTGTTATTGCCACATATCTTTGTAATGCAGACTTTTTTTAGACCTCACCCTCTGGGTTATTTATTTGTGCTGTGTGCTCTATTAACTGTGAAATAAAACTTAGAGCAGCGAAGGACTACTATTCTGAGAACTGCTTTTAAAAGAGCTAGAATTCCTCTGGAAGCCAGTGAACACTTAGTGGGAATTGGCAGGAAAAGACAGAGAGTGTCTCCCTGTTATTGTTGAGTACTGGTTCTCCTTGTGTGTGTGTTGGGGCATAGGAGAGCATACACCTAGAGTATCAAAATGTATTCCTTTTGGTCTCTAATTGCCTTTTTGCAAGGCAAAATGTGGGATTTAAGGAGAAGCTTTGTAAGAGAAGAAGAGAGATTTGTTTTGCTCTTAATTGAAAGCCCCAATGAGTGATATTGATTGGCCAGATTCTACCAAAGAGAAGCAATTTCCTTCCTTATTTTCAAAGCCCTGACTAAGTCCCAGCTGTCACCACCAGCCTGCAGTTCTAGGCTGTACCCCCATCAACAGGGGACCAGCAGGAGAAGTTTTTATCTAGAAGAGAAGCAGGGACCTAGGGGTGTCACTTTTTGTTTGGGGGTAGACATCTGCTCAGACAGGTTTCAGGACTTGGACTTTATCCTGATGATGCTTCCTGCTTCTGTAGGTGTGGCGCTTCCTTTCATGGTTCTGAAATATGCCCCAGCGTGTTCACATGCAAAGATTTTCTGTTAGTCTAAAAGTCTAAGAAACAATGTGTACAAAGTGGATTAGTGATATTCCCTGTGAATCTTCTCTGCTTTTGGTATGAACTGGGACTTGGGGGTTGGGGCAGAAGGTGGATGAGGCAGGGCAGTCAAGGCAAATATTTGAAGTTGTTTTTGCCCAGCCTTGCTGGATTGGGTATTACTGAAGTAGACATAATGGTTTGAAGTGGTATTCAAATGTACACTTAAAATGTCAATAGTTGGAATTGTACTGCTCTTATCCCACAATCTTGTTAATCACTATTAAATCACTAATTAAATTCAATTAAATTAAAACTTAAGTTAAAAAATGTCAATTGTATGACATTTATTTTATTGTAAAATGTAATTAAACCAATACAATAGTTCTCAAATCTGTGACTACATTAATATGGATGCTTTGGATGAGTAAATTCAGCTTTTTGAAGGAAAACTGTAAGATGAAAAAAGAACATAAAGACTTCTACTTCTAGTTAAGAGAAACAGAGACAAGGCTTATCATTTATTCAGAAACATCTGAAAATAAATGTATACACAGGGAGAAGCAGTATTCAAGATATTAGATGGCCATCAAGTAACAGTGAACAATGATTACTGAAACAAATGAGGTGAAGCCTCTCACTGTCTGAGCTCTTATTCTCTGGAGAAAGATTCTGGTTCATGGTATAGGGCTGTGGAACCCTGCAAAGCTGGTTAGTTTTCTTGGGCCCCAGAGATAGAGCTGGGTGTACAGGGAAGCCAGGGTCCCTGTAGGCAAACATCAAACAACCTTTTGATCTTGGTCTTATACCATATATAAAAACTTACTCAGAGTGGGTCTTAGACCTGAATGTAAAAAAACACAATTATGAAACAGCCAGAAAAAAAAATTGGAGAAAAATCATCATGTTCTTAAGTTATACGGAGATCTTTCAGATATAACGCAAAAAAGCACAACCTGTAAAAGAAAAAAAAAAGTTCTATCAAAATTAAGAAGTTTTGCTTTCAGGGGTCAGGTGGTGGTGCACCTGGTTGAGCACACGTTACAATGCGCAAGGACCCGGGTTTGAGCCCCTGGTCCCCATCTGCAGGGAGAAAGCTTCATAAGTGGTGAAGCAGTGTTGCAAATGTCACTGTCTCTCTGTCACCCACTTCCTTCTTGATTTCTGGCTGTCTTTATCAAATAAGTAAATAAAGGTAATTTAAAAAACAATTCAAAAAATTTAAAAAAAAAAGAAGTTTTGCTTTCAGAATAATGGTAGAGCACACATTTGGGTTCAAGCCCTTGGACACCAGCTGGGAACATCTGCATAAGGGAAACTTCAATAGATCAATGTTGTGGTGTCTTTTTTTTTTTTTCCTTTTCTACCTCTCCTTCTTCCTCACCCTGAAAGAGAGAGAGAGAGAGAGAGAAGAAAAAAGAGTCTGCTATCTGGAGGAGATATGGAATAGTGCAGGATTAAAGCCTCAGAATCACTGGTGAAAAAAAAACAAAAAAACAAAGACTCCAAAATAGGAAGTAATATTTGCAAATCTCTACCATATGTGGTCCAGAATATATAGAGCACTTTCCAAAACTGAGTAGCAGGGGAGCGGGTTGTGACACACTGGCTTGAGCACACATACGACCATGAGTAAGGACACTTGTTTGAGCCCCCTCAACCATCCACCTGCAGAGGGGTTGTTTCACAAGTGGTGAAACAGTTCTGCAGGTATCTTTCTCTCTCCTTCTCTCCTCCCCTCTCAATTTCTCTCTGTCCTGTCAAATAAAGTAAGAAAAAGCGAGAGAGAAAAAAAAAAAGCAGAAAATATGGCTGCCCATAGTTGTAGATTTATTGTCCTGGCACTAAGCCCCAGCAAAAATACTGGTGTCAAAACAACAACAACAATTAGAAAAAGAACGGAAGAAAGAAAGAAAGAAGAAAAGAAAGAAAGAAATGAAAAAAGAAAGAAATAAAGAAACCTAAGTATCAACTGTATAATTAAAATTAGGGAAAGGCTTAAACAAATATTTTATCAACAGATGCTGTGTAGACGGTAAATAAGTTCATGCAAATACATTCAGTATCATTAGTCAGTTAAGAAAATGCAAATTGGAACCATTACAAGATACTGCCACACACCTATTAGAATGGCTAAACTTTGAAAGCTCCAGCATGTGGAATGTTGACAAGTATATATAGCACAGCAACTCTCATACACTGCTGGTGGGAAGAAAAGATGCTACAACTAATTTGCAGATTTTTTTTTTTTTTGCCAGTTGCTTAAAACCCCTATGTTTCTGTCATTTCCTTGGAGCAAAGACAAGAGAAAAGAGAGTATACATTCATCCAAAGACAATCATAGTAGCGTTAGGTGTAATAAATGCAAATATTGAAAGGAACTCATAATCTTATCAAAAGGTGAATGGATAAACAGATAATGGTAAACCCATACAACAACCTCTAGGCAAGGTGGGTTCTGATGTGAGACACCTCTACTAGTAAGGTCAGGGGATCTTCATAGACTTCAAAGCTTCCTGATATTTAATCTATTTCTTGTCGCATTTGGACTAGGCATCAGAATGGCTTCAAATTGAGATGCATAAAGATGCTTCTCATGGTGCAACAAACAGAGAGATGTACTTAAAAGGAACCCAAGTGGCTAGTTTCTTAGCAAAAGGGTATGGCATGGCAGCTAGCAGGCTCTGGGGTTCCTTCTGGGACTGTATAGACTCAAGTCAGCAGAGTAGATACCATATTGACAAGTTTCACTTCCTTTACCTGGTAGCTGACTCCAAAATAGTCCACGATCCAGTTCAAAGAACAGATAAAATTAAATTTCACAAAACTGCATGAAACATAAATGTTGGCCTAGTGTGGAGGTACCTCTTCTCAGGCACATACTCTCTGGGTTGGAGAGAACTCAACTAGAGCCAGCCTGGGCTGCTACTCACTCAGCAACTTGAGAGAGATGACTCATGAACAAAACTCATGGCAACGAGGCAATTCGATTCTTTATTGATCAGGGAGCCCAGGCTTTTAAAGGTCAGACTGGAAGTGGCAAGTTGGAAAAGAAAATGGCCTGACATGGTTTGGAAAGGGGCGGAGAAAGGCAAAAGGGGGCTGGGAAAGGTAGCTTCCTTAGCAACTGTTGTGTGCTTTTTAACTGGTAGGATAAATAATAAGACCCTATAGGCAGGGAGGGTCTTGAGGGTAGAAAGAAGATAGATCAAAGGAATGGAATGGGTGGGGATCTTTCAGGCAAAACAGTGATTATGTAGATAATAAGGGAGCAGGCCATAGTATCAGGAATGCAGGGTGCTTTGTGAGGCAGGGAGTCTGATAAGACAAGAGGATGGATGTCCCTTCAAGTCAAGCCCTGCCAAGCTCAACCACATCCTCACAATTTCCCACACATAAACCTCTGCTTTAATGTCATTTGAAGACATTTAAGTAAGGTACAAAACCCTATTATTAAAGAGTAAGACACATATAAACAGGATGATTTGAAATCCTGGAAGAACAAGATAATTCATAAGGAAAAACTTTAGCCTAAAAGGTTGTCCTCTCACTCCTCTTCTCTCCCTCCCTCTTTCTCTCTCTATTAGTAATTTAATAATGACTGACAATATTGTGGGATAAGAGGGGTACAATTCCACACAATTTAATTCTCACCACCAGAGCTCCATACCCCACCCCCATTAGAAGTTTCCCTATTCTTTATCCCTTTGGGAATATGGACCCAGGATTATTATAAGATGCAGAAGGTGGAAGGTCTGTCTTCTGTAATTGCTTCTCCACTGGACATGGGTGTTGACAGGTTGATCCATACCCCCTATCTTCCCCCTAGTGGGGTAGGGCTCTGGGGAGGTGGTATTCTAGGACACATTGGTGAGGTTGTCTGCCCAGGAAAGTCAGGTTGGTATGGTGGTAGTATCTGCAACTTGATGGCTGAAAAGCATTAAGATGTAAAACAGAACAAATTGTTCTAATAATCAAGATCCTAAAGGTAAGAGTATAGCAGATGAAAATTTCCCCCTTCTCTTTTCAACATCATTTTAGGCAGAGAGTAGATTTCTGTAGTTGAGCTTAAGCACAGAATAAAGGGAAGGAACAGGAAATCAATGAGAATCACATCTTAATGAAAGGTTTTTTAAAATAAGTCCCAAGACCCATGAGGGACTCTTTTTGTATTGGATTTCTGCAAGCCAGCAGAAAGGACTGGGGCTTGTAACCCAGTGATTGATACCTGCCATCAGTAGCATGCCCATTCCTTTCCTTCCTCCAAGGCTCAGACAAATTTTAATTCATTCAACAAGCTCTCAATCACATTCATGAAGTCAAGACTTCAAATGGGCCATGATTGTAACTTTAATCACCGTTCCAGGTAGAACTGATTCACATAATGTGGGATCTTGGCAGCAGTTTAATTACTGTATAGTAATGATGTGAATTTCAGTGAGGCATGGTTTTCCTGGCTATCGTGTGCAATAATTAATCTGATTAAGTGTGTGACTTTAGCTTTCTCTTATTCTTTTCTCTATACAAATATTTGGGGCTTATCTTCTCAAACTACTGTTTGGGCAAAATTTACTTCCTTTCATTTTCATCTGCAGGGCACAATATATTCCTATGGATATAGTTATGTTTAATGACAGAAATTATTTTCTGGAAATTTTCATTGAGATAAAGTGGAGGAGGGAGTTTTTTCTTCATCTTCTTTCTCTTATCTCTCACTTTCCTTGCTTTTTTAATGTTTGTTTTTGCTGCCTTTTTCACGTGTTATTTTGTGCCACTTTAAAATGAATTCAGATTTCTGAGCAATGATACAAAGAATTCAGCAACAAAAACAACATCTTAACTTTTGTTGACTGTTTTCTCTGTGCCAAGAATTGCTGTAAGTACTTGTCTCATTGTATCTCATCAAGATAGCTGCATGATTTCCATTTTCACAGATAAAAAAACAAACATTTGTACATATTAAGACATTTTGCCCCTGGTGGTAAAGCTACTGAATGATGGCATAGGGGTTGAACCTGTGACCCTGCTGGGGGATCATTTCTATTCCTAGAACTGAGATCCATCAACACACAAATCTTATTATGTGCCAAGGTCATAGAGGAGACTCAGAACACAAGGCAGTCTCTGCCTTCAAGTAGCTAAGTCCTTCTAGAAGTGATTACAATAGTATGAGATAACTGTTACAGTAGGAAATCACAGAAAATGTCTCTTAAAAATAATGTAGTCTGTCAGAGGGATTTGATGTGTGTCTGAAAAATACCAGTTAATTCCAGTTGCTGGATTACTTCCTGCAAAAGAATGAGGACAAACCAAAGTGCATTATATTGATGATACCTTCCCTATGACAAAACACTAACAATCACCTATTAGATCCTGTGGTCAAATGAAAAGTCTGTAGGTTCTGGAATCACACAGACCTGTCTTCCATTTTTTTCTTGTGTCCCTTATTTTCTGTGTGATCATAAATATCTACTCATACAGTGAGTGTCCATTTCCTCACCTAGAAAAAAAGATGATAATAAACCTTATCATCCTTTTGTCCAACATAGGGATCCATCTTTTGTTAAAGATGCAGATAATAGATTTTTTTTTTTTTTACATGTTACTGGTCATGCAGTCTCTGTCACAACACTCAGCTCCACAATTTTAACACAAAAGCATCTTTGGACAATATATAAATGAATAGGGGTGGCTGGATTTCCATAACATTTTATCTATAAACACAGATGACTGCATTCATTTCATGGGCTATAGCTTATGAACTCCTGATTTACATCAGTAAGTGAGACTGTTGAAGGAAAAGAAGAGAGAAGAGGAAAAAGGCCCAACATCTAAGGGTCTCTGGCATTTTCCTTCTTGCAATTTACTCTACTAGGCTCATAGGTCACAAAGGTGCAGACATTGTATCTCTCTTTAAGCACTCACCATCTACTTAGGATGACAAAACCTACAAAATAAAGAAAGCACACACTTTCACAAGTGTCAGCTGTGGGAGAAGAAGAGGAAACCGTAACATCAAGGAAAGTGAGAGAGAGGAACAGCTTACATTGGGGACCTGGTCATAGTTAAATGAAGAAAGAAGAAAGGCTTTCCGGGTAGGGAATATGAAGGGGAACTCCTTAAGTATTTCCAGAGGAAGCCATCTGTCTGGACAAGTGTGTGTGTGTGTGTGTGTGTGTGTGTGTGTGTGTGTGTGTGTGTGTGTGTACATGCACATGTACATGTACATGTATGTGAATAGTGAGAGAAGGTCAAGTTTAGATGGAGAGGTGGAAGCTGAATGTCAGGCTCAGAAGTTTACACCTTATTTCATAGATGTCAATTAATGTGCTATTGAGGGTTCCCAGAGAGAATTATGTAGGCAATCACCAGATATTTGCTGAGTGAATTATTTCATCTGAAGTAATTTGCATGATTTAGGCAGAAAATGGCAGTTGAAAAGTCAAGGGATGGGAGATTCAGACGGGGATGATAATAGAATTAGGCAAAATACAGACAGCCAGTACACAGTGAAGGCAGGACTGATGGGAACTGTTTCTTGAATGGCTGATAAGAGAGAGCCAATTAGAGAAGAGGATGACCTTGAAGTCTGGTAACTGGGAATACAGTGCTGCAGGAGATAGAATAACAGATGCCAGTGAGACTTGTCTGGGGAGAAAACATCATGAGTTAAGTCTAACCTCCTTTAATTTGGGATCCCTGGAGACCATGCAAGTGGGAATATTTACTCCAGTAAAATGGGCTCAAGAAAGAGATGGGAACTGGAAGCAGAGGTAAAAAGCGTTCGGTTATAAAGTGATGTCCCACCAGAATGAATGAAGCCTTTATAGATGTGACCTGAAGATCAAAATAAGAACTTGATGTAGGGGCAGTGCCAGGGAGGGAGGCACAATATGAGCATCTCCCATATTGTGGTGCTAGATGCTCTGACAAAAAAAAAAAAAAGCCAGAAAAAGAACTAAATCAACCCAGAATACTGATGTCCAGAAACTTCTTTCATACAATTCTGAAGAGATGACACATAGACTTATTATGGTTATGGGTCACAGAAAAATGCTTCAGACAATATCAGATTGTAAATAGGATGGTGGCTCTCAAAAGCTTTTTGCCTAATGATGTCGTAGATGTAGTAACTTCACACCAACAGCAGCCTCAAGTGGCTTGTGCTTACCGTGTCTGTTGATAGCTTCACTTTCCCTTGTGTGCTGGCTGTTTGGCTCATCAAGACCCCTAAGCATAGCGAATAAGGGTGATGAGTCAGTTCCCTTCTGAGGGTCCAGTGCGAGTTTCGTTTGAAAAGAATTTCAAGAGAACAAGTGTGACAAATATGCAGTTCCTACATTTGTCTTTTATTGGGATCTGAAACAGGATTCATGTAAAAGTGAAATTAAAGAGTTAAAGCTTGGGGTATAGGTTCCCCGAGGGCCTTTGGAATGAGTCCAAAAAAGGCCTTTCTGTGCAAAAGTTCCCATGTTTTATACTCTTCTTAGTCACACCTGGGGCAGCTTTCCATTGACCCACTGAAACTAACTCTTTCCACTTCATATATGTGGAGTGGAAAGTACCCTTCCCTGTTACTAGTGCAGTGCATCACAGTTCCATGTGTACAACCTCAATGAAAACCAAGTGTCCGTGCTCTCCAGGATCTTCTGTTCTCTGTTCTATCCCTCAACAATAGGAACGTCACTGCTAGGGCAGTAGACAGCTCTTCTGAAATACCCTTCAAGAGGTCACCAGGTTCAAGCTGCAGCACCGCATGGGAGTAGCACAACACCAGTGGAAGCTCTATGGATGGTGAGCCAGTGTTGTGCTATCTCTCTCTCTCTCTCTCTCTCATGTCTCTGAAATAAAAATGAATGAAAAAGTTGACTAGAGAGCAGTGGAATGGGGCACCTTCATAGCCTCATACCCACATTTGTACACACACACACACACACACACACACATACACACACACACAGCTAATGTTGTTAGTAGAGCTTATGTCAAACAACTGTCCTAGAAAGAACATTTTAAGTGACTAAGAATAATAAAAGGGGAAAGTCTGTGATAATTATTGCTCTCTAACCAGGCATGTCCCATTCCACCATGGCTACTGTCTTAGAGAATAAGAACATGACATTAGATTGTTATGTGGAAAACTGAGAAATGTTACATATTACACATTACTGTACTTTACTGTCAACTGTAAACCATTAATCCCCTCCAATAAAGAAAAAGGGAAAAAAAAAAAAAACATGGCAGAGCTGTTACAGAATCTGCTTTGTTGAAAGCAAGACTAACAAAAATAAGATGAGAGACTTCTAGTGATCCAGATTAGTTCATTTAACAACAAAATAAACTAAGAGCTAATTTCTCAAAATGTATCTCTATCATTATGATGCCCAATTATTGTATGGAGTATAGAGTAATCCTGTTGAGTTTAGTTAATGGCAGACATGGGATTATGCCATTAACGACCCTAATACAATGCCTAAGGAATTCTCAGTATCTTTCCATCTGTAGTTAATTCAATTATTATTCATTAAAAAATTGCAGATACAGATTCTGCTTTGTTAAAGAGATAGGAGAGAAAGAGAGACTATTCTAGCATTCATGAAGTTCCCTCCTTGCAAGTGGGGACTAGGGGCTTGAGCCTGGCTCTCTGAGCATGGTAATGTGTGCACTCAACAGGGTGTGCCACCAGCTGCTTCCTTTGATCTATCTTGACTTGATCTATTTTTCTCTTACCTGTGTCACTCTTTTTTTGCTACTACTGTGAAGAAGAGTGTCCCTCCCGACCTTTTAATAATCTATTTATTTATTTACTGGGTGGAGACAACAATCAAGAGGGAAAGAGGAGCTAGAGAGGAAGAGAGATAACTACAACACCATTTCACCACTTGTGAAACTTTCCCTCTGCAAGTGAGGACTGAAGGCTTAAACCCAGGTCCTTGCACACTGTAGCATGTGTGTTCTAACAAGTGTGCCACCACCTAGCCCCATCCCCCTGACACCATCTGCAGACCTGCTTCACTGCTTGTGAAGAGAACCCCCTGCAGGTGGGGAGCCCAGGGCTTGAACAGGGATCCTTATGCCAGTCCTTGTATGCTTAACACCATGTGAACTTAACCTAGTGTGCTACCACCAGGCCCCCTAATTCACAAAAATTTTAAGTGTATAATTTCACATCTATGTATATGTTTAAAGGACTCATCACATCCACCATCAACACCAAGTACTTTTATGAGGATTCCCTTTGACTGGGAGAGAAGTGGTCTATGGAGCTAGAAAAAGGAAAATGGATCTTTTTAGCCTAGAGTTACTCTTATTTGTTTTTTTCTACTCAAAATTAGAAAAACATTTCCCAGAGGCTTTGTAGTCTGGCCTTCATGAACAAAGACTATTAAATTGGTTAGCAGTGGACAAGGGTGCTATCATCTGCCCTCTGAATCATTTCTGAAGGTATTATTCACTTTCTCCTTTCCCTTTGTCTAATTCTTAAAACTGAGGATATAGGTTGTCAGGTTACCACAGAGTCAACTAGAAAGCTCTAGTTGACAATTTGTAAGTCATGCTTCAATGTTTGAACTCCTTAATTTTTAAATTTTGTCAGGAAACACTGACAAAACCATAGGATAAGAGGGGTACAACTCCACACAGTTCCCACCACCAGAACTCCGTATCCCATCTCCTCCCTTGATAGCTTCCCTATTCTTTAACCCTCTGGGAGTATGGACCCAAGGTCATTGTGGGATGCAGAAGGTGGAAGGTCTGGCTTCTGTAATTGCTTCCCTGCTGAACATGGACATTGACAGGTCAATCCATATTCCCAGCCTGCCTCTCTCTTTCCCTAATGGAGCAGGGTTCTGGGGAATCAGAGCTCCAGGACACACTGGTGAGGTCATCTGTCCAGGAAAGTCTGTTTGGCATCATGCTAGTGTCTGGAACCTGGTCGCTGAAAAGAGAATTAACATATAAAGTCAAACAAATTGTTGACCAATCATGAACCTAAAGGCTGGAGTAGTGCAGATGAAGGGTTGGGGAGTCTCCGTTCTGTAGATAGCTAGTAGGCATATTTTTGTTATATTCCAAAGGGCCTATGGCTATACTAGTTTGTTTGTGCTCCCCTGAGCCTGAAATCTGATATGCAGGTGGATCCAAGTTATTTTCAGGGGAGATGATGTCATGACCGGAAAAAGGGCCAGAAAGCTGGATCAGGGAAGAGAGTAGCTCCCAAATATGGGAAAGGGGTATAAATACTGTTGACTATAGCCCTCATCGATTTGATGTGATCTGGGGCCCATATTCAGCTTAGGAGCCTATATGACCTCTGCATCCCTGTAGATCTGAGCTCACATTCTGTGGTCATGAATAGTAACATTCCAAGCTGCCCCAATATCAGGACCCATCTTCCTCAGGTGTAGCATAGAGTATGTTGTCCAGTCTCCCTTCAGAGGATGGAACATTCTCTACCTTTGTTGATCCAAGCTGAGGGCAAGGTCCTATGGGGGGGGTCTACAAAGGGGTCTGTTTTGCTGTTCTTGTTATAGGTGACCAGTAACAATGGAGAGAGGGCTTTTTTTAAGAGAAAAAAACTCGGATCCTCCAGGAGGAGGACATTCTCTTCTAAAAAAACAACCTCTGATCCAGAGAGGATGAATGATTAAAGCTCCTCAAGCCACTATCAGAATTAGAATCTGATCCAGAAGTTAAAAATTCTGGCTCCCAGTACTATAGTTCAAATACATCCTTGTCAGAGTTTCCATTTGGCCGTGGGTGAATACCCACTCCATTAAACTGCTATCACTGGAAACAGTAAACATGGCATGCACCATTGCCAGTCTTCAAAACACATTCTAAGGGGTGGAGTAGTTATAGAAAACTCTGCTAGAAGGGGGCTGGGTAGTGGTGCACCTATTTGAGCATACACATTACCATGTGCACCTATTTGAGCATACACATTACCCAAGTTCAAGCCCCACCCAGGTCCCCATCCTCAAGGGGGAACCTTCAGGAGCATTGAATCAGTGTTTGTCTCTTTTGCTCCCTCATTCTTTCCCTCTCCCCTTTCAAATTCCCTGGAGTGGTGGGGGATGGAGGAGGACGGGGAGGAGGAGCTAATTAAAAAAGAAAACTGTATGATCATAGAGAACCCTGGTCATTTCAGGAGAAAGCAGAAATCCCAACAGACCAGACATAAAACCCTTTGACTGGAAACACCAAGAGAATCTGAGAGACAGTCCTGAAACCTTGATATTTAAAGCAGTTGTCCGCAAACTTTCTACCCTGCGTTTGATCAAAGGGCAGGGCCACACAATCCCCGGGAACAGGAAGGCTGACGACTGGGGGAAGGGCCTTTTGTCCCAGAGGCCTGGGGGCCTGGAATCCGGATGCCCCGGCGGGTGGGGCTGCTGGGCGGGGAGGAGCAGAGGCCCAGCCTGTCTGCCGCATTCCTCCTCCTGCCCTCCTGCTCCGCACACCAAGAAACCCGCCAGAGCTTTGCTCTTTCCTTACCCTCCAGTTTTCTTATCAGTTTTCTTTAGCAGGTTAATAGAAAGAATTTCCTATCCCCTAGCCTCACTCCACCCCACCCCACCCTCCACCCTCTATGTAAACCTGAATAAAGTTGAGCACCCCGGTTTAACTCCTGGAGTCTTTCTCCCAGCATGTGGTACCCTAAACAAACATTTCCTTCAGGTCACATTCTTGACCTTGCTGTTTCAGGTGCCAGATAATTCTGGGCTAATGACAGCCTGGTGAGCTTGCTCTGGAGGTCGTGACTCCCCCAGCCCCTGGGCTCCCTCATCTGTTTGGTTTATCCCCCAGCTGCAACCCCTGAACCTTTTTTTTTTTTTTTTTTTTTTTTAATGTCCTGGCCTCTTCCATTTTTGTTAATTGCTTTCCCCTTGCGGCCTTTCTTTATCAGAACGCTTGCTCCGAAGACTCTCACTTCAGAGTCCTGCCCCTGTGCCCTTGTCCTGTTCATTATTTCATTTTCCTTCTAGTCCTCTGGCTGTCAGACACCGTTGGCATACTCTTGACTGTTTTAATTTTTGCAAGGTTCCAAACACAGGTTGCAGCTTTGTAGATAAGCTTAAAAATTATAATATTGCCCAGCACGTGTGTAACACACACACACACACACACACACACACACACATTAGAAAAATGCGCTTTGAACCCACCTACATTCTTAGAAGGACAGACTCTTAGTGATGAAAGGCCTTTCTTCACTGCTCTTTGGCCCTGGCAGTAACACAGCTAGTATGTCTGTTCTCCTTGGCAAGTTGTTGGGAAGGGTATTTATTTTCCTCTAGTCAGTTAAACATATGGTGAGAGAATACCTTTTAGAGGCTTTTCAACATTATCCTAAGCTGACTGAAGGCTTGCTTTCTTTTTTGCTGAGATATGTGTGCATTTCCCCTGATCTGGTCACCTTTTTCACTAGAGACTAAAAGAAGGCAAGAGTGCAGCAATGCTTCTTCCTCCACTGTTTATCACCTTCTATGCGGCGCTGGGGTTTGATCTTGGGGAGGATACAGGGCAGTGCAGTTGATGTGCCTTGTGAGCTATCTCTCCAACCCTGACATCACTTCAGAGACAGTCTAGATGCTCTCACTGAATGAAACCACTGACTCTGAGAGCAACTAACATAAACTAAGTCCTGGAGGAAAGCACCAAGATTGTCAGGACACCAGAGAGCACTGAAGATGTGTGACATTTGAACAGAGGACAGCTCTTTCTTTGACCTTTTTCTCTTCACCCTTTTTTTTTTTTTTTTTTAAAAAAAAACAACCCTCTGAACTTCATGTGTGTTTGCTATTTGTTATGAACTGAATTGTGTTCCCCCACCAAAACTCACATATTGAAATCCTAACCCCCAGCACCTCCGAATGTGACTGTGTTGTGCACATACAACTTTTAAAGAAGTGACACAATTAAAAATGAGTTCATTAAGGTGGGTCCTATTCCACTATGAATGATGTCTTCTTCTTCTTATTATTATTATTAAAGATTCAATATTGATTTACAAAATTCTATGTCAGCAGGGGTATAAGTCCACATCACTGCCACCACCAGAGTTTTGAATCCCAAGTCCCTCCTTTGCAAACCACCTAGGTTCTCCCAAAGTTGTAGACATGGGGTTAACTGTCATCTCTACAAGGATCTGTCTGCAATTGCACATAATTACCCCCTTTTCTTCCAGGTCCAATCTTCTCTTCCCCTCCAAGCCATACGTAACCCTATTACTACATCCAAATCTCTCTCCCCTTTTTGTTCTCTGGGACCTGATGGAGATGGCCCTCTAATCCTCTTTCTCCTATTGCTTCTCCCCCACTGGGAGTATGGATCAAAGTTGTTTTTGCAGAAGGTAAGAGTTCTGGCTTCTGTAGTTGCTTCTCCAGTAGACATGAACATTGGTAGGTTAATCCATACTCCCAGTCTGTTTCTGTCTTTCTCTAATGGGAAGGGGCTCTGGAGAGGTGAGGTTCCAGGGCACATTGGTGAGGTTGTCTGTCCAGAGAAGTCAGGGTGGAACCATGGTAGCATCTGCAACTTGGTGTCTGGAAGGAGCAGGACATTAAGTGAGACAAAATGGTTAATGAACAGGAACCATAAAGTAGGAATAGAGTAGAGGAGGTTAGGGATGTTAGGGTGGAAGAAAGCTCAGAAGTCCATTTTAGGCATGTTTCCAGGGGCCCACAACTATGGTAGATTTTGCTTGAGTTTGCTAGCTAGTATAAAGTTAGATAAAACAAACAAACAAATAAAAAAAAAAACCCTGAGAAAATGATGTCAGAGTAGAGAAAAGGGCTAGGAAGTTGGATTGGGGCAGAGAGTAGCTCCCATTCTTGAAAATATCTGTGGGCAGAATTAACTATTTACCTCCATCCACCTGACCCAGGATGTATATATCACCAGAGCCTGTGTAACCTCTGAGTCCTTACTAGTCTGAGCTCACAGCTCACGGTCACAGCTGGAAATAGTGCAGGCTGCACTCATTTCAGGACCAATCTTCCTTGAGTGGCAGGGCATGGTACCTTTGCCTCCCTTTAGAGACTGGAAGTAATGTTCTTGTTAGTAGAGAAAGTTGGAACACAGAATTATACAGGATACCATTTGAAGATACAGGAAGAAGTAGGGGGCCAGTCTGCAAGTCCAGGAGGAAGGTCTCACATGAAGGCAACCCTGTCTATACCTTAATGCAGAGTTCTGCCTCCCACACTGGGAGGAATAGCTGTTTAGTTACCCAGTCTTCAATGCCTGGGTACTGCAGCTGTAGCAAATGAATAAACACCAACACTGAAATTACAAGATGGTGGTAATTCTTGATGGACTAGGACATCAATCAGAGAACAATTTCTGGTCAGTTAGTGGCTCTCCTGGCCTTCTGTGGGTTTCCAGGTACTAAATTCTTTGGAAAGTGAATAATAAGAATAATAAAAGTATAACTGGGGAGGTAGTAGAAGGGCTATACAAAAAAACTTTATGCCTAAGGCTCCCATGTCCCAGGTCCAATGCCCAGCACCAGAGCTGAGCAGTGCTCTCCTCTCTCTGTATCTTTCCCTCTCTCATTAAAAACTTATAATAAAATATTGTTTTATAAGAGTATTACATGATAATTTGATGTCTGTATATGCTTCATTATGATCACCAACAAAAGTCTAGTTTTGTTTTTTTTTTCAAAAATATTTATTCCCTTTTGTTGCCCTTGTTGTTTTATTGTTGTAGTTATTACTGGTGTCGTCTTTGTTAGATAGGACAGAGAGAAATGGAGAGAGGAGGGGAAGACAGAAAGGGGGAGAGAAAGATAGACACCTGCAGGCCTGCTTCACCGCCTATGAAGCGACTCCCCTGCAGGTAGGGAGCCAGGGGCTCAAACCAGGATCCTTACACCAAAAAGTCTAATTTTTATTCACCACACCATTGACCCTTACCTGATCCAGCACCTCCCTTTCCTTTTACTTTTGGAAACTACTATTTTGTCCTTAAAGTTGAAGAGTTTGTCTGTTTAATTTCTGTTCTCTTCTACATGTGAAAACCATGAGTGTCTTTATCTACTTTGCTTATTTCCATTTACATAATTTCTTCAAGGTCCATTCATGTCACAAATGGCAAGATTTCATCTTTTTTTTTTTTTTTGCGTAGTTTATATGACTCAAATCTTCTTTATCCATCAGTGAGAATTTAGTTTACTTCCAGTTCTTGGGTATTAAAAATAATACTGCAGGACTGGAGAGAAAATAAAACGATTGTGCACAGGACATGCCCTTGAGTGGTCGCAGCTCTTCTTAAATCCTGGGTTCTAGCAGTATCCAGAGCTCAGCCGCAGTCTCATCAATAAACACATACAATAAAAACAAATAATGCTACAATGAACATAGGTGTGCACATCTCTTTAAATCAGTGTTTTTGGGTTCTTCAGGAAAATACTGAGAAATGAAATAACTAATATTTACTTCTTTTTGTCGTCCCCCCCTAGGACAGAGATAATCCTTGAGCAGGAAAGGATAAAGAGGGAGAGGAAAAGAGAGACACCTGCAGCACTGCTTCACCACTCTTGCCCCCCCCACTACCTTGCAGGTGAGGACCAAGGACTTGAACCTGAGTCTTCGTACATAGTAATATATGTGATCTACCTAGTACACCACTGCCCAGACCTGATAAGATAGTATTTATCATATTAATTCTTTGAAGAATCTCTATACTGTTTTGTTGTAGTTGTTTGTTTGTTTTTACCAGAGCACTGCTCAACTCTGGCTGTAGGTGGTATGGGGGACTGAACCTGTAACTTTGGAGCCTCAGGCACGAAAGTCTCTTTGAATAACCATTATGCTATCTACCCCCACCCTCTATACTGTTTTTCATAGTGGCTGCACCAGTTTTCATTGTATGAAGATTTCCTGTTCTCTATATCTTTAGTAACACATTGCTTCCTCTCTTTTTTCAACCCACTTTTGTAAGTGGGAGGTGTTGTCTTATTGTGGCTTTAATTTGCATTTCTCTAATAATAAGAATTGATGAGCATCTTTTTGTGTGTGTTGTCTTCTTTGGAGAAGAAATCTGTTCAGCTCCTCTGGTCATTATTTAATTGTGCTTTTCACTGTTGTTGAGTTGTGTGAATTATTTATATATTTTAAACGCCATTGTTGGAGGTATACTTTGTGAATATTTTCTCCCACTCAGTAGGTTTGGGCACTTAATTCTCATTTATTAATAAGTAGTACATATTTACCATGTGCTTATTGGGAGACTACTTCATTCCAGACACTGTGGTAGGTTAATGAACAAAGATTCAGAAGTCAATGACTTTGTCTACATTCTAGACAAGATTAACATCTCAAACAGCATTGGAAACATGTTGACAAGCGGTCTCTAAGACAATATCCTTCCTAACAACTGATGACTATATTGTAATAAAATTTTTCTTTAGTTTCTAGGCTGGTCCCTAAAGTATAAGGTAGAACCAGATGAAATTGCCATTTTATGTAGGTAAGAAATGCTGATGAAAAGGAAATGTGCTTTGCTGAATTGTATTCTGGAATATAAAATGAACATTAATGAAAAAATAAAGCAAATGAAATCCAAATGAAGTAGCCCAGTTAATAGTAATGTGCCAACATTCATTTCTCAGTTTGTCAAATCTTAGGTAACATAGTAACAGCAAGGGAAACTGGGTGAGAATACACAGAAACTATTTATATAATATTTTTTTAAATAATTCTAAAATCATTCCAAAATAAAATTATCATTTAAAATATATATTGGCAGGGAGTCAGGCAGTAGCGCACTGAGTTAAGTGCATGTGGTGCAAAGTGCAAGGACCAGAGTAAGGATCCCCGTTGTATCCCCTGGCTCCCCACCTGCAGGGGAGTCACTTCACAGGCAGTGAAGCCGGTCTGCAGGTGTCTGTCTTTCTCTCCCCCTCTGTCTTCCTCTCCTCTCTCCATTTCTCTCTGTCCTATCCAACAATGACCTACCGCCCGACTCCTTGATGCAACCTTTTTATTAAACATTTGACATCCTTGCTTATAGCTTTTGTTACTTTTCCTGCATTTCCAGGACATTTCCTGTATATACATAATCACAGAATTCGTAAAAACATAACATGGATCTCTAGGGCTATCCACAGAAGATTTGTAGTAAAGGATTAGAGCATCTAATTAATGATTGAAGAGTCAAATATTCTAGTGTTCCAATATCTCTGTCCTATCAGATTGCAAAAGGATTAATATTCATGTTGCTAGGTACACAGACCATTGGTAAAGAGAAATAATCCAACATCTAAATGTGGACTCTTTAAATTCTTTTTCTATATTTTATTCACCTGTTCTAATGAGAGAGATACAGAGAAAAAGGTATAGAGAGAGACCAGAATATTGCTCAGCTCTGTCTTACTGTGTTACTGGAGATTGAACCCAGGTCCTCAGAGCCTAAAGCATAAAAGTTTTTTGCATAACCATTATGCTATCTCCCCAGCAACTACATTCTTTTTTTCATATTCATGATTTAATATTGATTTACAAAATTACATGTCAACAGGGGTGTAATTCCACACCGTTCCCACCACCAGAGCTCTGAATCCCCAATCCCTCCATTGCAAGCCACCAAAGCTCTCCCCAGGTTGCAGTCATGGGTTAACTGTCATCTCTACAATGATCTGTCTACGTTTCTACAAAACTGCTTCCTTTTTCTTCCAGGCCCAGTCTTCTCTTTCCCTCCAAGCCATAAAATTACTATATCCAAATGTCCCTCTTTGTATCCTCTTCTCTCTCCGGGGAATATGAATCAGAATTCTTTTGGGGGTGTAGAAGGTAGGACTTCTAACTTCTGTAATTGCTTCTCCATTGGACATGGGCTTTGGCCGGTCAATCCATACCCCAGCCTATTTCTATCTTTCTCTAGCTGGTAGGGCTCTGGAAAGGTGAAATTCCAGTACACACTGGTGTGGTTGTCTGCCCAGAGAAGTCAAGGCGGAATCATGGTCGCTTCTGTAACTTGGTGTCTGGAAGGTGACAGGGCTTAAAGTGAGACAAAACAGTTAATGAACAGGAACAATAGAATAGGAACAGAGCAGATGAGATTAGGGGTCTTAGGGCGGAAGAAAACTCAGAAGTCCATTTTAGGCATGTAGCTGCACTCTTTAAATTCTTATCCCTGTGGATTTTTGTCTTTTTCAAATTGAAAATTGTTTGAGACAGATTATGTCTCACTTATGTTCAAGACAGATTCTGAACTATGTGGATTAAAAGCCATAATAACAATTATTTTGAGACTTCTGGAGGCGGGGCTACAGAGCAGCAGCTGTGTTTCCTCTCCTCTCCCAGGTCAACTAGAATTACCAAAGGAGATCACCTGGGACCACAACAAGGCAGGACTAGAATGACTTCAGGAATCCACCAATTTCCAGTGAGTGTAAACATATGTGGCTGAAGGACAGAGAGGAGCCTAAGGAAAGATTGAGTGGCTGGTAACAGTCCGGTAGTTTACCAGTTGAGGCACCACCTCCAGTCATTTTACCAACAAAAAGACTGCTGAAGAGAGAAGAGGACTCCCACAAGACTCACCAAATGCAATTGTGAGTCTCCATTCCTACTGCCCTCAGAGGCTGGAGCGGGGGGGGGCGGGGGGGGACCCTATGCTGACATCTGGGAAAAGAGAACTAACCAGGAAATTCAGGAGAAGATCTATACCTCTGTGGCCTAGCAGTGGGGCTGTATAGTGGGAGCCTTTTCACATTGTTCTCCTGATGAGGACATGGTGAATAATTGCCTCAGAACCAACAGATTATAAACAGGACTTGTTTAGAAACTCACAGGGCCCAGCAGTGCTGCCCAGCTTGACAGAGAAGCTGAATTGAGCCTGGAGCTTTGAATCCTTGGGGTGTGAGAGTCTCTTTGCATAACTTTTGTGCTATCTCCCCCCACCCTGCTTTATCTCTTGGTCAGGAGTGAGGGATTAAGCTCAGAAGCCTACTTATAGTTTAAAAGCTCTCATGCTCCCATAGCTTACAGGGAAGAAAAAGAACTAAAGAGGCTTTTAACAACTTCTGTGCTCCAGCTCAAGGATTGAAATAATATTGAAATAACTTAATTTCCACAACTGTGAACTCTTTAAGTACCTTACTTAGACACAAGTCAATCCAAGCAAGAGTGATCAGTAATTTGAAAAGTACTGAGAGAGGGACCTAATAACATACTATATAAAATGGTTAAACCAACAAGAAGAAATATTGGAGAAATGAACTAGGATAAGAATCCAGCTAAAAGCCCCCCAAAGGTTGAAGCACAAAATAATGAGGTCAATATCTGAATGCTTGTTAAGGAAATAGTCACAGGAGTGAGTAAAGAGTTTGAAAGAATTGTCATCAGAAATGCAGAAACAACAAATGAGACTTTGGAAAAAAACACTAATTATCTCAAGGTTATTAGAGAGCTGAAAGCTGAAATAGCTGAGCTAAGAACACAACTAGCTAAACAAGCTAAAACAGTATCAGAACAGAGTAACAAAATAGATGAACTCCATAAAACAGTAGAGGGGGGGTCTGTAGTAAGTAATCCCCAAGAGTTCATCTGCACTATTCCAGCCTTCAGGTCCATGATTGTTCCAAAATTTGTTTGACTTTGTATGTTAACTCTCTTTTCAAGCACTAGGTCCAGATGCCAGCATGATGCTGAACAGACTTCCCTGGACAGACAACCTCACCAATGTGTCCTGGAGCTCCGCTTCCCCAAAGCCCCACCCTACTAGGGAAAGAGAGAGACAGATTGGGAATATGGATCGACCAGTGAGCACCCATGTTCAGTAGGGAAGCAATTACAGAAGCCAGACCTTCCACCTTCTGCATCCCACAATGATTTTGGGTCCATACTCCCAGAGGGATAGGAATAGGAAAGCTATCAAGGGAGGGGGTGGGATATGGAGATCTGGTGGTGGAAATTGTGTGGAGTTGTACCCCTGATATCCTATGGTTTTGTTAATGTCTCCTTTTTTAAATAAATAAAAAAATAAAATAATAAAAAACAGTAGAGGGGAGAGAGACTAGAATAAATGGCCTGAATTCATGTATTAAAAGGCACACAGTAGGAAGATGGATGAGAAAACACAATACAACAATATGCTGTCTACAGGAAGCCCACCTAACCCAACAAGACAAACACAGACTCAAAGTGAAAGGATAGAAAACCATCATAAAAGCCAATGGCCCACAAAAAAGGGCAGCAACAGCCATTCTCATATCTGACACAATAGACTTTAAAATAAATAAAATTTAAAAGATAGGGATGGACATTACTTAATACTCAGAGAATCAGTCACTCAAACATAGTGTTGGAAGTTCTTGCCATAGCAATCAGGCAGGAGCAAGGAATTAAAGGGATACAGAATGGAAGAGAAGAAGTCAAACTCTCCCTAATTGCAGATGGCATGATAATATACATAGAAAAACCTAAGGAATCTAGCAAGAAGGCTTTGGAAATCATCAGGCAATATAGTAGGATATCAGGCTACAAAATCAACATTCAAAAATCCGTGGCATTCCTCTATGCAAACAATAAGTTAGAAGAAGATGAAATCCAGAAATCAATTTCTTTTACTACAGCAGCAAAAACAATAAAATGTCTAGGAGTAAACCTAACCAAAAAAGTGAAAGACTTATATACAGAAAATTATGAGTCACTACTCAAGGAAATTGAAAAAGACACAAAGAAGTGGAAAGATATTCCATGTTCATGGGTTGGAAGAATTAACATCATTAAAATGAATATACTACCCAGAACCATATACAAATTTAATGCTATCCCCATGAAGATCCCAACTACATTTTTTAGCAGAATAGAACAAATGCCACAAATGTTTATCTGGAACCAGAAAAGACCTAGAATTGCCAAAACAATCTTGAAAAGAAAGAACAGAACTGGAGGCATCACAATCCCAGATCTCAAATTGTGTTATAGGGCCATTGTCCTCAAAACTGCTTGGTACTGGAATATGAGTAGTCACACTGACCAGTGGAATAGAGTTGAGAGCCCAGAAGTAAGCCCCCACATCTATGGACATCTAATCTTTGACAAAGATGTCCAGGCTGTTAAATGGGGAAAGCAGAGTCTCTTCAACAAATGGTGCTGGAAAAAATTGGTTGAAATATGCAGAAGAATGAAAGTGAACTACTATATTTCACCAAACACAGAAGTAAATTCAAAGTGGATCAAGGACTACCAGATACTTAGAGGAAAATATTGGCAGAACTCTTTTCCATATAAATTTTAAAGACATCTTCAATGAAATGAACCAAATTATAAAGAAGACGAAGGCAAATGTAAACCTATGGGACTACATCAAATTAAAAGGCTTCTGCATATCAAAAGAAACCACTACCCAAACCAAGAGAGCCCTCACAGAATGGGAGAAGATCTTTACATGCCATATATTAGACAAGAGTGTAATAACTAAAATATATAAAGAGCTTGCCAAACTCAACAACAAGAAAACAAATGACCCCATCCAAAAATGGGGAGAGGACATGGACAGAATATTCACCACAGAAGAGATCCAAAAGGCTGAGAAACACATGAAAAAATGCCCCAAGTCTTTGTCAGAGAAATGCAAAGACAGCAATGAGATACCACTTTACTCCTGTGAGAATATCATACATCAGAAAAGGTAGCAACAACAAATGCTTAGAGGTTGTGTGGTCAAAGAAACCCTCCTGCACTGCTGGTGGGAATGTAAATTGGTCCAACCTCTGTGGAGAACATTCTGGAGAACTCTCAGATGGCAAGAAGTGGACCTACCCTATGATCCTGCAATTCCTCACCTGGAGATAAATCCTAAGGAACCCAACACCCATCCAAAAAGATTTGTGTATACCTATGTTCCTAGTAGCACAATTTGTAATAGCCAAAACCTGGAAGCAACCCAGGTGTCCAAGAACAGATGAGTGGCTGAGCAAGTTGTGGTATGTATACACAATGGAATACTACTCAGCTATTAAAAATGGTGACTTCACCATTTTCAGTCCATCTTGGATAGAGCTTGAATAAATCATGTTAAATGAAATAAGTCAGAAACAGAAGGATGAATATGGGATGATCTCACTCTTAGGCAGAAGTTGAAAAACAAGATCAGAAGAGAAAACACAAGTAGAACCTCAACTGGAGTTAGTGTATTGCACCAAAGTAAAAGACTCTGTGGTGGGTGGGGGAGAGAGTACAGGTCCAAAAAGGATGACAGAAGATCTAGTGGGGGTTATATTTTATGTGCAAAACTGAGAAATGTTATGCATGTACAAACTATTGTATTTACTGTCAAATGTAAAACATTAATTCTCCAATGAAGAAATTTTAAAAAGTTATTTTATATTTATTACGATATGATATTAATAATGAAAGCCTTCAGATAGTAACAATAGCTGTAGCTCCTTGTTAAGCCATACATTAACTGGGACAGTTTATGAAAAATGCATTTTTAGGCTATTTCTTTATTATTTTGCAGGCATGTTAATTCAGAAGGAACACTTGGGAGGAGGAAATAGATCACACAAGACTTATTTTTCCTGTAGGACACTGTGCGTGTGCCTGTGCGTGTGCCTGTATGTGTGCGTGTGCATGTGTGTGTGTGTGTTTCCAAAAGTTATTGCTTGAAGGATTGGGGTTCTCACTGTGCCAGATCACTGTGGGTTTTCATTTTATAGCCTCCAAACTAGATGGTCATCTCATCCTTAAAAACCTTGAAACCCAGCACGGACTTGACCTCCTTATACGTGAAAGTTATTTTCAGGCATCTATTTCCAAAGCAGAAAGTTTTCATCCAAGTTGAAGATCTGTTCTGGCATGTAACTTTCCTGTGCTATCAACTTGTTTTTATTTTCCAAAAGGTTTTAACTCCTTTTATCAGCATTCTCATACTCACCTCTCTCTTTCACATTATACCATAAAACATGTTTCTTGAATTGTGTAAATCATCTAGCTATATCAAGCATTAAATTCAATGTTAGAGTCAAGTCCAACCCTTGCTTTAACATTGCACTCATGCTCTTGGCTTTGGTTGTGATTGACATGGTGCTTAGATGTATATTCTTCAGTGTCTGGCCATCAGTCAGTCCAGGGTCTCAGAAGTCACTTTATATCTGATATTGATCTTTTTCTGATTTTTGCACTTTTTTTTTTTTGATGAAGCAGATATTTTAACAGCCTCTATCATTTGATTTTCATTCTCCAAGCTATGGTGGAATGAGACACGCCTCATTGGTGAGCAATAGCTATCACTGATTTTTCACTTTTGTAGTTCTTAATCACTTTTAACTTTCTTTCCAGGCCAATTACTTGATATGGTTTCTTCCTGGCAGTGTTAGCTGTGGGTTGTGTATGCTTATTAGGAGCCTTGATGAATAATACCACACAGTGACAGATGCCATCAAGAAATCCTACATTATTGTTTTCTTGAATGGTGGCTCACCCTTTCTGGGTGCATGCTGGGAAATTATGCCGATGCAGTCACATCTGCCATGCTGTCTCCTCAGGCTACTGCTAGTTCCCGCGAGAGTTGGGACATTCTCGGAGTGCCTGTTCTGCCATGTTATGCCCTCAGGGCATTGTCTATATCCCCGCGATATCCGGAGTGCTTTGGTTACTCCTCCCCCCTCCCATTCTCACGAGAGTTATCATCCTATCCTGGAGTGCTATGGTTACTCCTCCTCCTTCCCATTCTTGCGAAAGCTGCTCCTATAAAAGCCTTTCTTCTTCCGCACGTCTCTCTCTTGCCAGCGCTTCACTCCGGTGTTCAGATGCAGGAAAGGTTACTGCGTGAGGCGGCCACTTTCACTACCTCCACGTGGCCCAACCTGCTTCTCTAGCAACCAACTCTGAGGTGCCAGTGCAAATAAAGATTTGTGTTTCCTCTTCGCTCCGGACCCCCTCTCTCTCATCTCCGCGGCCCGCGCTCAACATCTGGCTCAACAACATCTGGCGCTCAACGTGTCCCGCACTCACGCCCAGCCTGAGGTCCAGAAAGGCTGCCCAGACACAGGTAAGTGGCATCCACCCGCCTCTGTGGCCCCGCGTTTCCCTCCACCATGGGAATTTTTTCGTTTTATGAGGAGGTGTCCCAGTTATTATCTCCTTCTGCCCTGGGACAGATTCGCGCTCTCACAGACAGTTTAATTTTCACTACCCCTTGGATTTTTATAACTGTGGTTGCCACTTACAAGATATGTACAACGTGGTCTGCCATGAGGATAAGTGACCTTGAGGCTGAGATACGAGAGTTAAAGCACATGTTAAAGCTTAAGACTCAGATGCCCTAGCGATCAGCAGATAGACCCAGAACTTCCGTTCCCACAGACACGTACACGTGTTCGGAAGCTCCTCCTCTGACCCCGCCCCCTGACGCCTAGGGTTCAGCTTCTCCTGAGATACAAGAGTTAAGAGATATGTGCTTACAACCTAAACACCCTAAGCGATTTTCAGTGAGCACACAAACTTCTGTCCCTGCAGACACGTGCTCAGTTCCTTCTGCGGCTTCCATGACCCCTTCACCCGCTGTCCCTGCAGACACGTGTTTGGCTCCTGCAGACACGTGTTCAGTTCCTTCTGCTTCTCTGGCCCCGCCCCCTGATTCCCCTGAGGCTTCTGGTTCTCTAGCCCCTCCTCCTACCGCCCTGGTTTTGGCTTCCCCTGAGGCTTCTGCTTCTCTGACCCCAGCCCTGCTGATACGTCATCATTAAGAGACCTAGTGGCTGAGGTACGGGAGTTAAAGGCAGCATTTAAGGACTTTAAACCATGTGCAGTCCACCCCAAGAGCTCCGTCCCTGTAGATATGTGTGCAGTTTCCCCTGCAGCCACTACAGCAGTTTCCACAGCACCTTCCACTTCTGTAGCACCCTCTCCCGCGCCATCAGACCAAATCCACACGTTCCCGGTAAACATGGCCCCTTCTAAACAAAACCCTCAGCTGTGGCAGCCATACTCCTCTACAGAATTTGGAGCACTCAGGCAAGTGGTATGCACGCTCCATGGACCAAGTCCGTTTTAAGAAGTTTTACCACCATCTTAACACGCCTCAAGATTGGAAAGATCTGGCTCATGCTGCACTCCCAGACCCCCTCTACCTACAGTGGAAGTCATGCTTCTGCGATGAGTGCTCTAGACAGTCACAGGAAAATAGTAACAAACAGGTAGAATGGGATTCTGATGCTTTGTTTGGAGAAGGAGCTTATGAATCTGGAGCTCAGCAGGCAGAAGCCAGGTTTCCAACTGGTTATTTTGAACAGGTACGCATCTGTGCAACACAAGTATGGGAAAGGGTGACCCCACCCGATGTAGATTCGTCGGTTCCCATTAACTCTCTTCGCTAAGGCACTGATGAATCATTAGCGAGCTTCATCTCAAGGGTGAAGACAAGTTTAGAGAGAAAGGTTTATAATCCTGACGTCCGCTCACTACTCCTGCGCTCTATTGTCTGGGAAGGCATGATACCACAATTCCGTCAGGCATGCCTTAATCTTAAATACATACACCCAGATAATCGGATTTTAGCGACACAGGAACTTACATCAGGCAATTATGGGGCATCCGCTACGACACAGGTTTATGCAGTTACCCCATGTAATCAAAATGGGGCCTGCTTTCAATGCGGTCGCCAAGGACATTGGCGTAACCAATGTCCTGATAAGCTGCGACCACTCCTCCAGTCAGGGAAACCCCACCTCCAGTTAGAGCGACCACGCCTCCAGTCAGAGCAACCCCGCTTTCAGTCAGGGAGCCAGAGGCCACGTACTGTTTGTCCAAGATGTCGTAAAGGGTTTCACTGGAAAAGAGATTGTTGGTCCAAATTTCATAAAGATGGCACGCCCCTGAATGGTACAAATTCAGGGCCTGAGATTTTCTGGACCACTCCTGTTTTAGAACGAGGTCACCCCTCTATGACAGTAAAGATTGGCAATATTCCTTTTAAATTTTTGATTGACACGGGGGCAGCAAAGACGATTTTAAGGCAAGAAGAGGTTCCCCAAGATTGGGAACTCATCCCTGGACCCAGTTTACATGGAGTAGGAGGGGTGACCCAATCATTTCGCACACGAGATTCGCTCATGTGGGAAGACCCAGAAGGTTCTACCGGACACTTCCGCCCTTTGGTAGCTAATATTAGCACCAACCTATTGAGCAGGGATATTCTGGAATGTCTTGATGTTAGGATATCCACAGATGTCTCTGCAGAGCGTAACACTCATTCCCGCGAGACCAAGTCTAATCAGCACCCGCAATACTAATTGCCACTGTTCGTAGCCAAACACCCCGCTTAAGCTGGCTTTCTAATGATCCTGTCTGGGTGGAATAGTGGCCTTTACCTAGGGATAAGCTAGAAATTTTAAAAGAGCTTGTCTGAGAGCAGTTGTCCTTGGGACACATTCGTCATTCCTGAAGCCCATGGAATACTCCTGTCTTTGTGATTAAAAAGCGCTCGGAAAAATGGCGCCTCCTCCAAGATCTCCATGCAGTTAATAAAACCATGCAGGTCTGGGGCTCCCACAAAAGGGGTTTGCCTCTTGCTTCTGCAATTCCCACAGGAATTCCAATCATAGTTATTGATATACAAGATTGTTTTTTCTCTATTCCCTTGCATCCGCAAGATTGTAAACATTTTGCCTTCTCTGTTCCTTCTATTAATAACGCCAGCCCTGCTGACAGATTTGAATGGGTGGTGCTGCCCCAGGGTATGGCCAATAGTCCTACAATTTGTCAAGAGGCTGTTAAATCTGCCCTTGTCCCATATATTAATAAGGGCCTTAATGTTTTTCATTATACAGATGATATTTTAATATGGGGAAAATCAGATACAGATCTCTATGCCTTACGTGATTTTCTCATTCCTGCATTAAAGAAAAGTGGCCTTAATGTAGCCCCTGAGAAGATACAGCTAATCCCTCCAATATCTTTCTTAGGTTCAGAGATTTCTTTAACGCAAATTCGTCCCTTAAAACCTAATGTCACCTTTCCTTCTAACCTTACTCTTGCTTCTTTACAAAGTTTTCTAGGAAATTTAAATTGGCTTAGGCAGTATCTCTATCTGCCTACAAGCTGCCTCCAACCACTGTTTGACCTGTTAAAAGGAAAAAAACAGCCCTCCTCAAAATGTAAGTTAACTCCCGAAGCCTCCTTGGCACTGGAAAGGGTTAACAAGGCCCTCCAGGACATACACCTTGTTCGATTCTCTCCCTCCTCTCCGGTAAACCTTCTAATCTTCAACTCCACCCCCACAGTAGTAGGGGCATTGTGGCAAGACCATGGGGTTCTTGAGTGGCTTCACACACCAGTAGGAGGAACTCCAAGACTCCTCACTGAGATAGACGTGTTAACATTCACGGTTTGCCAAGGAAGAAATAGGTCTGTGCAGGTCTTAGGGAAAGAACCAGATTTAATTATTCTGCCCTTTTCTCTCACAGATACAGAGTGGCTCATACACCATCATTCCCACTTTGCCATAAGCTTCATGGGGTTTCCAGGACAAATAGGTAGCCATTTTCCTTCTAATAAATTGATAGGTTCTTTACGTCTTTTGCCTCTGCTAGCACCTAAACTTTTCTCTCGAGATCCCATTCCTTCTGCTCCTACAGTCTTCACTGATGGTGGAAAAAGGGAGATGCTGCCCTTATATATTACCCAGACAAACAATCTCCTAAACCTCTCTTTACTGAGCTTCCTGAGAATTCCCCTCAGTACAAAGAACTGTATGCTGTTTTCCTTGCATTAAAAGCTGTACCAGAATCCTTCAACCTTTTTTCTGACAGTGTGTATACTGTTGACTTACTTCCATGGCTTGCTCATTCCTATGTGAAAATTGATGACAACCCACTTTCCCCTCTCTTGATTCAAATCGCCTCTATGCTCTCTTCTCGAACCCAACCACTATATATTCAGCACTTTCGTTCCCACAGCCCTCTTCCTGGACCCTGTCCGAAGGGAATGCTGCAGCTGACCGCCTTGCCTCCACAGGAGCTCTCCTAGTCTCTGTCTCTGATCCTGCTGACTTTTATTCCTTAACCCATGTTAATCTTAAAGGCCTTCGAGCTCGATTTCCTGATGGAAAGACCCACTTGATAAAATTTGGAAAGGGTCTGACCCTCTATTGACCATGGGAAGAGGTTTTGCATGCATTTTCCCTCATAATTACTCTAAACCTGTCTGGGTTCCTGCCCGCCATGTCCGACAATACCCTCATGATGGCACTGTTATCCCTGAAGAACAAGAAATACAGGAGGACTAGATGCAGGATACATCCCAGGATCCATAATATGACATGGCAGAACCTACAAAAGTTGGCTCACAGAGCCCTCTCTCCTACCCCTTCCCTGAATGTCTTATATTATGACTGGCCAGTTGTGTTTTGTGAGTGAGTGTGTTGAATGACCAAAATTTTTGTATGACCCATCTGCTCAGAGTACTCTAAATGTTAAAACCATTGTCACTAACATGCATTAACTCTCTAAGTAACCTGAGTCTGTTTACAGTCTGAAGTCAATTATAGTAAACCTCTAACTTGTTACAAGTTTTATTATTTTTTTTCACAAGTAAGTGAGTACAGCTATCAAGCCTTCATATGAAGAATCATCTGTTCATATGGTAAGGTAGTAAACTGTAAGAAGTTCCTCCATATCCAACCTATGTGAATTAACAACATTCACATATTCTTGTAAACTTAACTGGGGTATCTTGTCTTGCCACCATATGCCATGCCTTTGTCAGCCAACAATTTAAAGATGTTTCCCTTTATAACATCACCCATGCCACAGACATCCTTTACTACCCCCAAAGACAAATGGCTGTTCCCCTAGACATCACATACACTGACTGCTTCCCTTAGACTTAAGATATGATCCTACCTCTTCATACCAATAGATACATTCCCCCTTCCTTACCTGTCTACCCTTAGTTGTAGGACCCTAGTTTGTTTTACTTCTTCTGCTCACAATAGGTCCTATAATTTTTTTAAAAACATTCTAATTAATTTACTAATGAGAAAGAGAGGAGGAGAAAGAAAGAACCAGATATCTTTCTGGTACACATGCAGCCAGGGATCGAACTTGGGATCTCACACTTGAGAGTCTAACGCCTTATCCACTGCGACACCTCCCAGACCACGGTCCTATAATTCTTAACAAGCTCATGGCCTTTTTGCGGCAACAGATTGATGCCATAAAGATGCAACCTATACAAACTCACTGTCATAGGCTGGACATGGCAGAATATTGAGTTGCTGTGGAGGATTTGCCCCCCTCCATCAGAACATCCACCATGTAGAGGGCTGGCTAGCCAATGATGGGTAAGAGGAAACTAGCGCTATCCAGTCAACCTAAGACAGGGCACCTGGTACTACTGGGCAAAAATGACCAGGTGTTCCAATGATGGGTAAGACGGAATGCTGATCCCCAACCTAAGACAGGCACAGTCCACCCTGCCACAAAACAAAGTCCACCAACCATCAAAACATGACATAAGACAGGGGGACATGTGGGGAGCCACATGTGCCCTCAAGGTTGCTATTGGCATGGCCATAGAGTTTATGTTAAAAGATAGTTCCTGGGAATCGGGCAGTGGCACAGCGGGTTTAGCGCAGGTGGCGCTAAGTGTAAGAACTGGCTTGAGGATCCCAGTTTGAGCCCCCAGCTCCTCACCTGCAGGGGAATCACTTCACGGGTGGTGAAGCAGGTCTACAGGTGTCTTTCTCTCCCCCTGTCTTCCCCTCCTCTCTCCATTTCTCTCTGTTCTATCTAAAGAACACAATATCAGTAATAACAACAATATAATTACATACAATAAAACAACTAGGGCAACAAAAGGCAAGATAACAACAAAAAAAAAAGGGATAAGATAGTTCCCGCTTCCCTACACCTTAGAGTCTTTGTTAAAAAATAAGTTCTTTTTCCCCATGAATCACCCAGGACCTTCCAGATAATGGCTGATTACCATGACAAATAATATAAAAATATAATCATAAATGAATAGGAAAGATACATCCCCCAATACTCAGTTGGTCAAGGCACCAAACCTCTTTTTCTATAAAGCATTCAAATCAGATGCCCTGCTAACCACGAGAAGCAGATTGTTTGTGTTTCTTCCACAGGAATCCCAGAAAAAAAACATCTGGACCCCTGCACACCCTGACATCACCCACTAGATGGCATGACTACAGTGGCAAACCCCCCCGAAACCCTAGATGTTACCTGACGTGATCTGAAGAACCTGATTCACAGACTCCAAGGATAGAAATTTTTTACTGCCTGTCTGCCTTTCCTGCTTCTGCTTTGACCTGTCACGTTTTGGCGGTTCCAGCTCACTCTCTACAGAAAAGCAGAATTCCAGAGGCTGACCTTCCTCATGCAGCATTTCATCCCCTGCCATTTCTCCCCCTAGTCACCTACTTTGGACTGACTTTTATCGGACTTGCTGGTATACCCTTTGGACACTTTAGACAATTTTACAGCAGCTTTCTTCCCTTCACATTGCTGGTTTTTCATAGACTGACCCTGAGTAGTTCACAGACTTTACACACTGTTGCCCTGGGCATTAGATAAAAGGAAAGGGGGAGATGCTGGGAAATTATGCCGATGCAGTCACATCTGCCATGTTGTCTCCTCAGGCTACTGCTAGTTCCCGCGAGAGTTGGGGCATTCTCAGAGTGCCTGTTCTGCCATGTTATGCCCTCAGGGCATTGTCTATATCCCTGCGATATCCGGAGTGCTTTGGTTACTCCTCCTCCCTCCCATTCTCACGAGAGTTATTATCCTATCCTGGAGTGCTATGGTTACTCCTCCCCCTTCCCATTCTTGCGAAAGCTGCTCCTATAAAAGCCTTTCTTCTTCCGCACCTCTCTCTCTTGCCAGCGCTTCACTCCGGTGTTCAGATGCAGGAAAGGTTACTGCATGAGGCGGCCATTTTCACTACCTCCACGTGGCCCAACCTGCTTCTCTAGCACCCAACTCTGAGGTGCCAGTGCAAATAAAGATTTGTGTTTCCTCTTCGCTCCGGACCTCCTCTCTCTCATCTCCGCGGCCCGTGCTCAACAACATCTGGCTCAACAACAGGTGCACACATTACTATGCAAGAGGACCCAGATATTTTTTTGTTTGTTTGTTTGTTTTGTTTTGTTACCAGAGCACTACTAAGCTCTGGCTTATGTTCGTGTGTGGGGGACTGAACCTGGGACTTTTTCCACAGGCATGAGAGTCTCTTTGCATAACCATTATGCTATCTACCCTGCCCAAATTGCTACATTATAATGACTATAGGCAACAGGAGTATGGGGAGCCCTGTCACATATGAGATCAGTTGTTGACTGAAATGGTGTTATATTGCATATGGCAATATGAACCTGGTACTAAGTTAAACACTATTTTCCTTATTCTGTGTATTCACACTAACCCTATAAGGTGGGAGATAGTATTTACATGAGGAAAGGTTGAATAACTTACAAGGTCACTCAGGTAGTAAGTGAACCAGCCAGCATACAAATCTAGTTTTGGCTGGCTTGGTACAACCACTATGGTGCCCTAGAGAATGCCAATCAGTTGATTATCCCCCCCTTACCCCCACCTATTACTCCATTATTTCTTGACAGAATGGAAAAGAGGGGAAAGAAAGGGAAGGAAGAATGGAGGAAAGGAAGGAATCTCTGATTTGAAAGGACCCAGAAGGAAGGAGAACAATGGAGAGAAACAAAAAGTGAACTCAGCAGTGGTACTAAAAGCAAACTTCCTTCCCGTTTTTCCATAACTAATGCTGAGCATAGACAGAGCTGAAGCATACAAGTCAGAGGCCCTCTGTGGCCCTTATCCAAGCTAGTCCTCTCCCATAGTCACTGGGAACCTCACACTCCTGACAATGGCCGAACACAGCCTGGGAAACAGGAGGGGTTCCCACACAGTCAGAGGCTTCATTTTCTCACTCACTTTACACAAAGCTTCCATTGACATCAAAGTGACTCTCTGTGACCCATGATGTTCACTGTCCAAACTCAAAAGGCCCTGGTTTCATTCCTGGGCCATTTCTGTAATTGCTTGAACCAGCTGTCTTTAGGGAAGTAGGTCCAGTGCCCCAGTTTGTACAGAACTGGTATACTCCCAAGGGTATAGACTCTGCTTTAGTTTCATGTCTATAGACAGTTGGTTCTAGATGATCCTTTTTCCCTCTTTTTTTTACTCTATTTATTTTAATGAGAAAAAGAGAGGAATAAAGAGATCACTTGACTCTGGCATATATAACCAGCAACTGAAACTAGAGCTTCACATATGCAATTCTTAATAGTCTATCACTGAGCTACCTGTATTTTCCTGCCCCCACTATTTTACCTCTTAGTGTCATTTAAAATTCGAATTCAGAAAAGAAAAATATAGTTTATATACATGAATACACATAAGTACTGAATATGAATATACAAATATCCACATAATGCTTCCATGCTCAGTTTCCAGGAAACCAAGCACAAAACTTTGCAGGATACTTTTTAAGAACCTAGATTTTTTTCCTTGCATTTTTGTTTCTATGTTGTTGTTGTTTTTTATTCCTCCCTTTTTATTTTTACTATTTTTAATTTTTTTATCTATTTATTATTGCACAGTGATGGAGAAATTGAGAGGGAAGAAGGAGATAGAGAGGGAAAGAGACAGAGAGACACCTGCAGCTCTGCTTCACCACTCATGAAGCTTCCCCCCTGCAGGTGGGGGTCAGGGGCTTGAATTGTGGTTTGTTGTTGTTTTAATATGGAACACTTCACAAATTTGTGTGTCATCCTTACATAGGGGCCATGTTAATCTTGTCTGTATCATGTCAATGTTAGTATATGTGCTGCTAAAGCAAGCACTACTTCTATGATTTTTATACAGTGTTGTTCACAGTGCGAAGAAATTTTTTAAATTTATTTTTTAGCTCTTTCAGATGGTTGGCTAGGATGATACTTAGATGTTCTCTCTCTCTCTTTCTCTCTCTCTCTCTCTCCTCTTTCTCTCTCTGTTTTTAATTTACCTTCCTATGTCTACTTCTCCACTACATAATCATTCATTTTGGTAACTTTTACCCAGAGAGTTTTTTAAAAAACAAACTTTGTCCTTGTGGCTTTTAGTTGTGTTTCCCAAACTGTGTTTGGTGCTTTGCTGTTCCCTGTGTTTGGGTTTTTAGCAAATTCAGTTCTCTCTCCCTCCCTGATACTGGGTGGTCTTGTAGCCATGTCTGGCCTTGAGGCATCACCAGCAGCTCTGCTTTATGTTTTTCACATGGTTCACTTTTCCTCCTTGACTTACAGGCTGAGATATTTTTCCTTGGCTTCTTCTATTTTTTCAAGTTGCTTGTTAATTTTCAAAAAGGACCAATTAGACTTTCCATCTTGGGTTTCAAATCTATACATCGATAAACAAGAAAGGTGGAAATCACACAGCTTCTTCCATCTTACTTTAAAAAATAAACTTCTAGAGGGGCCTGGTCTGTAGAGCAGTAGGTTAAGCGCACATGGTGCAAAGCACAAGGACCGGCTGAGGGATCCCAGTTCAAGTCCCTGGCTCCCCATCTGCGGAGGAGTCACTTCACAGGCAGTGAAGCAGGTCAGCAGGTGTCTATATTTCTCTCCCCCTCTCTGTCTTCCCCTTCTCTCTCCATTTCTCTCTGTTCTATACAATAACATTAACAACAACAATTATGGGCAACAAAAAAAAAAAAAGGAAAAAAATAGCCTCCAGAAGCAGTGGATTTGTAGTTCAGGCACTGAGGCCCCAGCAATAACCCTGGAGGAAAAATTATATATATTTCTAGGGGGCTAGATGGTGGCGCACCTGGTTGAGTGCACATGTTACAGCGCACAAGGACCCAGGTTTGAGCACCTGGTCCCCACCTGCAGGGGGGAAACTTCATGAGTGGTGAAGCAAGACTGCAGGTGTCTCTCTGTCTCTCTCCCTCTCTACTTCCTTCTTCCCTCTCAATTTCTGGCTGTCTCTATCCAATAAATAATTAAAGATAATAATCATTTATATAACTTCCTGAGGCGGAGCTACGAGCAGCAGATCACTTTCTTTCCTCTCCTCTCCTCTCCCGGATCAACTAGGAATATCAAAGGAGACCACCCGGACCGAAACAAGACAGGACTAGAATGACCACAGGAACCCAGTAAATCACCCGTGCGTACAAACACGCGTGGCTGGTGACAGAGAGGAGAGAGGGGCCTAAGGAGAGATTAAGTGGCTGCTAACAGTTCAACAGTTTATCAGTGGAGACACCACCTCCAGTCTGCTCCCAACAAGGGGACAGCTGAAGGGAGGAAAGGACTCCCCAGAGACTCACTAAGTGCAACTCTGAGTCTCCATTGCTACTACCCTCAGAATCTGGAGCAGCAACAGGGAGGGACACCAGGGGACAGAGATCTAACCGGGAAACTCAGGAGAAGACCTATACCTCGGTGGCATAGCTGAGGGGCTGTGAAAGTCTCTTTGCATAACCACTAGATTATCTCTGCCACACCCTGCTTTATCTCTTGGTCAGGATTCAGTGATTAAGCTAAGAAGCCTATTGATAGTTTAAAAGCCCTCAGGCTCCCATAGCCTACAGGGAAGAAAAAAAAAGAGGCTTTTACACCACTGAGCTCCAACTCAGGGACTGAAAAAACTGTTAACATATATAAAATGGTTAAAACAACAAGAAAAAATATTGGAGACTCGAACCAGGACAAGAGTCCAGCTAAAACTCCTCCAGATGGTGAAGCACAAAACAACGAGTTCAACATCCAAACATTAGCTAAGGAAATAATAATAGGAATGAGTAAAGAATTTGAAGAAAATTATAATCAGAAATGCAGGAACAACAAATGAGAATATGGAAGAAAATTCTAATTATCTCATGGTTATTAGAGAGCTGAAAGCTGAAATCGCTGAGCTAAGAAGGCAACTAGCTGAACAAGCAAAAACAGTATCAGAGCAAGGCAACAAAATAGATGAACTCCAGAAAGCAGTAGAGGGCAGAGAGAATAGAATCTATGAGGCTGAAGACAGAATTAGCAAGATTGAGGATGAATTAGAGACAACTAAAAAAGAAGTAAGAGATCTCAAAAAGAGATTAAGAGATGCTGAAAACAACAACAGAGTCCTATGGGATGACTTCAAAAGAAACAATATACGCATTATTGGCTTACCAGAGGAAGAAAGAGAAGGAGAGGAAGAAAGCATTCTCCAGGCCATAATAGCTGAAAATTTCTCTAGTCTAGACAACACCAAAGACATAAAGATTCAAGAAGCCCAGAGGGTCCCAAACAGAATTAACCCAGACCTAAAGACACCAAGACATGTCATACTTAGATTGGAAAGGAATAAGGATAAAGAAAGGATCCTCAAGGTTGCAAGAGAAAAACAAAGAGTCACCTACAAAGGAAAACCCATAAGATTAGCAGCAGACTTCTCCATACAAACACTACAGGCCAGAAGAGAATGGCAAGATATCTATCGAGTGCTCAATGAGAAAGGCTTTCAGCCAAGAATACTATATCCTGCTAGACTGTCATTCAGACTAGATGGAAGCATCAAAACCTTCTCAGACAAGCAACAGTTGAAGGAAGCAACCATCACCAAGCCTGCCCTGAAAGAAGTTCTGAAAGGTCTCCTATAAACAACCAGACCACCACAAATAGGACATATATCAAAACACTAAAACTCTACAAGAATGGCGTTAAAATATCTTCAATCTTTGATATCAATAAATGTCAATGGCCTGAATTCACCTATTAAAAGACACAGAGTAGGAAGATGGATCAGAAAACACAACCCAACAATATGTTGTCTACAGGAAACTCACCTAACTCAACAAGACAAACACAGACTTAAAGTGAAAGGATGGAAAACTATCGTACAAGCCAATGGTCCACAAAAAAGGGCAGGAACAGCTATTCTCATATCTGACTTGATAGACTTTAAAATAGATAAGATTAAAAAAGATAGGAATGGACACTACTTAATGCTCAGAGGATCAGTCAATCAAGAGGACTTAACAATTATTAATATCTATGCACCCAATGAGAAGCCATCTAAATACATCAAACTTCTACTGAAAGAGCTACAGCAATATATTAAATGGACCTACCCTATGACCCTGCAATTCCCCTCCTGGGGATATATCCTAAGGAACCCAGCACATCCATCCAAAAAGATCTGTATACACATATGTTCTTGGCAGCACAATTTGTAATAGCCAAAACCTGGAAGCAACCCAGGTGTCCAACAACAGATGAGTGGCTGAGCAAGTTGTGGTATATATACACAATGGAATACTACTCAGCTGTAAGAAATGGTGACTTCACCGTTTTCAGCCGATCTTGGATGGACCTTGAAAAAATCATGTTGAGTGAAATAAGTCAGAAAGTGAAGGATGAATATGGGATGATCTCACTCTCAGGCCGAAGTTGAAAAACAAGATTAGAAAAGAAAACACAAGTTGAACCTGAAATGGAATTGGAGTATTACACCAAAGTAAAAGACTCTGGGGTAGGTGGGTGGGTGGGGAGAATACAGGTCCATGAAAAATGATGTATGAAATAGTGGGGGTTGTATTGTTAAATGGGAATCTGGGGAATGTTATGCATGTACAAACTATTGTATTTACTGTTGAATGTAAAGCATTAATTCTCCAATAAAGAAATAAATTATTAAAAAAAAAATAATCATTTATATATATACTTCAGTGTCCCCTTGTACTTGGAGGACCGAAGAGCTGATATGCTTTAATTATTTCTTTATTTATGTATTCCCTTTTGTTGCCCTTTTTTTTTATTGTTGTAGTTATTATTGTTGTCATCATTGTTGGATAGGACAGAGAGAAATGGAGAGAGGAGGGGAAGATAGAGATGGGGAGAGAAAGACAGACGCCTGCAGACCTGCTTCACCGCCTGTGAAGCGACTCCCCTACAGGTGGGGAGCCCAGGGTTCCAACCGGGATCCTTGTTGGTCCTTGCGCTTTGCACCACGTGCACTTAACCTGCTGTGCAACCACCCGACTCCCATGTTTCAGTTTTTTTTTTTTAAAGATACTTTATTTAACAAGTGCTTACATTTGGCTTACTAACTACAAGGCATTTGTGTTCAGTGATTTCCAGGTATTGACTACTTCATGACAACCATTTAAGGTTGGGGCTATAGTTCTTCACTTTACAATTGAGGGAATGGTGGTATAGGAAGATAAGTCACATGCACAAAGTCACATGACTGGTAAGCAGGAAGGTCAGAGTTCAAATCCATACAAGATTTGACAAAACTATTTACTGTGATTTTAGGAAAAATTAAAACATGATTTCTTACTCCAAGACTTCCCTGGCATCCATGCAGCAGTTTTTCATGCCAGAAGCACCAGAGATCCTAACTAGGTTCAGCCCCTGGCACTGCCATAACCCAGAGCTGAGCAGTGCTTTGGGGGAAAAAAAAGCTTCCAAGGTGAACACCAATTTTGTCTGTGTGCATTAGAAGTAGATGTTTTGTTTTCCATAAAGCACTTCATGAGAAAGTACCGCAGTGCATAGTAAATTCAGAGTTTAGTATCCTTCACAGGTAGCTTATTTGTATCTTTCTCCATTTAAGGTAAAATCAGATGAGTTGAGCTCTTTGTTCTGAGGAATCTGCTGACTTCCGTGCCTCTCTTCACCACGGCATTTCTATCGCCTCCCTCTGGTAACGTTTCATGATTTTATTTCATCAGCATGCAAGGACTGATTTATGTTTTGAGAACCACACCTTTTTCAGCAACACACACACAGATGCCATACATACATGGCAGATGACCTTTACCTATGAAAAGAACTGTGCTGAATTGCAGGAAGTAATATACTGTGTAGGGAAAATGGTCTTTTGATTTCCCCTCCTCCCCAATCCCCAATGTCAATCACTTCCCACAAAGAACAACCTAAGTCTAATGTGGTTCTCTCAGTGGAGGCCACAAAGACTCCCAGTATTAGAGAATAGTTCCCCTTGTGCTGTCCTCTGACTCAGCCCTACTAACAGAGTATTCTAACTGGGGAGACCAGAGGGAGTCAGGGTGCCAGAGAAAAAGCTACAACATTTAGTCTATGGTTAGAGAGCATGTGTTGGCCTCTATAGTGGTGTTTTCAAACTATAGTCTGGGACCCATTAGTGCACTCTGAGTGCGATACATAGTGAAAGAAACTGAGAACTGAAAAGACAGATGGAATACAGGATGAGAAAAAGAAAACCTCAGAATGTGTGGCACAGAGGTACCATAGAGAATATTTTGTGGTATGTTCCTAAATGCATGTGTACACAGAATGTGTGTTCTAAGCTGCAGTGCCAAACCCTCCTCTTAGTCTATGTTATGTTGCAAAATGCTGGAAAAACACTGCTCTGTATGCTCTATGGAAAAGAAAGTCACAAGCACATTCAACTATCTTTCGAGAACTTAGACTCCAAAGTAAAAACCACCATTCCAAGGATTCTAAAGTTGTTAGTGTAATTTTTTTTAAGTTATTTATTCATAAATGAGAAAAGAGGAGAGAAAGAGAACCAGAGCATCACTCTGTACATGTACTACAAAGGGTTGAACTCAGGGACTCGTGCTTGAGAGTCCAGTGTTTTATCCACTGCCTCACTTCCTGGATCATTTAGGGTAATTTTAATAAGTGATTCTGCAGGTAGAGAGTATTTTCATCATCACACAAAGTTTTACTGGACAGAGTTGCTTTCAGAATCTGTGTCTCCACTTATCACTATTTTTTCCCCTTTTGTTGTCCTTGTTGTTTATTGTTGTTGTTATTATTATTGCTGCTATTACTGTTGTTGTTGGATAGGACAGAAGGAAATGGAGAGAAGAGAGGAAGACAGGGGGAAAGATAGACACATGCAAACCTGCTTCACCTGTGAAGCGACTCCCCCCCCCCCCCGTAGGTGGGGAGCCGGGGACTCAAACTGGGATCCTTATGCCAGTCCTAGCCCTTTGGAACACATGCACTTAGCTCGCTTGGCCCCCTTAAGAGTAAGTATTGTATTATGGAATTTACACACAGAAATTTCCAAAGAGGAGATGACATTTTTAGATAAAACAACATCTCCCAACAGCATATATGTGGATAACATAACTTCTGGTGCATCCCAGAAACCGCAGACTCCTAGGAAGGATGGAAAGTACTTGGATTCATTTGCTAAATGTGGGAAACCAAAAGCCAAGTAAGGAAAATCAGCTCTGAGAGAATGATGTGACTTAAAGTGTCTGGAACTCTTCAGTCAATCAGATAAGCATACATATCCTTATCATTTGTGCAAACAGCCATTATTATTCATCTGTGAAATCAGTCAAACACCAGACACACACAGACCTTTAATTTATAAGAGCAAAACACCATTTTCAGGGGTCTACAAGGAAAGCACAGAAGAACATAGAGATACCCAGTGCTAGTGCTCTTAGAATTACTACTGCACCATAGCAGACATGGTGATGCATGTTGCATTTCCTCTCAGACTGCTATTTCTTCTGTGTTTGCCTTAAACTGATTTTCTTTTCCTTTCCTTCTTCTCCTTTTTTGTTTTTGTTGTTATTGTTGGGGGGGGGGGTGCTGGGTAGTAGCACATCTGGTTGAGGGCACACATCATATGCAAGGACCTGAGTTTAGCCACTGTTCCCCACCTGCAGGAGGGAAGCTATGAGAGGGATGAAGCAGTGCTGGTGGTCTCTCTCTCTCTCTCCCTCTCTCCTTACAATTCTATGTGTCTCTAGCCAATAAGCAAAAGATTTATTTATTATTTTTTTCTTTTGCTGTGGAAATTCATGGAAAATATGAGAGAACCCTGGAAAAAACTCTTGACAGTGCAAATATTTTGCTTGTCCAGCCTGCATTTGCTCATTGACATTATTCACTATATTTTTCCAGTTCACATGTTAACATAACTGCTACTCCAGGAAGTCTGTTTAGAAAGCGAGTTTGACTTCAAAGGCTTCTGTTCCCTTGACAGAGTCAGCCCAGTCCAGGAGGCAGTGGGCAGGAGCCCTGGTCAGGGCAGAATCTGGATTTCCCGGGCTTGTCACCTCTTAAACTTGTGCTGGTGTTTGATGGTTAGGGGCTATGTCCCACCCAATACAAGAGTTAGCGCCACTAAAATCTGAGAATTGGTTTACGAATACAGCTCAATCTCCAGGGACAGACAGCTCTGTCAGCCTTCCCCGAGTAGAGACCAGGCTTTGCAGTCCTCTGCCTTGGGCTCAACACAGGTTTGGGGAGCTTTCTGCATGCCTGGATGTGTGTCCTTAGACAAATCTCAGCAGTTATGAATTTCTGTTTACTCAGGAGTATGGAGGGTTTCAACATTTTTGTTCACTCAAAAGTATAGAGGTTTCAATGGGGCCAGTCTTCATTTTGATAAGCACACACACAGACTCTCATGTCCTTTTTATTGGATCAACATTATGGTCACAGCAGACTCTCTTTATCCTAAATCAGCCGAAGGATTAGAAGCAATGTTATGCTTTGGTGAATAAAATAGAAAGGGTTGATGTCACACACTGTAGGAATGAAACCTACTAAAAAGCCACAGTTTAGTGGCTGAAAGACAGCAAAACATTTGAATCTGACCTGTTAACATTTAGATGTTTAGCTGTGAGGATGTGCCTGCCACATAGTCACAGAGTAGATGATCAATAAACGTTTATTTAAGGAATAGATGCATCCCTCCTATGCAGTGATTAAACCTTCTTTTCACTGTCCGAATGTACATGGTAGGTTCTCCAGGCATGCAGGCAGCTCCCCAAACCTGTGCTGAGCCCAAAGCAGTGGATTGCAGGGCCTGGTCTTTGTTAGAGGAAGGCTGACAGGGCTGTCTGTCCCTGGAGACTTAGTTCCTGTGTTCGTGAACCAGTTCTGAAATGCCTATCCCTCAGGAGGGCAGTTGTGATCTCCACTTTCCCCCTGTCATTTTAGCAAGCTAGACTGTGTTGGGTCTCTCAGTTTTGTTCCCGTCAAACATGAAGGTGGCTACGGGATTGAAGAACAGCATTGCGTTGAGGGTCTGACTTTGAGAGGGAATAGCATGGGAGCAACTCCACCCACTACCAACCTACCTAGGTGAGCTTCCCCAATCATAAGACCATGCCTGTCTTCATACTTAACAATGAAAGTAAAAAGCTGACCAAGGGACAGCATCCCAGCATTGATAGTGACTCTCAGCTACCATTCGCCTATGGCCCCACAGCCCACTCCATTGGTAACACCTGCTGGGGCTCCTGCTTTGCCCGTCTCCCAGGGAAGCACTTATGACTTCCTCCTCTGTGTTCTAGCATCAAACATTGTGCCCATGGAAGGATGAGGAAAGGCCAGGGTGGGGGAAATATGCAGGTTATATGGGCAGGAAGGAATGGGTGGACCTCTTGTCCCCTGGTCTACTCCACCTCTTCCTTTAGGCTCAGGAAACACATCCTCAGAGGTCTTCCCTGCCTCTGAACCAAATTTATCGCATCCTACTATTCTCCCATCAAAGCATATAATGATTGGTGATGACTGGCTTATGGGGCTTCCTTCACATGGGTCATCTCTCTTCCCAACTAGGTTATAGACTCTAGGGGAGCACATCTCTGTAGTCTGTGTCTCATCTATTGACAGTATCTCAGAAAGATACTTTAGGTACTAAATATGTGTGCATTGCATTAATGAGTGAGAGACTGAGTGACTGAATGGATGGAGGGATGGGTGAATGAATGAATGGGAAAGTACACTAAGGCTTTCCTTAAGCTGACTATTGCTATAGACTCTGATCTAGGTAGGAAGTTTCATTTGCTCAGGTGGAACTTAGTCCTCACCTCTGACCCCATTTCTCCCAGTAGTGAGGGGACTCCAACATTAGGTTAGAGTGACAGTTCTCACAGGTTAGGCCCCGAGAAACCTGCCAATTGATGTCAAATAAACTGTGTGTGGGTTGACCTGGGGTCATATAACCATGACACAGCAATGCTATATAAACTATAGAGATGATTTTATCTTGTTTTTTTTTTTTTTTTAGTGAATAAATTGTAATGGGGCCTTCAGTCAGCATTTGCTCTGTGTAAAGATATATACATTTTTTATCCCCCCAGAGCACTGCTCAGCTCTGGCTTATGGTGGTGGTGGGGATTGAACCTGGGACCTTGGAGCCTCAGTCATGTGAGTCTGTTTGCATAGCCACTATGCTATTTTCCCCTTATAAAAAGTATTCTTAAGAAAATTACTGTTAAAATGGATTACCAAATGATAGTACATCACTTTAGTGCAATGTAAGAACTTCCAAGGTCTCTCCCACATGTTGACTCATCACATTTCTATAACAGCTTGTTATTATTATCAGAGAAAAGAAAGAAAAATCTTTACACAGCATGCAGTTCACACTGCATTATGTGTACATGAGGTTTTAGCCTCTCTGAGATTAGAAGCTGGTTGAACTGTTGGACTTTACCCCCCCTCACTCTCTCTCTCTTTTTTCCTCTCCCTCTCTCTTTCTCTATCATTGCCAGAGTTTCACTGCTACAAACTGACTTTCAGAGAGAGACAAAGACAAAGCCAGAGACAGAGGGAAAGATAGCAAAGCAGCAAAAATTTCTTCAGTACAATGAGTGGGCTTAACCCCAGGTTGTGTGCAAGACAAAGCAGGCTCACTATCTAGGTGAGTTACCTTGCCCAAACTGCATGGCTTTTACTGTCCCTTCTGACTGCAGAGACCCTGGCATGTTCAGTAAATTATCCAAAGCAACAAGACATTGCATGCACGAATCCTGGGTCAGTTGTGTTGAATTAAAAGATCCCTGGATTTCACCACAGTTTTAGTGTGGGCCTAAATTGCCATTCAGCTTTTAATAATCTTGACATTGACATTTGTAAATGTGATTTAATAATTCCTGAATACCCACACACTGTGGGCATGCAATGTAATATTACATATGAAAATTTTATACATGAATTTTTCCAAGTCAGGGAACTATTTATTAGATCTTACTTCAGTCTGTTAACAAGTAACCTGAAAGGATCAGGATATCTAATAACATATTGCGATGACACTAATAAAACTTCATGGAATAGTTGTAAGGATAAAATACAAAGTCCTGAAGAGTATAGGTAACAGCCAGCTTTTCACTCAGAACCCAAATCTCACAGTTGGTGTTCTTACAGTTCACTGGCTCTGTCTTAAATTTATTCCATGATCTATAACTACTCTTTACATTATGTAACCCAATAGCATACTGTATTTTCTGTTTTGCAAGACTAGTACAAAGAACTTCATTTTTTGCCAGAACAATTTGAGAGTGAGCTGCCAACATCATGTCCCATTGATCACCTTTGTTAATTGGGTTTTTTATTTTCCCTCTACACAAAGACTGTTTCCACATAATAACAACACAATCATAAAAGTCAGAAAATTCACAGTGAATCATTGCTATCATCTAATCCTGAAACTCACTTTGATTTTATCACTTGTGTCAATAATGTCCTTTGGAGTAAAAGGATCCAATTTCTCTGATCACACGTTATATTTAATTGGCCTGCCTTTTTAGTTTCCCTTACTTTTGAAACACTTTCTTAGTCTGTCTTTAACATTCATGACCTTAAGACTCTAAAACACTGAGTCATGAACTAAACCCAGGTGTTCTCTCGTTTTTAGAAATAACATTTTATTGAACACAGTCAAGTGTTACTTACATATTTTCTATGGCTGCTCTTGTACCATGGGGCAGAATTGAATAGTTCTTCTGACAGAGACAGTATAGCCTACAAAACCTAAAATATTTACTACTGGAACTTGTATTGAAAATACTTGTTGATTTTTCTGTTAGGCAGTACTAGAAGACAAGAAAGATAAGTGAAAGCAAGAAATATATATATATGAGAAAGTATGTTTTAATTTGTTGTGATGCTTACAAATTAATTAGTAGTTATCCAAAATAACCACTAAAATAAGCCATTTTAGCAAATTTGCAAGATACAAAGCCACTATAAAAAATGAATTTTGTTTTTCTGCATTAACAATAAAAATTGGAAAATAATATTTAAAATATCATTAGCATTAGAGGACATAATATACTTAGAAGGAAACTAATGAAAGAAATGCAGTCCCTCTACACTGACAAAATTACACTGCTGAAAGGAATTAAAAATCTAAATAAAGACACCCTGTTCTTCAACTAGAAGTCTCAAAGTTACTAAGAGGCCAATTCTCCCAGAGTAAATGCCACCCCAGTGAAAACCAATAAAGTAATTCTAAAAATTGCAGGGAAATACAATGGTTGTGGACTAGCCAAATTATCTTTACAAAGGAAAACCTTGGAATATACCTAAAATAGACCTACTAGCTTTTTCCAAAATGGAGACCCCAAATCCTCATCTGCAATATTCTTGCCTTTAGGTTCATGATTAGTCAACAATTTGTTCTGCTTTATAGCTTAACTCCTTTTAAACCACCAGGTTCCAGATGCTACCATGATGCCAACATGACTTCCCTAGGCAGAGGACCCTGCCAATGAGTCCTGGAGCCCCACCTCCCCAGACACCTGCCCCACTAGGGAAAGAGAGAGATAGACTGGGAGTATGGATCTGTCGAGAAATTGTGAGGAGCCTCACAAAGCAACCTGTATTTTTCTGCCTGTAGGAGCCTGGCATTCCTTAAAACATTAAGCCATCTCTCCCTGCTCCACCCTGTATTCCTAATATTATGGCCTATCTGCATAACTGTTGTTTTGCCTGAAAGATCCCCACCCATTCCATTCCTTTGATCTATCTTCTTTCTACCCTAAATACCCTCCCTGCCTTCAGGGTATTATTAATCCTACCAGTTAAAACCCTAAAAACAGTTGCTAAGGAAGTCCCTACCTTCCCAGCACCCTTTTGCCTTTCTCCACCCATTTCCTAGCCATTTCCATTTCCGACTTGCCATTTCTGGGTCTACCCTTTAAAAGCCTTGGCTCTCTGATCAATAAAGAAATTGCATTGCCTCGCCACCACGAAGTCTGTTCCTGTGTCATCTCCTTCGTGTCGCTGAGTGAGTAGCAGCCCACGCTGGCTCTGGTCGAGTTCTCTCCAACCCAGAGAGTATGCACCTGGGAAGAGGCACCCCCACGCTGGCCCAGCATGGATTGACTTGCTAAAGCCCATGTTCAGCAGGGAAGCAATTACAGAAGCCAGACCTTCCACCTTCTGCACTCCATAATGATCCTGGGTCCATACTGCCAAAGGGATAAAGAATAGGAACACTTTCATGGGAGAGGATGGCATATGGCATTCTGGTGGTAGGAACTGTGTGGAATTGTACCCACTCTTATCCTATGGCCTTGTTAATATTTTCATCTTATAAATAAAAATTTTTAAAAAGCCAAGTTAGATGACTAACACCACATGATTTTGTTTTTGATAGAGACAGACATTTAGAGAGTTAAAAGGAGACCAAAAGCTCCCTTCAGTGCTATGTGGGCTGGGGATGAACCTGGGCTGTGCATTTGGCAAAGCATCACCCTAAGGGAGCTATTTTGCTGGCCCAACACCACATGATTTAAAGATTGTAATCAAGCTACAAGATAGTTCTCAATGACTCCTCCCCCCACTTTCAGATACTAGTTCCTTGTAATTTCCCTTCCCATACTGAATCAGATTTGGCCTGCCTAGACAAGAGAACATGGGAGAAATGATGGTATGTTGCTTCCTATTTTAAATAATGAGATTTTTTAAATTAGTTTACATTTAATTTTAATTTACCTTATTTTTACCAGAGCACTGTTTAGCTCTGGCTTAAGGTAATGTTAGTGACTGAACCTGGGACTTGGCGCTTCAGGCATGAAAGTGTTTTGCATAACCATCATGCTATCTCTCCAGCCTCCTGATTTAAATTATAAAAGCTACTGTGCTGCTTTTGTGATTCTTATTTTCTCTTATTTCTCTAGTTGCTAAGAAGGCACTGAAATGGTGAGAAACTGAAGTTCCTAACTAATAATTGGTGTGGAAATAAGTCTTCTATTAACAGTTATATTAGTGAGTGAGCTTGGAAGCAAATCCTTCTGCCCCAGCCTAGACAGCAGATTACTACAAGCATGTCCAATAATTTCACTGCAACCTCATAAGAAGCCATGAGATGAACCACTCAGCATAATTGCCCTCAGATTCCTAACACTCAGAAACGGTATGAAATAATAGCTTTTATGTTGCTGAATTTGGGTATATTTTGTTATACAGAAATAGATAGAGAATATAAAGACTTACTTTTAATTAAGCACTTAACAAAAAAAGCAATCAAGACAGTATGATCTTGATGTAAGCACTGCCCAATAGCTCAGCAGAAAACAGTGGATCCAAACATAGATTTAAATGCATGATAATTAATGTTTTTGAGAATAGCACAAACATAATTCAAAGGAGGTAATCTTTAAAAAACAGAGGTAGGAGAGTCAGGCGATAGCGCAGTGGGTTAAGCACACATGGCTCAAAGCACAAGGACTGGCATAAGGATCTTGGTTCCAGGCCCTGGCTCCCCACCTGCAGTGGAGTTGCTTCACAGTCAGTGAAGCAGGTCTGCAAGTGTCTTTCTCTCCCCCTCTCTGTCTTCCCCTCCTCTCTCCATTCCTCTCTGTCCTATATAACAATGACATCAATAACAACAACAATAATAACTACTACAACGATGAAAAACAACTAGGGCAACAAAAGGGAAAATAAATAAATATTAAAAAAATAAATAAATAAAAATGGAGATGAGGGTGTTTTGTATAAAACAGAAATTTTACACATATATCAATAACTGTGTTTACTGTAAGTCATTAATCCCCCAATAAAACAAAATATAAAAGTAATGAAGGCATATATATGGCCATCATATCCTTTATTACATTAATTACCAAAAGACAAAGCATAGAAAACATCTTGGGAGTGAGCTGGCTTTATCATGGGTACAACCCAGGTTTGAGCCAGGTATCTTTCTGTCTCTATCTCTCTACCTGTTAAAATTGGCATGGGGTAATGAAGCCTCAGTGAGAATAAAAACAAAACACAAAATAAATTACATACACACACATCAGAACCTAAACAAACAAATAAAAAATCTCAGAGGTTAAAAAGATATCCTAGTTTGTATACTGAAATTGCTGTAATGGTTAATATGGTATGTGCCCATTTGATTGGGACCAAGTGCAATTCATCCCAGAGATTCAAGACTGGTTTACTATCTGAAAAGCAGTTAATGTAATAAATACACTATGCCAGTAGATCAATGGACAAAAAACACAGTCACCTCAACAGACAGAAAAATCATTTAATAAAATAGCCCTTTAGGATAAAAGCATTCAGAAAATTAGGAATAGAAAGAAACTTTCTTAACATGATATTCTACAAAAATAAAAACAAAACAAAAACCTGCAGCTAATATTATACTGTATGGCGAAAGACTGTTATCTCTCCCTCCCCCCCTCCAGATCAGAAACAAAGAAAGGATAATTATTCTTGCCTATTCTATTCAGCATTTTATTGGAGGCCATAACCAGAATAGCTAGGCAAGCAAATGAGGCAAAAGGCATTAGAACTGGGGGGATAGCATAATGTTTATGCAAAAGATTTTTCATACCTAAGGCACCAAAGGTTCCAAGTTCAATCCCCATCACCACTGTAAGCCAGAACTGAACAGGGCCGTGTCTGATTAAAAACGACCTCAAAAAACATTAGGCCAGAAAAATGAAAGTAAAGCTATTGTATTCATAGATGGAAGAGAGAAAGAAAGATAGATAGACAGAAAGAGTATGAAAAAGCAAACAACAAACTAGGGAAACTACCCTTACTTAATCTTTACTTACACAATGAAAAAAAAAATCCAGTGATTTAATAGTCAAAAAGATGAAACAATGCATGAAACACCAGGTCAAATACTTGAACAGACACTGTATACAAATTGTTAGGAGCATATTTAAAAGTGCTCATTGTGATTACTCATCAGGAATATGCTAATTTAAAGCCACAACAAGCTATAATTTAATATTAACTAAACTGGTTTTAATTGAGTGTTCATGGGGATGTGAAACAAACCTTTGGACATTGTTGTCCAAAGCAATTTTGAGAAAAAGAAACAGAAATGGAGGCATCACATTCCCAGATCTCAAACTATATTATTAGGCTGTCATAATGAAAACTGCCTAGTACTAGGACAAAAATAGGTACACAGACCAGTGGAACAGAATTTATAACCCAGAAACAAATCCCCACACCAATGAACATCACTAATCATTAAGAAAGTGTAAATAAGTCAAAACCATAATTATCTTACACCTGTTAGAATGGCTATTATTAAAAAGACAAGAGATAAAATGTGTTAGTGTTGGGGGGGAACAGTTGTGTGCACATGTTATAATGTATAAAGACCCAGGTTTGAACCCCTGTTCCCCACCTATAGAGGAAAACTTCACCAGCAGTGTTTATTTTTTTCTACCTATACCTCCACTCTCTCAAATCCTCTCTGTCTAGTCAAGTATAATAGAAAGGAAAAAAGGAAAAAGAAAAAAAATGGTCATTAGGAACAGTGGGTTTATACTGCTGCCTCCAAGCAGAATAACAACACTAGTGTTGACATACTAGTGTGGCAACAAAAAATTGAAATAAAATAAGAAAAGTGTTAAAGTTGTGTGTAAAATAGAACTCTGGAGCTAACTATTGTGGGAACTGTAGAAAATTTACTATTTTCACTACAGAAAATAGTAAATTGTTGTTCAAAAATTAAAAATAGAGTGACTATCACTCCCATTCACTATCATAGCAAAAATCAATAAAATATCTAGTAATAAACCTAACTAAAGAAGTGAAAAACTTGTGTACTGAAAACTATGAGTTTCTATTCAAGGAAACAGAAAGTGATACAAAGAAATGGAAAGATATCCCATGCTCATGGACTGGAAGAATTAACATCATCAAAACAAATATTCTACCCAGAGCCATATACAAATTTAAGCAATACTCATCAAGGTCGCACCAATTTTCTTTAAGAGAATAGAACAAAAATTACAGACATTTATCTGGAACCAGAAAACACCAAGAATCGCCAAAACAATCTTGAGAAAAAGAAACAGAAATGGAGGCATCACACTCCCAGATCTCAAACTATATTATAAGGCCATCATAATGAAAACTGCCTGGTACTGGAACAAAAAATAAATACACAGATCAGTGGAACAGAATTTATAACCCAGAAACAAATACCTACACCAATGAACATCTAATTTTTGGTAAGTGGACTCAAACTATTAAATGGAGAAAGTGGGCTCAAAATATTAAATGGAGAAAGTGGGCTCAAACTATTAAATGGTGTTCTCTTCAATAAATGGTGTTGGGAAAATTGGGTTGAAAAGTACAGAAGAATGAAATTGAATCACTTTATATCACCAGAAACAAAAGTAAACTCCAAATGGATCAAGTTGTTAGACCAAAAACTATCAAAGATTTAGAGAAAAATATTGGTGGAACACTTTCCCATCTAAATCTGAAGGGCATCTTCAATGATACAGACCCAGTTGCAAGGAAGACTAAAACAAAAATAAACCAATGGGGCTACATCAGATTGAAAAGCTTCTGCACAGCAAAAGAAACCATCACCCAAACAAAAAAACTCCTCACAGAATGAGAGATTTTTACATGCATGCCATACACCAGACAAGAGGCTAATAACCAAAATATATAAAGAGCTCACCAAACTTGCCGGGCTAGCCTGGGGGTCCCTCTTCTTGACGCATCCTCTCTGGTTTGGAGAGAATGTGACTGGAGCCAGCCTGGACTGCTACTCACTCAGCGATGCAAGAGAGATGACCCAGGAACAGAGCTTGTGGTGGCGAGGTGATTTGAATCTTTTTAGATCAGAGAGCCCAGGCTTTTAAAGGTCGGACCTGGAAGTGGCAGTGGGAACCGGAAATGGCTAGGAAAAGGGCTGAGAAAGACAAAAGGGGCTGGGAAAGTAGAAACTTCCTTAGCAACTGTTGCAAGGGTTTTAACTGGTAGGATAAATAATACCCTGCAGGCAGGGAGGGTCTCGAGCATAGAAAGAAGATAGATCAAAGGAATGGAATGTGTGGGGATCTTTCAGGCAAAACATGATTATGTAGATAATAAGGGAGCAGGCCATAGTATCAAGAATGCAGGGTGCTTTGTGAGGCAGGGTGTCTGATAAGACAAGGCAAACCTTGGGGGGTTTTGTCCCTCCTTGCTCAACCTCTCAGTAGAGAGAGAGAGAGAGAAAGAGAGAGGGAGAGAGAGAGAGAGAGAGACTGACAGGATGGATGTTCCTTCAAGTCAAGCCCTGGCAAGCTCAACCACATCTTCATAATTTCCCGACACAAACTCAGCATCAAAAAAGCAAATGACCCAATTCAAAAGTGGGGAGAGTATATGAAAGAATATTCACTACAGAAGAGATACAAAAGGCCAACAAACATAAAAAAAATTGCTCCACATCACTGATTGTCAGAGAAATGCAAATAGAGACTATCAGAAACCACCTCACCCCTGTGAAAATGTCATACATCAGAAATGACAGCAACAACAAATGTTGGAGAGGTTGTGGGGACAAAGGATCTCTCCTGCACTCCAGTGGGATTGTAAATTGGTCCAACCTCTGTGGAGAGCAGCCTGGAGAACCCTCACAAGGCTAGAAATAGACCTTTCTTATGACTCAGTAATTCCTCTCCTAGGGATATATCCTAAGGGCTCCATAATACCCAGCCAAAAAGATATGTGTACACCTATGTTTACAGCAGCACAATTTGTAATAGCAAAAACCTGGCACCAGCCCAGTTGCCCAACAACAGGTAAGTGGTTGAGCAAGTTGTGATATATATATACACACACAATGGCATACTACTCAACTATTAGGAATAATAAGCCTACTTTTTCTGACCCATCTTGGATGGAGCTAGAAGGAATTATGTTAAGTGAGATAAGTCAGAAAGAGAAAGATGAGAATGGGATGAAACCACTTGTGCTGCAACGCAGAGGAGAGAGAGAGAGAAAGAGGAGATCTGGAGCAGAGAGGGAACACAATTCTTTATTGGCGCGGCACCTCAGAGTTGGGTGAGAGTGCAGTGGTTCAGGCCACGTGGAGCTAGCCAAAATGGCTGCCTTGCACAGCAACCTTCCCTGTGTCTAACCACCGAAGTGAAAAGCAGGCAAACGAGAGAGAGGGGTGGAAAAAGAAGGGCTTTATAGGGCAAAAACCGGGAGTGACGAGCCGGGACAGGAGTGGTTGGGAAGGGAACTTCAAGAATATCGTATTAACTCTCGCGGGAACTGGCACTAGCCTGAGGGGAAAACATGGTGGAACAGGTGCTCTGAGAATGTCCCAACTCTCACAGGAACTGGCACTAGCCTGAGAGGACATCTGCACAGCATCTCCCCCTTTATTTTTACCTACTGGCCACAGTATAGAAAATTTAGAGTGGAACAGGCTTAAATATTTTTTAAGGAATGCCATGCTCAGGTGGGAAGATGTAGGATGTTTTTGTGGGGGAGGGAAGACTTACATGGCCACCAACCTTGTGATATTTATGTGTCCCCCCTGTGCTCAACCCCTCTGTAGAGAGAGAGACTTACCTGGAGGGACTCATCTCATAGGTTAAGCTCTGCCAGGCTCCACCATATCCTCACAATATTTCTACATCTTTTCCTATCTTTCTATCTAGTCATCGCATTAAGATGGTTCAATGTCTGTAAAAGACTCCATCTGTGACAGAGGAATAGTAGTGTAGGGGTGAGCAGAAACCTTTTGGGCATAAACCTGAATGCTATAACAAAACAGGAAGGGACAAGTAGGGGATCAGTAAGAGCCAGTGTGATGCCAAGGGAAGGCTTGGTGTGCAATGGGGCATTTCCTGCCTCTGGGGGCGTCCCCTACCTCTGGAGGCGTCTCTTGCCTCTGGGGACAAGGCCTAGTAATGAGGGGGCATTTCCTGCCTCAAAGGGCAGGGCCTGCAGGCAGGAAGGTGTGCCTGCCAAGCAAAGGGGCTCTTTGACACTGTACAGTCCCCAAAGCAACTGGCTGCAAGGTCCATGAACTAGTGGGGGTCAGTCTTTGAAAAACCGGCAGCATGAAGGGAAGAAAGCTGCTGTAAATTGTGTAAAGTGTCCAATGGTTGTACCAGCAAGTCTGATAGAAGTCTCAGTCCAATGCAGATGACCAGGAGAAATGCCAGGGGATGAAATGCTGCACATCTATCTCCATGGGGAAGGTCAGCCACCGGAATTCCGCTTTACTGTAGAGAGTGGGCTGGAACTGCCAAAGCATGACAGGCAAAGCAGAAGCAGGAAGGGCAGACAGGCAGTAAGAAAGTTCTGTCCTTGGAGTCTGTGAATCAGGTTCTTCAGATTGTGTCAGGTCATATCATGGATTTCGGGGTGTGTGTCACTGTAGTCGTGCCGTCTAGTGGGTGATGTCAGAGTGTGCAGGGGTCCGGGATTCCTGTGAAAGAAACACAAACAATCTGCTTCCTGTGGTTAGCAGGGCATCTGATTTGAAATTTTTTTTATAGAAAAATAGGTTTGGTGCCTTAGCCAACTGAATATTGGGGGGATGTATCTTTCCTTATTTCTTTCATTACTTAATTGAGCCTAGGCATTTGGCAGGCCTTCTCAACAACCATTTGTCTTTGGGGGTAGTAAGGGATGTCTGTGGCATGGGTGGTGTTATAAAGGGAAACATCTTTAAATTGTTGGCTGACAAAGGCAGGCCTATAGTGGTAGGACGAGATACACCAATTAATTGTAGAAAAATATGTGAATATCATTAATTTACATAAGTTGTATATGGAGGAACTTCTTATAGTTTAATACCTTACCATATGAGCAGATGGCCTTCATGTGAAGGCCTTGACATAGTTGTAGTCAATTACTTGTGAAAAAAACCTTTTAACAAGTTAGAAGTTTACTATACTTGATAATTCAATGATTATAATTGATTTAAGTATCTTTATAATTTTGTTTAAAGGTCATCTAATGTGACCTCCTGTAGCAGTCTCTACGGCAGGATCTTCAGACCAATTTTAGTTAAAAAAAAAAATATATATATATATAGATTTTTTAACTACTTTTACTTTGGACAATAAACAGACTCAGGTTGCTTAGAGAGTTTGCGTATGTTAGTGACAATGGTTTTAATATTTACAGTGTCAGACTGATGCCAGATCTGTTGTGGATTAATTTCCACAAGATAGCTTACAGGGCACTTTTGGGGGCTCTCCAAAAATGTCCTGTATAGAGAATTTGTATTTTAGTTTTGGGGATGTATTGTCAAGTTAAATATTTAGACTTTTACCTTAAATAGTTACTTTTAACAAATTAATTTTACCTTGCCTGGTAATAATGTAGCTTCAAGGTTACACTTTTAACTATTAATGTTTACCAAACTTGAAACATACCCATAAACATATAGTTATAACAAGCGGTTGGGTTCAAGAACAGAGCATAGAAGCAATTTGAATTAAGAGAGGGGAAAGTGGGTTGTCATCAATTCTCACATAAGAATGAGCAAGCCATGGAAATAAGTTAACAGTGTACACACTATCAGAAAAAAGGATGTAGGATTCTGGTACGGCTTTTAATGCAAGGAAAACAGCATGAAGTCCTTTGTACTGAGGGGAATTCTCAGGGGCTCAGTAAAGAGAGGTTTGGGTTATTGCTGGTCTGGATAATATATATGGGCAGCAGCTCCCTTTTGTCCACCATCAGTGAAGACTGTAGGAGCAGAGGAGATGGGATCTCGAGAGAAAACTTTAGGTACTAGTAGAGGCAAAAGAGGTAAAGAAGCTATCAATTTATTACAAGGAAAATGGTTATCTATTTGTCCTGGAAACCCCACTAAACTTATGGCAAAATGAGAATGGTGGCGTATGAGTCACTCTGTATCTGTGAGAGAAAAGGGAAGAATAATTGAATCCGTTTCCTTTCTGAAGACCTGCACCAATCTATTTCTTCCTTGGCGAATCATGAATACTAATGCCTCTATCTCGGAAAAGGAGTCTTGGAGCTCCACCTACTGATGTATGAAACCACTTGAGAACCCCATGGTTCTGCCACAGTGCCCTCACTACTGTGGGGGTGGAGTTAAAGATTAGAAGGTTTACTGGAGAGGAGGGGGAGAATCGAAAAAGTTGCATGTCTTGGAGGGCATGGTTAACCCTTTCCAGTGCCAAGGAGGCTTCGGGAGTTAACATACGTTTTGAGGGGGGCTGTTTGTTTCCTTTTAACAGGTCAAACAGTGGTTGGAGGTAGCTAGTAAGCAGATAAAGATACTGCCTAAGCCAATTTAAATTTCCAAGAAAACTTTGTAAAGAAGCAAGAGTGAGATTAGAAGGAAAAGCAACACAAGGTTTTAAGGGACAAATCTGCATTAGAGAAGTCTCTGAACCTAAGAAAGATATTGGAGGAATTAGCTGTACCTTCTCAGGAGCAACATTAAGGCCACTTTTCTTTAAGGCAGGAATAAGAAAATCACATAGGGCACAGAGATCTGTACCTAATTCTCCCCATATTAAGACACCATCCATATAGTACAAAACCTTAAGGCCCTTATGAATATATGGGAAAAGGGCAGATTTAACAGCCTCTTGACAAATTGTAGGACTATAGGCCATGCCCTGGGGCAGCACCACCCATTCAAATCTGTCAGCAGGGCTGGCGTTATTAATAGAAGGAACAGAGAAGGCAAAACGTTTACAATCGTGTGGGTGCAAGGGAATAGAGAAAAAACAATCCTGTATATCAATAGCTATGACTGGAATTCCCGTGGGAATTGCAGAAACGAGAGTCAAACCCTTTTGGGGGGAGCCCAAGACCTGCATGGTTTTTTTTTTATCTTGGAGGAGGTGCCATTTTCCCAAGCGCTTCTTAATCACAAAGACAGGAGTATTCCATGGGCTTCAGGAATGACGAATGTGTCCCAAGGACAACTTATCTCAGACGAGCTCTTTTAAAATTTCTAGCTTCTCCCTAGGCAAAGACCACTGTTCCACCCAGACAGGCTCATTAGAAAGCCAATCTAAACAGGGAGTTTGGTTACAAACAGTGGCAGTTAGTATTGGGGGTGCTGGTTAGATCTAGAAGTCTCGCAGGAGTGGGTGTTGACTCTGAAGAGGCATCTGTGGGTATTATAACATCAAGAGATTCTAGAAGATCCCTGCCCAGTAGGTTGCTCCTTCTTCTTCTTCTTCTTCTTCTTCTTCTTCTTCTTCTTCTTCTTCTTCTTCTTCTTCTTCTTCTTCTTCTTCTTCTTCTTCTTCTTCTTCTAGCGTTTGCCCTTCTTCCGTAGCCAGTCAACAGTGTCAGGTTGAGCCTGATGTAAAGTTTCGAGACCTCCTTCGAATCTGGAGAGGTGGCAGTCGTTGACTATGTGGGTCATAGTCTGTCTGTAGCCGCAGGGGCAGTTCGGGTCATCTCTGGCTCCCCAGCGATGGAACATAGCGGCGCACCGGCCATGGCCTGTTCGATAGCGATTGAGGAGGGCCCAATCATAACGTGCTAGGTCAAAGCTGGGTTGACGCTTGCAGGGGTCTGTGATGAGGTGTTTGTTCTTTACCTCAGCTGACTGCCAACTCTGTTTCCAAGAGTCTGGAACAGAGAAGATTAGTGTAGGCATAGGAGACCAGATTGGATGATGTCAAGCATTGAACAGGGTGGACTCGAAGAGCAGGACCAACAGCTTGAAAGCTGTCAGGAGCTTGTTGCTGGCTTTGAAAGTGACTGGGATCCATGTGGATTCAGTCGGCTAGGAAGGATCGTCAGTTTCCCCAATGAATGGGTACTCACGGGATGCACCACGGGAAGGCCGATCCAATGCATCCCATGAGTACCCATTCATTGGGGAAACTGACGATCCTTCCTAGCCGACTGAATAATATATCAGCTACCAAATGACGGAACTGTCCAGTAGTCCCTTCCAGGTCTTCCCACATAAGCGAATCTCGTGTGAGAAAGGCTTGAGTCAACCCTCCAACTCTGTGTAAACGGGGCCTTGGGAGGAGTTCCCAACTCTGGGTAACCTCTGCTTGCCTTAAAATTGTCTTTTCTGCCCCCGTGTCAAACAAACATTTAAAAGTAATATTGCCAATCCTTGCTGTCATAGTAGGGTGACCTCGTTCTAAAACAGGAGTGGTCCACAAAATCTCAGGCTCTGAAGCCTGAAGGCAAGCCCCCTTTTGCTTATGTGGGGTAGCTGAATAAGCCTGTGTCATAATGGGTGCCCCATAAGAGCCTGGTCTAAGTTCCTGTGTCGCTAAAATTCAGTTACCCGGTGTTTGTGTTTAAGACTCAGGCATGCCTGACAGAATTCTGGTAGCATTCCATCCCTGACAATAGAACACAGGAGGAGAAAATGGCCTTCAGGATTATAAATCTTTCTCTCTAAGCTTGACCACACCCTGGCAATGAATTTAGCTAGGGATTCATCGGTTTCTTGGTGAAGGGAGAGAATGGGGACTGAGGCCACTCCTGTGGGTGGGTTTAACCTCTCCCATGCTTGTGATGCACAAATGCATACCTGTTCAAAATAACCAGCTGGAAACTTGGCTTCTGCCTGCTGAATTCTGGTTTCAAACTCTCCTGGTCCAAACAGGGCATCAAAATTCCACTCCAGCTGATTCTGACTATTTCTCTGGGATTGCTTTGAGCATTCATCACGAAAACATGCCTCCCATTGCAGGTATAGGGGTCTGGGAGTGTAGCATGAGCTACGTCCCTCCAATCTTGGGTGGTATTAAGGTGCTGGAGAAAGCCTGGTGAAATGGACTTGTGCTGGTATGCTTCTAATTCTGCTTCTAAAAACATCTTCTGTTTAATTTGGTTTAATCCCCCTGCTTAACACTGTATTCTGTTTACATAACCACTGTTAACTAAGCACCAGAATGCCTGCATGGCATTGGTTTGATCCCACTTAAAGCTGTGGTCTATTTACATAAACCACTGTTAACTAAGCACCACCCCCCCTCCAGGGCATTGGTGGTTCAGTGGTAGAATTCTCACCTGCTCCGCCCCCTCTCCTTGTCACACCTGATTTTCACCAATCTCTTTTTGCTCCACCCTCTCTACGTCACATCCTGTTTACACCCTACTTGGCAAGTATATATAAGGACAGGATTGTGAGTTTTAGTTTAGTTTAGATTAGCTTGGCTTAGATTGTGCTGTGTTCTGCATGAATAAAGACTGACAGACTTGGTCCATGAAGCATGAGTATCGTCATCCTTAACTACCTGCCGATGCTCTTTAAGTTCTTTGGAGGAGTATGGATGCCACACCTGAGGGTTTTGTCTATTGGGGGCCACATTTACTGGGAAGGTGTGGACTTGATTTGATAACGAGGTAGCAACGGGGGGAGGAGTCACAGAAGTGGAAGCCACCTGCGGAGTGGCAGCAGCAGCCAGAAAAGCTGAACACATGTCTGCCAAAACAGAATCCTTGGAGCAAAATGCAGAGGGCTTAGGGTGGGTAAGCACCAAGACAATATCCCTTAACTCTTGTATCTCAGCCTCAAGGCCCCTTAACTTTTTGGCAGGGCACCCTATATATATCCCAAAAGTTGCAAACATAGCCAAGAGGATCCACGGTGCGGCCCCAAGTAAAACATCTCTGAGATAGAAAACCTGTTCCATTAAAAAGGAGTAAAGGGTTTGGGAAACATCTTTGTAAAATGGGAAGTCTCCCATGGCGGAGAGGAACACGAAGCCACAGAGAGTCAAGCGGCTGTATACTTACCTGCGTCTGGGCAGGTTGGTCCCTGTTCAGGGCCAGGTGTCAGTTACAGAAGCCAGACCTCCCACTTTCTGCACCCCATAATTGTTTTTGGTCCATATTCCCAGAGAGATAAAGACTAGGGACCCTTCCAATGGAGGAGAGGCTATATGGAACTCTAGTGGTGGGAATTGTATGGAATTGTACTCCTCTTATCTCACTATCTAGTTGATCATTATTAAATCACTAATAAAATAAAAAAAATTCACAAGGACTCAGGTTCAAGATCCCAGTCTCCACCTGCAGGAAGAAAGCTTCACATGTAGTATAACAAGGCTGCAGGTGTCTCTCTGTCTCTCTCCCTCTCTATATCCTCCTTCCTCTTGATTACTGGCTGTATCTATACAATAAATAAAGATAATAAAAATAAAATGATTATGATGGAATTGATGATTATGCTTAGTGAAGTAAGTAGTAGAAGATATCAACCAAATTATTTGTGGAATATAGAGAATTGAGACACATGAACTTGAATACATATACATATTCATGTGTGTGTATTCAACCTATATCTAAGATCTTGGGAGAAATATAGTGGCTAACATCGGGAGATGGAAGCATAGAACTTTGGTGGTGGGAGTGGTATGGAAGTATGCCCCTATTATAATCTTGTAAATCACTTTAAAATGCCTAATAAAAATACAGAAATTGTGATAAAAATAAAATTACTATGTTGGTATGCATGAGACCCCTTCTGTTTCATTTGGTTTAAATCCCCCCTGCTTAACACTATTCTATTTACATAACCACTTCATTCTATTTACATAACCACTGTTAACAAGTACCACCCTCCCTCCAGGGCATTTGTGGTTCAGTGATAGGATTCTCGCCTGCTCCACCCCCTCCTTGTCACACTCTGATTTTCGCCAGTCACTTTTCTCTCCACCCTCTCTATGTCACATCCTGTTTCCACCCTACTTGGCAAGTATATATAAAGACAGCATTGTGAGTTGTACTGTACTGTACATTGAGTTTAACTTAGCTTGTCTTAGATTGTGCTGCGTCCTGCATGAATAAAGAGATACTGCCTACAGCTCAACCATGAGTCCCTGGTCGTCTGTTACCCGCCCGTGAAGCCAGCCCGGTGAAAACAACATAGCCCGTCAAAAACAACATTACTATATGTTACAGGAATTCTACTTCTGAGAATATGCCCCCAAGAAAATGAAATCAAAACATTTAAGAGACATCTATACTCCCTTGTTCACTGTAGCATTATTCACAGTATCCATTGCATGGAAAACTCCACAATGCTCATTCATTGGTAGGTAAAGAAGATGCGTATATGTATACAATGAAATATGATTCAATTATGAGAAAGAAGAAATTCCTGTCATATATGACAAAATGGATGGGCCTTTCATGCATCGGACAAAGAAAGACAAATACTGAACCTCGGGACCACTAGGAGTGCAGATTTTCTCCTGAATCACCCAGCCAGTTCTCTGCCCATCCCACCCCCATGTCAGTACCAAACTTCCCTGCTACTGTTCCAGCCCCAGAGTTCCATATAACCTCTCCTCCATTGGAAGGGTCCCTAGTCTTTATCTCTCTGGGAATATGGACCAAAAACAATTATGGGGTGCAGAAAGTGGGAGGTCTGGCTTCTATAGTTGCCTCTCCACTGATGTGGGTGTTCACAGATCGATCCATATTTCCAACCTGTTTATACACCCCTGCTCCCCCTATTTTTTACTTTGGTGCAGTACTCCAAACTCAGTTAATTAGGTCAATTTAGTCAATTTAGGTCTTAAAACTTACAAGATCATATGAGATCAGGCGTGTTCAGGGTGGTATGGCTGTAGACAGCTCTGAAATCTAAAAATGTCAAGCTCATAGAGAATAGTGGCCACCAAAGCCTCCAGAGTAGGGGATAGGTCAGACAAAGAACAGATTTTTAGTTAGAAGATGAGCAAGTTCTGGGGATTTAAAGGACATTGTCATGATTATAGATAATAGTTTTGTAGTATGTACTTGATAGATGCTGAGAGTAGATGTTAAATATTCTCACCACATACACACACAAAGTAATTAATTATCTAAGGTGATGGGAGTGCTAATTGTCCTACTGTAATAATCATTTAGAAATATATTGTGTCAAATTGTCACATTGCATACATTATTTTTTTAAACAGTGCTCAATTCTTTTTTTTATAATATTTTAAAATTATCTTTATTTATTGGTTAGAGACAGCCAGAAATCAAGAGGGGAAAGGGAGATAGAGAGGGAGAGAAACAGAGAGAAAGACACCTGCAGCCCTGATTACTGCTTGTGAAGCTTTCCTCCTACAGGTGGGGGCTGGAGGCTCGAACCCAGGTCCTTGCACATTGTCACATGTGCACTCAACCAGGTGTGCTACCATATGGCCCCCACATTGCATACTTTAAACTTAAACAGTATGGGGAGACTTCCTGATGTGTAGCTTTGGATAGCAGCAGCTGCGTTTCACTGTCCTTGATCAACTAGGAATAGCAAAGAGGATCACCTAAGAGCCCAACAAAACAGGAGTAGGATTACTTCAGGAACCCTCCAAACCAGGGGTGAGTGCAAACACATGTGGCTCATGGGCAGAGAAGGGCTAAGGAGATATTCCTGGGGCTAAATTCCCATACCTACTAGGGAGTGGCTGGTACCAGTTTGCCAGTTGACACATCACCTCCGGTCAGAGTTTTATCAACAAAAAGAATGCTGAAGGGAGAAGAAGACCATCTAATCCTCACCAATTTACAACTGTGGGTCTCCATTGCAATTGCCACTTCAAGGCTGGTACAGCAGCAGGGAAGCCTGATACTGACATGGGGGTGGGATGGGCAGATAACTGGCCGGGTGATTCAGGAGAAAATCTGTACTCCTAGTGGTTCTGAGGTGTGGCTGTATAGTTGAAGCCTTTTCACATTGTTCTTCTGATAAATTAGGAAAAAGGGTTAATAATTCCCTCAGAAATCAAGATCTATTCAGAAGAACAGTGTTGGGCAGCCAACCCCCTCTGCTCCATGCTCCATTGCTGATACTATGGCCTATTTACATAATAATTGTTTTGCCTGAAAGATCCCCACCTTTGATCTATCTTCTTTCTACCTTGAGACCTGCCCTGCCTGCAGCATACATTAATCCTGCCAGTTAAAACTCTAGCAACCGTTGCTATGGAAGCTTTCTACCTTCCTGCTCTTTCTTTTCTCCACCCCCTTTCCCAGCCATCTCCGTTCCTGACTTGCCACTTCCGGTTTTACCCTATAAAGCCCACTCTGTTCCTGGTTTCACTCTCTTCCTCTCTTTTCTCTCCAGCGTCCTGACCTGGAGAAGGGCTGGTGTGCAGAGCAGGAGGCGGCCATTGTGGTTTGGTGATATGAGGCTTAACCCGCTGTGCTCACACCCGACTCTGGAGCTCCCACATGAATAAAGAATTGTATTACCACGCTGCCACGAGTTCCTGGTCTCTCTCTCTCGAAGCTAGCCTGGGAGACAAAAGAGAGGAAGAGAATGAAACCAGGAACAGAAGTGGGATTAATGTATGCTGCAGGCAGGGCAGGTCTCAAGGTAGAAAGAAGATAGATCAAAGGTGGGGATCTTTCAGGCAAAACAATGATTATGTAAATAGGCCACAGTATCAGCAATGGAGCATGGAGCAGAGTGGGGCAGGGGGAAGGGGGCCTGCTTGACAGAACAAGGCCATAGAGCACTGCTTGGCTTGACTCTGGCTAGGGATTGGGCCCAGGACTTTGGGACCTTGGGGTGTGGGAGTCTCTTTGAATGACCACTGTGCTATTTATCCTCCACCCTGTTTTATCTCTTTGTCAGGAGTGATTAAGCTAAAAAAACCTACTTATAGTTAAAAAGCTCCCATAATAAAAAAGTTAAAAAGGCTCCCATAATAAAAAAGGTTTAAAAGCCAGTGTGCTTCACCTCAGGGATTGAGATAACATTGAAACAACTTAATTTTTCACAACTGTAAAATCTTTTTTTTTTTTAGTATTTATTTATTTATTTATTTTTGAGAGAGATGCAGTGAGAGAAAGAAACAGTAAGAAACACCAGAGTACTGCTCAGCTCTGGCTTATGGTATGTGTGTATGTGTGTGTGGGGGGATTGAACCTGGGACTTCAGAGCCTCAGGCATGAGAGTTTCTTTGCATAAACATTATGCTATCCACCCTTGCCCAACTGTAAACTCTTAAGTATGTTCTTTGATATAAGTCAATCCAGGCAAGTGTGATTGGTGAATTAAATTTAAACAATGTTATACTGTTGGGAACCATTGTTCTTATTTATGGTGAACAAAATGGATTATGGGACATGAACGTAATTAGCATATAGCTGGCATCAGTGTGACGTTAAAAGCATATGACAGACATACACAAATTCATGAGGGCTTGTGGGTACAAGAGAGTATTTAAGCAAGCGCCAGGCAGCAATTGCTCTCTTTTTGGCTCTTCTTCCATTCAGCTCTGTTCCTGCTGCTGTTCACCTGCTCCCCTTGACTGACCTTCTCCAAGAACCCATACCATACTGCTTCCCTTGGGGCATGAACATGTGTATCTGAGCACTGGTAACTAAGCTTAATGATGCATGGTTCTTGTTATATGTCTTAGCCCTTTCCTCCTATTTCCCCATTGTGGTATTTATGTACTTAAATAATCCACATAATAAAACTGCCATTTGTTAAACCTCCAACAAAAGTGCCACTGAAGTCTTTTATTTTTTAATTACTATATTATATGTCATGTATAGCATTATGCATGCTGTGTGTAGGATGTGCCAATTATATGAAATGTAAAGCAGAAGAAACCCCCATCTGTTCACAAAAAGACTTGTACAAAGAACTTTATCACAATGGTCAAAAACGTGGTACCAAACCAAATGTACCGCAGCAACTGAATGGACAGGGCTGGGGAAGACAGCATAATAGTTATGCAAAAAGACTTTCATGCCTGAGGTTCTAAAGTCCCAGGTTCAATTCCCAGCACTACTATAAATCAGAGCTGAGCAGTGCCCTGGTAAAACAAACAAACATACCAAAACAAATAAACAATTGAATGGACAAATAAATCAAAATACAAAGTATTAACTCAGACCTAAAAGGAAATACATCACTGAAGAAGCACACAACAAAGTGGGTGGATTTCAAAAACATTAGGTGCATCAGAGAAACTAGATACAAAGGGATATGTATAAAAAACATAAATCCGTTTCCCTGAAAATCTGTAAGCAAAGATAAGCTGTAGTAACAGAATCAGAATAGCAATTATCTTTAGATAAGGGATAACTAGTAGAAGAGCAGTGGAATAAACTTCCTGAGGGAATGAATATATATAATCATGAGAGTATATACAAAAACCCATCCAACCTTACACTTGGAATCTGAACATTACATTTCATATAAATGAGCATATAAACATGCATTTGAATGATTTCCATGGGGCATGTACTTCCTATGTCCTGGATACTTACAGTGTCACAAAAATGTTTGTTGGTTTACATGAGTCTTGAGAAAAAATTAGAAATCAGGGAGGTAAGTGTAGCAGAAATCCTTAGGGGGGTGGGAATGGAGGAAGGAGTCATTCAAATGAAAATAGAACCACAAATGAAAGCCAACGTTGAATATTCACTGATTGGGTCTTACACTGTCTGGGACTAATTTCCCTTTTCCATCTGTCTTCTCTTTGAGGTGAGATTTCACACTCTTCAAGGCTAGTTGTGACTATATTAGAAGTATTTGCATTTCCCAAAGTTCTTGCTCTACCTAATACAGACAGAGCGATTCTGGTAAATATCATCATAGAAAGAGAAAGAGTGAGCTAGCCAGCTGTTATTTAGAATATTTTTCCAGTGGACTTTACATATCCTTCCTGGAACAGCTGAGAGCAAATAACATGAGAACTAAGACATTTCTGTATTTCCCAGAGCCCCACTCGGTGTCTGGCACATAGAATCATATTAGCTCATTGATTAAGGATAGAGCAGAGAGAAAAAGAAAAGAACTTCTTGGAAGCCCTATTGTTCTCCTCTTTTTTTCCCCATCTTCCAGAAGGGGAAATCTTTTAAATATGCCTTTCTGTTGTTTTATAGCCTTTCACATTTTAATTGGGCGTGCCACTATCACATTTTATTAGCTATTCCTCATACCAGCCCTGTGAGGTTAGCTCTGTTATCTGCCTTTTACAGGCTGAGGGCACTGAGAGGTGAACCAACTTGCCAGGTTGGCTCCCACAACTAGCAGCTTCAAGAAGTGAGGTTTGAGTTCACGGCTTCCTCTCCAAGGTGGCTTAGTTAGTCCCTGAGCCCTGTGGCTTTGAACATGATAATGAAATGTGCATTTTTTTTCAACTGGACTTTGAAAATCATTTTAAGAGGTACTGATTCCAGAACAGGAAGTTAGGATTATAATTCTTTGACCTGGTGATTTTTTTTCTCCCCCTCAGGACATCCCTCCCCCCCCCCCCCCCCCCCCCCGCCGAAATATTTGGTGGTGGCGGTGGTGGTGGTGGTAGGAGGGTGGTTTGACCCAAGGTCTTTGAAATGATTCACCCTATCCAGAATCTACACCATTATTTCCAGCTCAGATACCACACCACTCCAAAGTTCCTCTTCCCCCCTGCAGCCTCCCACAGTAGAGCCCACCCAGATAGCACAACCTTTAAACATTATTTTAATTGGACTAAAATAATAGTTCCAGTTAGGAAGAGGATTTAGGGCTCATCTAATTAAAAAAAACATAACATGGTACATGAACTTTTCTAAATGTGAAATGTATGCCAAGTTGTGGACACAGATGTAAATGGCCTCTCTCCTGCCCCCTCCCTGAGAAAATCACGTTTTCTGGTAGCTCCCCATTATTAAATTTCCCAGAGTTCTTTGCTCTACCTTATGCAGACAGATTCAGGTGAATATCACAGTGAACTAGCCAGCTGTGATTTAGAATATTTTCCATTGAGTTTTACACACAGAGTGTATCTGTGCCTAACACAGGAAAGAAACATAGCTTCATGAGTTTAAGCAACTTGCCTTAAGTGTTACATAATCAGGAGACCCCAGTTCTAGACCCAGAATCTCAGCTCTCCTTTTAAGCTAGAAGCTCTTCCCAGAATTCCCAGCCTGATAGCTTGCCCTAATGGAGTGAACCACGCTCTCATTGCATCACCCACTCACTCCCTCTGTGATGCTGGATGATTCAATTAAGACAAGTGGTTTTCAATTTTGGCTGCACTTTAGGTTTACCCCAGGGAGCTTTTAGAAAATCCCCATGCCCATGGCCAGGCCACACCCTGGACCAATTAAACCCCAGTCCCTGGAGGAAGGATTCAGTGGTATTTTTAAAAAGTCCTCTAGTGATGCTAATGTGCAACCAAAGTTGAAAACCACTAAGAAGCAAGTGAAAAAGAACTGCATCTTGATTAGGCTGTGATTTCATACCAGGTGTTTTCCACATGCTGACCCATTTACTCCTTACTGAGGCGGCAAGGCCCTGCAATGTTTCTGGAATCAGGCAGATGGAAAATGGTGAGGTTCAACTTTTAAGTACTGAGCCATGGTTTTGTCACCGGAGGAGGTGGTTATTTGAAACCTATTTGGAAAACAACAACAACAAAAACCTGGAAATCTAGTGAAACTATATATGGAGGGGCTGGGAGATGGCTCACCTGGTAGAGCACACATTTTTGCCATGGCAAGCACCAAGGAGGTTTGAGCTATCTGCCCCCCCCCCTCTGCCGCCGCCGCCTTCCCCCCCACACACATAGGAGTGCCATACAAAGGGGACAAAGGGGAGGCTTTATGTTGCAAAACAATGTTGTGGTGTCTCTCCTTCTCTGTATCTTCCCCGGTGGCAAAAAAAAAAGGGGGGGGGGAGGTCCTCACCAATGTACCCTGGAATCCTACCTCCCCAGAGCCCTACTGCACTAGGGAAAGATAGAAACAGGCTGGGAGTATGGATCAACCTGCCAACGCCCATGTCCAGCAGAGAAGCAATTACAGAAGCCAGACTTCTACCTTCTGCACTCCATAATGATCCTGGGTCCATGCTCCCAGAGGGATAAGGAATAGGAAAGCTTCCAATGGAGGGGGTGGAATACGGAACTCTGGTGGTGGGAATTGTGTGGAATTATACCCCTCTTAGCTTTTGGTCTTATTGATCATTATTAAATCAATAAAAAATAAAGTAAAAAAGGGGGGAATTTGGAGGGACTATTATGCAGTTGGTATGTAATAGGTGGGGCCGAATAATCTCAGTGTCTTCATTCTCAAAGTATTAATTTGTCTAGAATGTTCCACCTGGTCCATGTACTATTAGGATACCAAGACTGACATAAACCCAGGAAACCTCATGTTCCCCTCTATGAGGCTGTTGGTTTTTCAGAGGATTTAAACCAATGTAATACATACATGAAAGTATTCCTTGCCTACTATATGTGCTTTACAGATATGTTTAACTCTACACATTTTAATGTTCTCCCTCTCTCTGTCTCTCTCTATATATATACATATATTTAAAATATTTATTTATTTATTCCCTTTTGTTGCCCTTGTTGTTTTTTTGTTGTAGTTATTGTTGTTTCTAATTTTCTATAGAAGTCTGATATAAAGGTCAGTGATATAAGAGCTAAATTGCCATTGAGAACAAAAATCAGAAGATTTTCTGGAGTTATCCATGTATGTGTTAATCTCAAGTATAAAAACAATATGAAGCCCTTGCTGAAGTCCAAACTGTCCCAAACCCCACATTTAATGTAGGAATTGCATTTACTCCCTACACATGGATTCTGGTGTATAATAATAGTCATTGTTGGATGTGACTTTTCCAAAGATAATTAATAAACAGCTGTAGTCTGCTGGGTCCATTTTCCACCTTTCTCTTGTTATGTGCCCAAAGGCTGGTTTTCTTAGATAAATGCTCCAGTCTTTCTGGCCTTGTGACTTCTGGTTGGCTTTGCCAATAAGAGTCACCAGTAGGACTAAGAGTTGAGTGAATTATTGTTTCCCAGATGCTCTACAGTTGGAAGTATCTTTCTGTATTAATGGCGATGACCTCTGTAAGGCAGTCACTCTCTCCTGGCTACAGATAGCACCAGGTTCCCATAAAATGTCTCTCTCTATATCCCTGTGAGCCTGATGATGATAGTTTCCTAGCCTCAATAGTTCCTTAGTGCTGTACCAGTTGTTGACTGGACTCTTAACTCTTCCTATAGCTCTGTAAATAGTTCTTTCTAAGCACTCTATTCAGTTATCTCTAGGAGTGTGCTGTCTCCTTTCTACTGATTAAGATAGGATTTGACACATAAACAGCATCCCACCTTCTTTTCAAAAAGTAGCTTTATTATAGAATTTGCTTTGGAGTTTAGAAGACCTAGTTATGAAATCCAGTTTGATCACTTACTTAGTATGTGATCTTGAGCAGGTTACTTATTCTTCTTGACCTATAATTTACTCATCCATGAAATAAAAGACTGTGGATTTATGAGGATTAAAAAGAATACTGTAAGTCAACTACTTAACCCAGGATTTGGCACATAATAGGCTATTAATACAATTAGAAATGGCAAAGGATGTATTGGAAATATGTCAAACTCAGTAACTAAACATTAAATCAAATGAAAATTATATATATGTGTGTATATATATATATATATATATATATATATATATATATCCTTTTAAGCTGACAGACATTACTAAAAAAGATAATTCCTAGGCTTGATAATCATATAGGGGAGAAATACACTCTTCAAGTTACAGTGTACAATTGGGTAAAATTTATTTGAAGTTTTGTTTGTTCATAGGCATATAAAATCTAAAAGCATACATTTTACATTTTCTTTTTTCTTTATTTATTTGCCATCAAGTTTATCATATCACTGAGAATCCACTACTCCCAGAAGCCATTTTTCCTTTTCTTTCTATTTTATTGGATAGAACATAGAGTATTGAGAAGGGCGGGGGACACAGAGAAGGAGAGAGAAAGAGACACACCTACAGACCTGCTTCATTGCTCATGAAGCTTTCCCACCCCCACCCCTGCAGGTGGAGACCAGGGGCTTCAACCCAGATACTTGAGCATGTTAACATGTGCATTCAACAAGGTGTGCCACTACCAAGCCCCTGTATATTTTTCTTTGATGCAGCAATTTACAGAAATTTTATGAATTTAGTCTGTGGAAATAAGCAGACATCAGTGCATGAATAAACATGCTCAATAGTTAAAAACTGGAAATAACAAATATTCAACAGTAGGGTATGGATCAAATCAACTGCACACCATCTCTTCAGTGACAAGTGGATGAATATAACTGATCAAGAAAGATAAACATAGCATATTAGTAAACAAAATCACCTGCAGCATCTTTGCAAAAGAGTTCTGTAGAGCATTATTTCATATTTTTTGTAAATGATAAAAGGGAAAATGTAAAGATGTATACACTGAAATATTCATTTTGATTATTCCTGGATATAGGATTATAGGTGAAATTCCCTCCTCTTTTTTCTTTTCCTGGTACCTTCTAACTTTCCCATAATTGTCTAGAACCTAGTGTAGATTAGCTTGATCTAAGTTGCAAGTAACAAAATCCCTAAGGCTAGTTAGTGTAACTCAACAGGGCCATGAGTAACATTTACAATTTTCATGTTTTTTTTCCTTCATGGCTTTAACCAACTCACCGGACCTCCAGTCAGCATACATGCACTCAGAAAAGAGGGACAGGATGGATCTGTGGCTGCCCCAGAAAAAGAAGAGCATCTGTGACAGACTAACTGGTCCATTCGTGATATATGACCACCTCTAGCTGGGAAGGAGGAGGTTGGCAAATGGGGCTGAGTCAGCCACTTTACAATGTCTGTAACAAATACACATTGCTTTCATAATAAAAGAAAACAATAAAAAAACCCTGAAATTATTAAACTTTTTTTTTTGTATTTTTTTACTCTCTAGCCACAGTTACTCAGTCTGTAACATCCAACAATTTCCCATCAACCCATCCAAAGAGGTAAGGAATAGCTTACACACCTGGAAGGGGCTGCACCCTCCCAGCCTGGGGGCATGGAGAGCCTGGCTAGGAGCTGAAAGTCTGGAAAATCAGAGCGTTGCTTATGTAACCAACCCCAGCTAGTCTGAGGTTGTGGCTATGCAAGCTTTATCAACGGACTTCTCTGCAACTTCAATACTTCTGGCGCTTTTGTTATTTTATCAAAGCGTGTAGAACTACTACTTATTCAACATCCGTGATACCTGATATCGAAGGAATGGACCAGATTGCCTAGGTAAAAATCCTGGAGACGCCACTTACCAGTCATGTGATCTTGGGGTGTTCCTTGGGCTCTCTGTGTTTCTGCTTTCTCAACTGTAAAATGGAAATAATAATAGTATACATCCCATGGGTTGTTACGAAAAATGAGTCAGCATTTGCCAAGTGGTTAGATGTGAGTTTAACGTAGGTATTATATAAGTCTTGGTTTAGAGAGAGAGAGAGGCGGGGGAGAAAGGTAGAAATAGCCATAAACTGAGAGCTATCTTTTGGAGTTCACATCTTGCTTGACGTTGGTCAGCAGAGTATAAAACTATAACAACACCAGTAGGGGCAACAACAAGGGAAACAAAATAGTAAAAATGGTCTCCAGGAGCAGTGGATTAGCATTGCAGGTATGGAGCCCCAGGAGGCAAAAAAAAAAAAAAAAAACTCTAAAAGATGGTGGGGTCTTTCTGTTCCTTGCTGATTGCCCCTTGTGGAGAGAGGGAGAGAAAGAGAGAGAGAGAGAAAGAGAGAGAGAGAGAGAGAGAGAGATCCAGAGGAAGCTAAGAGACCAAAACACCTGCTAGGTGTCAAGTATGCCGTCAGCATTTTTCCTTTAGCAAGCAGCTCATTTAAAAATTTAAGGGGGGGGGGGGCAGACAGTGGCACACCTGGTTAGGAGCACACATTACAGTGCGCAAGGACTGGGGTTCAAGTCCCTGGCCCCCACCTGCAGGAGAAAAGCCTCACGAGTGGTGAAACAGGGCTGCAGGTGTCTCTGTCTCTTTCCCTCTCTCTATCTCTCCCTCTTCTCTCAATTTCTTTCTGTCATAAATAAATAAATAAACAAATAATTTAGGCAGGCACAACCACTGCCCCTATTTTACAGAGGCTTAGAGGGATGTTGTAATTTGGCTACTGTTGAGTACCTCTAAATGTGCAGTGCAGTTGGCACTCAAGCTAGGTGTCCGGTCTTCCAAAACCTGCATATTCCACATTAAGAATGATGATTACTCAGGACACTTCCCTTTGAAAGACTCCAAAAGGTTAACAAACACATCAATCTCTAGTTTAAAGACAGTCAAGGATTTTTTTTTTAATTTCTTTATTGGGGATTAACATTTTACAATCAAAAGTAAACAGTAGTTTGTACATGGCATAACATTTCCCAGTTTTCCACATAACAATACAACCCCCACTAGGCCCTCTGCTATCAAGTCAAGGAGTTTTTATTTAAAATGTCCTTGTGACAAAACCTTCAGTAAGATAGTTTATTTCTCCATACTTAATTTGATAAATTTGAATTTTCATATATTGTGTTTTCTTATTGAAAAAAAAAAGTTCCCAACTGGTGGTGGAATTGTGTAGGTCCACAGCGCCAATGATAACCCTGGTGGAAAAGCAAATAGATAAATAAATTCCAGGAGTGGAACTTAGCTAAGATTCCTTTTATTGCAGGGGTCATTTCAGATTTTTTTTTTCCTCATGCTTAAAAAAAAAATGCAGTTTACAGAATCTAGAGATTTCTGTATGTCCTAAAGTACCTGAAGCTCAGTAGCCTGAATTAGCAGCAAATAGCACCTCCTCCCTTTTTGGGGTCAATTTTAAGCATATTGTCTTTAAGTTCAAAGCTTGAGTTAGACTATCTGAAACCATAAATAATTAACACCATGAATATCTCACAGGTCCAAATTCTTCCCTGAGCAGCAGCAGCAGCAGGGGACCTTTCTGCTCTCTGTTCTGCCTAGGCCACCTCTCAAATGCTATTTCCAAAGAGATACAAGCAGGCATTGCTCAGTGGTTTTATTTGTGACTAAGAAAGATTTTGTGGGAGTCGGGCTGTAGCGCAGCGGGTTAAGCGCAGGTGGCGCAAAGCACAAGGACCGGCCCGGTTCGAACCCCGGCTCCTCACCTGCAGGAGAGTAGCTTCACAGGTGGTGAAGCAGGTCTGCAGGTGTCTATCTTTCTCTCCTCTCTGTCTTCCCCTCCTCTCTCCATTTCTCTCTGTCCTATCCAACAACAACAACAACAATAATAACTACAACAATAAAACAACAAGGGCAACAAAAGGGAATAAATAAATAAAATAAATATTTTAAAAAAATAAAGAAAGAAAAAAAGAAAGAAAAAAAAATGAAAGGTTTTGTTCAAGTGAACACTTGTGTTCTTTCTCTTAAAAAAAAAAAACTCTAAGCCCCACCCAGCCCCACCCCTAACTTCTGAAGTTCTTCAGTCTGTGCTGCTGGAGATAAAGCCAGGATAAAAAAAGAATTGGAAACAAAATGAGTAGGGGATTTTTTTGTTTGTTTGTTTGCTTGTTTGTTTCTTATTCCCATATCATATACCCAATTCCACCTTAAGCAAGTGGGGGGGACCCCTTCTTGACCCCGAACTTGTCCTTTGATGTCTAAAACTGTCCAGGCCAGTTTCCCACAAACACTGGAGGGAAATTAACCCTTTCAGAAGACTTATGCTTCTCTGCCTCTAATTGCTCCACCGCCCTAACTGCCGGATTCTAATCTTTCCCTCGTTTATGCCTTTGGCTTTTCTTAGTTCTTATTCTTCTGCCAGGAAGGTTAGATGGTGCAAATAGCCAAGAAGCAGCTGCAAGGAAGCTCTGAAATGCATATCTTGTGGGCAGGGCCGGTGTAGGCAGGAGAGACCCAGAGAGAGATTAGGTGAAACATTAACTGTGGCCTTTTGGATTCAGTCCAGTGTCTTTCAATTATTTCTTTATGTGCTTTTGGTCCTGGGCTTATTTGGCATGGGACAGGCATCCATTAGAAGATTTCACAATGATTTGCCATGTTACAGTTCTAAACAGATGTGAACTCGTCACCAAAGGAAATTTATGTTTTACCATCTTTTCCCCCACCTCTCCCCAGGGAGACGCAGGGAAAAGCACTCCAGGCAAATTAATCAAAATGACGAGGTAATGCTCAAAAAATAATAAACGTCGTTATAGTCTGGATCTCTTTCAAGTTTGAGTTCATTTTGTGAGCTTCATAATATATATGTCAAATTGCATGCATTTTTTTATTAGAGTAAACTGGACAATTGCATAGGGACAGATAAGTTATTAAGACACATAAATGCAATCACTCTCACAGTACCAGACTGTATTTTAACTAAGTTCATTAAGCAACTGGGCAAGGAGGGGGGCAAAGGGTAGGTGCCTTAATGATTCCTTAACTTGTCTTCATAACTCAGTCATACAAATTAGGAGAGGTTACAGGCTTTGGATCTGAAAATAAGACTGGACAGAAGGAAGGTGCAGGGTTAGAAGCAAAAGGGAAAATATATATATTATGTCTCCTTGGGCTTTTCTTAGCTACTAACAAAAGATGTACTATTGTTAGATAAAGGTAGGAGGATTGGAAATTTTTGAAAATGAATTTCAAAACATTAGTGGATAATAATGTTTTAAAAAGCAGTTATTACTATCATCATATTTTCAAAATACCTAGAGAGAGATCAGTTCTCAGAGAAATTTATTTGTAATGAAAAAAAAAAGTCATAACTGGGTCCTGGGTTCTCAAAGTCTCTTCTTCCATGGTTGGATGAGGGTATATAAATCTCAGAGTGAAGCTGGGAAGGAAATCTGTGTTGGAAAAAAGGGAAATATTGATAACTGATGCACTTCTCTAACACACACACACACACGCGCGCACACACACACACACACACACACACACACACACATTTTATTCCCTAATATATGCCTGCAGAGCAAGGTTATTTAAATATCTGCTTCCAGGGCCCAGGTGGTGGTGCACCTGTTTTAGTGCACATGGTACAATGTGCAAGGACCCAGGTTCGAGCCCCCAGTCCCCACCTGCAGGGGGAAGCTTCACAAGTGCTGAAGCAGGGCTGCGGGTGTCTGTCTGTCTCTCTCCTTCTCTATCTCCCCCTTCCCTCTCAATTTCTGGATATCTCTATCCAATAAAAAATAAATATAATAAAAATATATTTAAAAAAGGAAAGTAAGAATCTAAAAAAAGTATCACTAAAAATAAATATGTAAATAAATAAGTATCTGGTTCCAAATCACTTGTAGCCTTTGATGATAATTTATCTTAATCAGGCCAGAGTAACAGAGAGGATGAAAAGAAGAGAAGGGGGGGGGGGAGGAACGAGGACTACCAGGCTTTATCATGCATGTCTGTAGTCTTTAAATCTGTGTCTTTTATTACTGGCTTAATCATGAGGATATTTCCAACTGGAGAAGCTTCAGTAGCCTCTGAATGCTTCTTGGATATTTCTTGCATCTTTGCCTCTATGACAGGGCTGATTGCTGTGTCTCTAATCCCAACTTACTTTAACCATTAATCATGGCTGGCAGGAGAGACTCGAGGGTCATGGGTAATTGAATTCCAGCCAACCTTCAAACCTAATTTAAGTTAGCCCTTTGACCTCTTTCCTGACCAAATCTGCTGCCAATGCTAGTAAATGAATATTGTTTTGAAATTAGAATCATCTCTCTTTTTTTGAGTACCTACTATGTGCTAGTTTTATGAGTAATGCCTCCATTGTCTCACTTCAGTCATTAATTCTGTTAACAAGTCAATCAGAACCCAGACACAGGGAATTAGCAGATAGTGGAGATGAATGTGAGGGTCACCTTGGTGTCAACCTCATGGGGGAAATGTGGCTCTGCAGACACCCCGACTTCCTGTATTTGAAAGGAGATAGACCTTTAGCACTGATAGAGAGCCCGAAGCACCTAGTATTCAGAAAAATAAAATGAGAAACACTTCCCTTCCCTCAAGGAGAAGTTTGGTAGCATCTTAGGATTCCAAAGACTTTCATTCAAGTTCTCCGTCTGCCATGTTTGATGTGATGTAGAAAGTCAGGTTTGCTACTTAACCTCTGGGAGTCTCAGGGTGCTTGTCTGTGAGAAGGAGTTGGGGTGGTAGTAGGGGTTCAGGAGGGGTGACAGTAGCATCACTAACTCAACTAGGCTATTGTGAGGCTTTGGGGACTAGGTGATATAATGCGGAGGGAAGCACCCAGTATCTGTTAGCCTCCTCACGCTTACAAAGTCATTGTATATTAATTACTCTTATGGCAAGGAGACCTGTCAAAGATGGGATTAGGAAGCAAAAGTCCAGACATACAGTATATGCCACTTTTACTAGAAAGAATGGAAGCTTGGATGGAATTTCTTGTGAAATTTGCTTCATTCATTTTCCTTGGGAAATCTCCATGTCACCATCATTTCTGCTGAAAAGATACATGATCATTTTGTTGTCAGGATGTTTTTCTGTCATTTCAGACTTCCAAAGATTATCCATGTTCCCACCATCCATTTCTCATCCTCTGAGAGTTGGAGACCAGTTCAACATCTACCACCATGCTCAGCAACTACCAACACTCATGAGCTAGCACTGAGTTGGGCAGGGAAATAGCACAGTGGTTATGCAAACAGATTTTCATGCCTGACTCACGAAAGTCCTAGGTTCAGTCCTCAGCACCACCATAAGCCAGAACTGACCAGTACTCTGGTTAAAAATAATAATAAAATAAAATCAGTTTTCTTGGGCTGGGGAGACAGCATAAAGGTTATGCAAGAAAGAATTTTATGCTTGAGGCTCCAAAGTCTCAGGTTCAGTCCCCATCAACACCATGAACTAGAGCTGAGCAGTGCTCTGGGGAAAATAAAAAAATAGTATTGACTTGTGACAGATAATAAATATTCCTAGCAGCAGTACATTTTAAGAAACAATGACTCAAGCGGGTAGCAAGGTTTGTTCAGGAAAAGCATAAATATGTTTGAATAATGCACCTTGTCTTTTCCATTCTGAAATGATGCCAGATCCCTAAGATCCACGGACCTCCAGGGAACCAGCCCTGAGTCTCTTGGCAAGGCTGGGTTTCAGTGGCAATGTTAATGCAATGCTCCACGGATGCTGGATAACTGTCTGCTGAGGAGACATAATTACCCAGGCAAAGAGGAGGTACCATGGAAGATAAACACCCAAGCAGAGACCTCAGTGTTTATTTTCCATGCTGCAGCATAATCTCCTCTGCTGTTTAACTTCATCAGCGTGACTGCTAACCCCATGCCACACCATTTCACTTGAAAGAAAGAAATGAAACAACCAGAACATACACACAATTGTAAACAAAGTTGCAGCAGTTGTGGGTTGGGGCGTTTGAGTTGCAATAGTCACCATCTTTCTCCCCTGTGAAAGGCTTTCTCTGGGACATACCCTGCCCTAAGCCTTTTTACAGACTTCCCTTTGTTGAATCTCTATGCACAATCCTTACTTCAGGGCTACAAGAGCAAGCCACATGTCAGCTAAGTTCAGTAACTGGTCCAAGGTCACATGCTAGTGAGCAGTGGTGGGGTTCAGCCTCGGTGAAGACCTCTCCAGTTGTTCACAGCAAACCCCCACCATAGGCATGTCCCTCCACCTTGTGTCTGGTCTCCTTGACTTTACAGACTCTACAGATGAGGCAGTTTTATGGCCACTGCAGCTGCCCCTGCTATCTTCATCGGAAAGACTGCCAAGTCTCCCATCCGGTCCTTGGTCTGATTCTGTATTTCTGTTTTATTGAGAAAGTATTTGCATGCAACCCCATGTGGTCAAGTCAGCTTTGTAAGTCACCCCTTGAAGACCTTTGCATTGGCCTCGTTCCCTGTCTTCTTGAGCCAATCTGTAAGTAATCACTGCCTCCTCCCTCTAGGCTCTTTCCCCCCCAGAACTTATTATTATGAAAATGACATACAGAAAATCTGAAAGAGCATTTCAGTGAACATCAGTCTAACCTTCACCAAGTCCAATACTTGTTAACATTGTGTCTTGCTTGGTTTACTAGTCAATCAATCTTTCTCTCTTTCCTTCTGAACCACTGACGAGTTAATTTTGGAAATCGTGATGCGTCAGCCCTCCAGGCTACATTCAGCACACATCTTTTAAGAACATTAAGCATTTCCTATTTAACCACATTTTCACAATCAAACCTCCAAAAACCAGAATCCCCTAATATCACCTCTTCTGAACCATATGTAAATGCCATCATCATGATCCAACTCCATTATAGCTGCTTTTTTTTTTTTTAAATCAGGTTTTGTAGTGAATGAAGTGATTCAGTGGTAAAGCTCAAGCCTTGTATGAATAAGAGAGCCCAAGTCCAATTCTGGGCACCACATATGACCAAAAATTCCTCTTATCTTTCTTAATCTGTCTCATAAAATAAATAAATCTTTATGTTTAAAATAAATTGAATTTAGCATCAGATTTTGTGCATTATATTGGTAGATTTTTATAATGGTTCACAATTAAGACCAGCTCTTTTTCTACTTTAATATTTTTCTTTACCACATTCAGTTGTCTTTGCTTATATGAGAAATTTATTTATTTATTTATTACCAGACTATCTCCCCTGCCCTAGTTGTCATCCCCCCCTTGTCATCATCATCAGATATTCTTTTTGTTAATAAAGCTTGTTAATATTTATTTATTTATTTATTTTCTTTGTGTTGTCCTTGTTTTTATTTTATTGTTGTTGTAGTAGTCGTTGTTGGATAGGACAGAGAGAAATGGAGAGAGGAGGCAGTTTCAGAGTTTTTCAGAGTTTCAGAGTTCAGTGGCAGTTTCAGAGTTTCTCTCTGGGAGGGGTTTGAGAGGGCATGTAATCTGGTTATGAGGAGTATATGTGGAGGAAGGCTTTTACATAAAAAAACCCAAAACACTTAAAATTGTTGATTTAGTTAGCATGGCTTCTGCCCTTACATGAAGGTAGTCCTACTATGAGAACAGTGGTAAATGGTTAAGATGGCTGGTACAGATGGAACACACTGTCCAGATCTGTCCAGATAGGTAGTGAGACTCTCGTTTTGAGCAGAAAATTATCTCCTCATGATAAATTTGGCGTTCTTTTTACATTTTCAATCAACTTCCTTTTCCCGGAACTGGAGCATTCAGCATTTCTGGCTGTCTGATATTGTTGTTCATTGTTTTTCACTTCATGTTCAAGTTATTCTGAATGACCCTGGGGAAACTACTAGTTTGCCTTCAACCTCATCCTCTTTCCTCTCACTAATCCCCTTTTCTTGTTTTCATTCCATTCAAATTCTTTTTAAAAACACCCACTTGGTTCTCCTTTCTTCTATTATCTTGTATGTCTGGAGCTTCCTCCCTTCTTGTACTGAGGCATAACTTCATCTGTTGACTTAAGATGCAATTACATCAGCTGCTGCTTCTCTAGGAACACTTAACTGCTTAAATAGACACCAAGGCTTCTTGGTTCTCATTCATTCATTAAGTTTATCATTTATTTAATAATCTTTTGATTCCCTTGAGAAACTGGATACTAGATTAGACATTGATGGTACAACACTAAACTAAACATGGCCCTAGCTAGGGAAAGTAGCTAACCAGTTGCTCAAAGTGGAGCTGAACTGCATCTGAAGTTGTGTTGAACCAAGTTGTTCTAGAACAGAATTCTGGCACGATGGTTGTGTCTTAGTGGGTCCCATTTCTCTAAAGGAATATTTTCTACTGTCCTAATATTGCTACCAAGAACACCACTAGCATAACTAGAGTTGTTCCCTATTTATCTACAAGACCTCAAAAACATTTCTAGAATCAATTAAGACGTTATTATAGCTTATTTCCTTAGACATAACTACATTTTATTAGAAGAATTGTCACTTGCCACAACTTCTTCATCTAAAGAATAATAGTAGCGCCTTAAGGAGTGGTTATAAGCATTAAATAGACTCATATTAGTAAACTGTGTAGGAAGTAGCATGAATTTACACAATTGATATGTAAATTTAAAATAACATTTGTTTGGTGGAGGAGATAGCATAATGGTTATGCAAAGAACCTCATGCCTTAGGCTCTATTGTCACAGGTTCAATTCCCTGCGCCACCTGAAGCCAGAACTAAGTAGTGCTCTGGGAGAAAATAAAAAAGAAAAGAAGTTTGTTTAGGAATCATGATGGTCTCAAACATAACTAGATTCGGAGCAGAAGAGACGAGAGGAAAAAGTAGTGAAAAGTGGAAACATAAGTTTTAACTGAAGTAGCAAATAAGACAGGAAGCATTTGATACAATTGTGGAGAGGTCAGAAGAAAAGTCAGAGGTTAATTTGAATACTTTATAATATATTTTTAAAAATATTTATTTTATTTATTTATTCCCTTTTGTTGCCCTTGTTTTATTGTTGTAGTTATTATTGTTGTTGTTGTTGTTGGATAGGACAGAGAGAAATGGAGAGAGGAGGGGAAGACAGAGAGGAGGAGAGAAAGATAGACACCTGCAGACCTGCTTCACCGCCTGTGAAGCGACTCCCCTGCAGGTGGGGAGCTGGGCTTCGAACCAGGATCCTTATGCCGGTCCTTGTGCTTTGCGCCACCTGCGCTTAACCCACTGCACTACAGCCTGACTCCCTATAATATTTTTTAAAACATGGCTTACTACACTTCATTTATTCTTAGTTTTGGACTCTCAATAGCCAGTATTATAACAGACATGTCATCATTTGGTATGTATTGAGGAAAAAATTGCCAATACAGAAAGTTTTCTATGAGTCTCTCAATTTTTGCACATTAAAAAAAAATTTTTTTTTTGCACATTTTAAGTAAGCAGGGCCAGTGAGCACCTCTGTTTTGGAAAGTCTTTTTATGTTTATGCAGTGAACAGTTTTAGAAAATAGTAAAATTCTTTTCCTCTAGATTGAAGGGCAGAATGCTTACTGCCATTATAGATCATTCAGTTTCCATAAGCTGTGGTCCCTCCCTATAACAAAATTCACTAGATGTGTAGGATTACTTGGCTTTCTTTTTAACACCAGTGGAAGGATCAGGATGCTGACACTTTGGTTGTTTCTTGAATTCTGAGCAATTATTCATCCTTTCTTTCTTTCTTTTTTTTTTTATTTAAGAAAGGATAAATTAACAAAACCATAGGGTAGGAGGGGTACAACTCCACACAATTCCCACCACCCAATCTCCATATCCCACCCCCTCCCCTGATAGCTTTCCCACTCTCTATCCCTCTGGGAGCATGGACCCAGGGTCATTGTGGGTTGTAGAAGGTGGAAGGTCTGGCTTCTGTAATTGCTTCCCCGCTGAACATGGGTGTTGACTGGTCGGTCCATACTCCCAGTCTGCCTCTCTCTTTCCCTAGTAGGGTGGGTCTCTGGGGAAGCGGAGCTCCAGGACATATTGGTGGGGTCTTCAGTCCAGGGAAGCCTGGCCGGCATCCTGATGACATCTGGAACCTGGTGACTGAAAAGAGACTTAACATACAAAGCCAAACAAATTGTTGAGCAATCATGGACCCAAAGCTTGGAATAGTGGAGAGAAAGTGTTAGGGGGATACTCACTGCAAACTCTAGTGTACTTCTGCATCTGCCGATCACAACCTAATCAACGCAACGATTGCCACCTCAACATGCTTCACTTCAGACTGTGTCCAGAGACTTCACGTGTGGAATGACAACCCTTCAGCTTCATTACTCGGGTGAGACCTTTCTTTTCATAGTATACTCTAATTCCATCTCAGGTGGTTCACTTTCTAACAAAGTCCCAAAACCTAGATATACACCAGTTTCTGTGAGAGAGAGCATATGTTCACATGTATCCGTAAACTACTGCAAAATATATGCCTGAAAGCAGAAGTATTCATCCTTTCTATCTAACCCAGGAATCTCGTGTCCTCCATCAGCATCCATGAAACTGGCAGCTGACTTGTTAGCTTGCACGTAGGGTGCTCCCTCAGCTCCTTCATGGCTTAAGGTACAACAGTTACAGTCTGGGTTCCTCCTACTCTTACAGCCCCTTCTGAGGGAAGCAGTACTGGGTGGCTCATTGAGAGTGGATGGCAACATTCTACAGGAGGTGGTTTTTTTTTTTTGCCTCCAGGGTTATTGCTGAGGCTCTGTGCATGTACCATAAATTCCTTTTGTTGCCTTGTTGTTTTATCTCTGTGGTTATTATTGTTGTTATTGTTGTTGGATAAGACAGAGAGAAATCGAGAGAGGTAGGGAGACATAGAGGGGGAGAGAAAGATTGACACCTGCAGACCTGCTTCACGGTGTGTGAAACGAACCCCCCTGCAGGTGGGGAGCCGGGGGCTTGAACAGGAATCCTTTTGCCAGTCCTTGCATTTAATGCCACGTCTGCTTAATCAGCTACGATACCACCTGACCCCCAGCAACATTCTATTCCACATGATTGTGCCAGTTGGACAGGACAAGCAAGTAGATAAAAGACAGATAGATAATCCACAGACCAGCTAGCTGCCCATGGGTTGGGGAAGGAGGTGTAAATTAACCTTTGTTCATGGGTGGCAATATTGACTAAATGAGCCAATCAGATCCTCTGTCTCAGGTCTTTGAACTCAGGCTACAGAGAGTCAGTCAGTTGCTTTACTTGAAGCAGCTTTGGAAAGACCTATTCCATTTATTTCTGGACAGAAACGAAGGACCTGAGGCATGTTGGTGGCAGAGCACCTGCAGAGCAAGAATATTCTATCAGCAAGGGGATGTGGAGGAAAACTGTGAAACTTCCTTTAATTCCCAAACTGTGGTAGTGAGCCTTGATTTCAAGGTTGCTCTATAGCTTAGTCTTGTAGTGGCTACAACAAAACATAATCTGGGTAGCTTCTACACAACAAAAAACTCTTTTCCTTCTTCTCCTCCTCTTCCACCTTCTTTCTCCTCTTTCTCCTTTTTCTTCTTTCTCCCCCTCCCCCCTGCCCCTCCTCTTCTTATTGCAACGAAGGTTATCAATGGGGTTTGGTACCTGCATGACAAATCCACAACTCCTGATATCTCCCTCACCTTTTTTGTTTGTTTGTTTTTAGAGTGAAAGAGGGAGATTGAGAAGGAAGGGGAATAGTGAGGGAGAAAGAAAGAGAACCTGCAGCATTACTTCACCACTCATGAAGCTTCCACCCCCACCCCTGCAGGTGGGGACTAAGGACTTGAACCCAGGTCCTTATGCATTGCGATATGTGCAGTCTACCAGGTATACCACTCCCCAGCTCCAGAAATCTGTTTCTTACACTTATGTAGTTTGAGAAATCTGAGATCAAAGTGGCATATTTATGGCAGGAGATCAAAGCTTAGAACATAGCTTCCTTATTGATGACCACCTTCTCAATGTCATCACACACACACACACACACACACACACACACACACACACACACACACACACACGGCAGTAAGGACAAGAGAACTCCCTAGGATCTCTTTCATAAGGTCCCTGCCCTCCTGATATAATCACCTCCCTCAAGTCCATCTGGGTGGTGGGTACTTTCGGATTTCAACATAATTTTTATTTTTCATGGGTAAGGGAGGGACCTAGATATTCAGGCCACAGCATTTTACCTCCTGCTTTGCTCTTGGTGAAATCTTACTGCTTATTTCATTTCCTTTGGGATGTGGTGAAGGCTAGACAGGCATGTATGTTTCTTAAGTCTATCTTTTTAGATAATAACAAAGAAAAGATCTATCTCATGTGGCAATTATTACTACCTCCCCCATTCATTCCTTCCTGTCTTCATCTAGCTCAGTTTCCACCTAGAAATGGTAACTGTTCATTTCCCTGTTCCCAGTCTCCTCACCCCAGTTCCTCCATTGTTTCTCTCCCACACCCCATTTCAAGAACAACAGACCGTACATTTGATCTCCTGCCAAATGTGCCCATTTGTGATCACAAACTGATAAGGAAGGCAAGCATGAGAGAGTCTGGCGTCTGTGACTTCCTTCTCCCTTTCTGGTCTAACAAAGCATTTCTGTTCCATCACTCCCCAATGGGGAGGGGTTTATCATGTCAGCATTTGCTGTTCTTTGTCTTTTTCCTTTTTTGCACTAATCTTTCTTTGTGTTGGCCTTTATCTTCTCTAGGCTTCCTCCATGAGCCTTTATTAACAGGGTGTGTACCTCAGCATGTGGCTTTGCAAGTGGCACACAGTAGATGTTCAGTAGATTCTCTCTCTGTGTGTGTGTGTCTCTCTCTCTTATTCATTTTAAGTCTTTTCTACACACACTCCCTGCTTATTTCTTTACTTATTACCAGAGTGCTGCTCAGCTCTAGTTTATGATGATACTGGGGATTGAACCTGGGATCTTTGAGTCCTCAGATATGAAAATATTTATGCATAACCATCATGCTATCTGTCCAGCCCTCTTCATGTCTTTTTTTTTTTTTTTTTAACCATAGAAAACATCTAGGAAGAAACTAGATGTAAAGGATAGAGAGGGGCCAGGTGGTAGCGCAGTGGGTTAAGTGCACTTGGCACAAAGTGCATAGATAAGCTTAAGGATCCCAGTTCGAGCCCTCGGCTCCTCACCTGCAGGGGGGGTCACTTCACAGGTGGTGAAGTAGGTCCACAGGTGTCTATCTCTCTCTCCCCATACTCTGTCTTCCCATCCTCTCTCTTGATTTCTCTCTGTCCTATCCAACAACAATGGCATCAATAACAACAACAATAATAACCACAACAATGATAAACAACAAGGTCAACAAAAGGGAAAAAAAATAGCCTCCAGGAGCAGTGGATTTGTGGTGCAGGCACTGGGCCCCAGCAATAACCTTGGAGGCAAAAAAAAAGAAAAGAAAAGAAAAGAAAGGATAGAGATAAATTGAGAAGGGAATGATAGAGAGGAGAGAGACAAAGAGACATCTGCTGCATTATTTTACTGCTCATGAAATTTGACCTCCACAGGTGGGGCTCAGAAGACCCATTTCCCCAGTTTAGCCTCAGATGAAACACCAGCTTTGATTGACACTTTGATTACAGAAAGAAAGCAAAAATAATAAAAGTGGAGATCAGAACCCAGATCCTTGAGCACAGTAACATGTGTGTTCAACCAAATGCACCACTGCCAGGCCCCCATAGCCTTCTACTACATTTGAAAATATTGTCAAGCAATTTCCATCACCAACCCCACCACAGAATTAGTTTTGCATGAATTTAGGTTGGATCTGCTGTGCAACATCTGAGGAGGTTGACTGACATATTTCTGTGGTTAAACACATACACACACAGAAAAACAAGACCTCTTTTTCAGGTTGTGTTGTTAAATTGTGAACTCTGTCGGAACTTTAGTGACAGCTGGATACTCAAGCCTGTAACAATCTCTGGGGGCAGAAGTGAGAGGATCCAGACCTAGTGTACAGATGCCAAGTTCTCAAGATGCACTGAGCTCTTGGGGCTCAACAAATCCCAACCCACCTCAAAATTAAGATTTAGAAACAGGTAGCATCCTTTCAAAAAGGTAAAACACACACTATGAATTTGTTTTTCAACAGGACAAATTATGCGTGAACATTATGGAAACATTAGAAAGTATAGCCAGGAAATCAATAGCCAATTGGCAAGGAAAAGTGAAATGAGCAAACACAAACAAATGGAACTACATCAGATCAAAAAGCCTTGACTCACAGAAAGAAACTTCTGCAAGGATGAAAACACAGCCAACAACTGGAAGAAGATATTGGGACGTAACATGTCTGATAAGGAACTGATAATTAAATATATATAAAGGATCCGGACAACTCAGCAGCAATAAAATACACTATGCAATAATTTTTAAAAAAGTGGAGATCTAAATAGAAATTTCTCCAAAGAAGACATATAGATGGTCCATAGACATGGGGAAAAAAAAATGTTTCAAGGGGAGTAGATAGCATAATGGTTATACAAAGAAATTCTCATGCCTGAGACTCTCCAAATCTAATTCCCCACACCTGCCCTGCACCACCATAAGCCAGAGCTGGTGAGTGCTCTGGCTAAAAAAAAAAAATTCACATCACTTATTAGGGAAAGGCAATTAAAACAAAGTAAGAAGCCACCTCATACAGGTGAGGATAGCCATCATCAAAGATTAGAAACGACAAGTACTGTCAAAGATGTGGAGAAAAAGGAACTGTTACACTGCTGGTGGGGATGCAAACTGGTGTCACCCCTACAGAAAACTATATGGGGAGTTCTTAAATAAAAAACGGAAATACCCAGTGCCGGGCAGTAGCATGAGAATTTCTTTGCATAACCATTATGCTAGCTACTCTCTGTGAAATATTTTTTCCCCATGTCTATGAACCATCTGTATGTTTTCTTTGGAGAAATTTCTATTCAAATCTCCACTTTTTTATTATTCCATTGTGTATTTTATTGCTGCTGAGTTGTCTGGATCCTTTTAATATTTTTAATTATCAACTCCTTATTAGATGTGTTATGTCCAATGTGGTTCAAGACCCTGGGAGTGTTACTCAAAGCAGAAGCTTCACAAGCAGCTAAGTAGTGAAGCAGCAATAATGTGGTGTCTTTGCTTGTCTGTTTTTCTCTCTCACCCTCAGTAGTGAGCACAAATCCTTGATGCAAACAAACAGAAACCAAAAGAAGTTATGGGATATTCATTAGAATACTGCTCTGCCATAAAAATTAAAATGACATATCCTTTGGGACAAAATGGATAGAATCACAGACGGTGATACTAAGTAAAATAAGTAAAGAGGTGAAAGTCTCACTCTGCTAAAGCAAAAGTTTTCCACAGAAAATTGCAACTAAGCTGTGTCCTAGACTTAAGTGTGAAACTATACCCACCCCCTGCAACCTTACAGTTCTGTAAACCAATGTTAAATCACTAATGATTTTTTTAAGAAAAAAAAGCAAACAAAAAAACTGTGGGGCTGGGAAGATAGTACTCAAGAGGTCTCATGTTCCATCCCTGGCACCACCACTAGCCAGAGGTGGCTGGTGCTCTAGTAGAAAACAAAGTAACCAAAAGACAAAAAAGTTCACATTATTTTATTACCTAGACATAACCACTATTAACATTTTGTTCTATATCTATTTTTTCATTATGAAAATGGATTTTATATACACACAAATTCTCTTAAATTTTTATTTACAATGTCCTGTGACTAGTAATTATACATCCAAAGCAAAATCTGGAATGACTGTGGTACTCTAGTCTATAGGTGGTTTCTAAACTAATCAACCTCCTATTCATTTGATAAGTTCAGCTTTAAAAAACACGATTTTAAATAGTGCTGTAGTGTGTATCTTTGTACTTCTCTGAACAGTTATCTGACAATATCCTTGAGGTAAATTTTTAAAAAATGGTATCTAGGGTAAATAGTGTGCACGAATTTAGAATGTACATACATGTTGCAACATTACCCTCTAGAAAATCTGAGTTTAGTACCGCCAGCAGTAAGACTGAATTAAAACCTCTTTTGGTATTAAGAGAGAGAGCGTGACAGCAGCCTCAGGTTATCACCATCCAGGTTATCTGATTTTGGTTGTGTTTTTCTTCTTGCTATACAGTTTGACCCAGGGTCTCAAGCATGCAAGGCAAGGGCTGCCCCACTGAGCTGTCTCCCCTGCCATAGATTGGATTTTTGAGCAGTTTTTAGGCCAAGGTCAGTTTTAAGCAGAACTTTCAATTACTTGTAAAAAAAAAAAAAAAAACAATGACGAAATTATTTGGCACATGTGAAAGAAGGAAATTCTGCTGTTCCTGAAAGGTTCTTCTTTGATGTGGTAGCCTAGGTCAATTTTGTCTTAAGGAAAGAGAGTAAGTAGCCTTTGTATGTGGACATAGTTAGTATACATTCCCCATAAAAGTAACCTGAATTTTCAAATTCTTAAAAAAAAATTTTTTTTACAAAATATTTTGTTAGTGACTTAATATTGTTTTACAAAATTATAAGACAATAGGAGTATAATTCCCTACCTTTCCCACCACTAGGGTTCCACAGTCCCATTCCCTACATTGGAAATTGCAGTTGTTCTTCCAAATCACAGATACGGGTAGACTCTTACTTCTATAAACATCTACATAATTTTTGCCCATTTTTCTATAGTCCTGCCCTCCCTTTCTAAGTCACACCTATTTTCCTCCACCTCCTTCTTTTGGAAGTGTCAAACTCTTAAATAAGTAAACCCATTATAAGGATATTTAACCTGAAAAATAAGTTATCAATGGTAAGTATATTCACATTTTTACTGCTGCATAACAACATAACAAATTACCATGAGCTTAATTCAAAACATCAAACACTTGCTATTTCACAATGTATGTAGGTCTGGAGTCTGTGCATACATTCCCTGGTATTTTTTTTCTTTTTTTTTTTTTTAAATACTTTTAAAATGTTTTATAGATTTATTTTCCCTTTTGTTCTTCTTGTTGTTTTTTTATTGTTGTTGTAGTTAATTTTTAATTTTAATTTTAATTTTTTATTTTTTAACCAGAGCACTGTTCAGCTCTGGTTTATGGTGGTGCGGGGGATGGAACCTAGGACTTTGGAGCCTCAGGCATGAGGGTCTGTTTGCATAACCATTATGTTATCTACTCTCCACCCTATTTTTTTTTCTTTCTTTCTTTTTTGTTTTGTTTTGTTTCTTCAGTCAAGGTATGAGTCAGGGCTAGGTTCTCATCTGAAGGCTCAGCTGGGGAAAGGTATGCTTCCAGGCTCATTACTCTTGTTAGTACTGCTGGGAAATTGTACAGATGCAGTCACATCTGCCATGTTGTCCCCTCTGGCTATTGCTAGTTCCTACGAGAGTTGGGACATTCTTGGAGCCCCTGTTCCGCCATGTTGTGCCCTCAGGGCATTGTCTATTCCCCCCCCCCCCCAATGGTTGCGGTACTCTGGTTGCTCCTCCCCCTTCTCATTCTCACCAGAGTTGTTATCCTACCCTGGAGTGCTGTGGTTACTCCTCTCCCTTCCCATTCTCGCGAGAGCTACTCCCATAAAAGCCATTCTTCTTCTGCACCTTGCTCTCTTGCCGGCTCTTCGGTGTTTAGACAGAAAAGGCTACTGCGTGAGGCGGCCATTTTTGCTACCTCCACGTGGCCCAACCTGTTTCTCTCTCACCCAACTCTGAGGTGCCAGTGCAAATAAAGATTTGTGTTTCCTCTTCGCTCTGGATCTCCTCTCTCTCTTCTCCGTGGCGCAGCCCAACAAGTACTACCCATTTTCTTGCAGTTGTAGGAATTTAATTCTTCAAAACCAGCAAGAGTTCCTGACTCAAAGTGTACCTGTTATAATATAACCTTGCATGATGCTATGCAATGATGGCAATGACATCCTACCATTTTTGTCATGTAGCAAAAATATAATTGTGGAAATGACATCCTATCACTTTTTCCACATTCAATTGGTGAGAATAAAGCTACATATGCTAACTATACACAAGAGGAGGGGGTTGTTCCAGGACAGGAATGGGAGAAACAAGGGATTATAAAGATCACTTTAACATGGCTCATCACAGTAAATAGTTCTGCAACCCCATATAGCGCTTTCCACATGAGAGATCAATAAAGTCAACATCTTGGGAAATGGTAAAATCTGAAACTCATTCACTGAAAATATTTATTCTATGTCTCTCATTTCCACTGGAGGTAGATAACACATCAGTCAAGAAACAATACTTGGCCCAAGATAAATGTGGTATCTTCAAAGGTGTACCCTGGAACATGTGTTTTACGTTTTCCTGGAAATTCAGTCCTACATCCCTATGACTAAGTTATTTTTTCTCAATTTTGTCTTGTGGAATGAAGTGGCTTATTCCCAAACCTATGTCACGATGACCACAGTTGAAACATTTTCCATGTGAAATTGTGCTAGCAATTCTTATGTCTTTAATTACTATGTCTCCCCCAAGACCTAGCCAGGAGTCTCTACAGCTCTTTAAAAAATACAAAGGGAGGCAGGCAGTTAAAAATGTTCTTTTAAAAAAAGAGTATGAATCACGTTGTTATAAATGATCATTGAAGGAGTTCTCTACTGACGTCCACGTTTCTCCCTTCTTAAACTGCTAAGGAGAGTTCATGTTCTCTGTTTCATATCTTCTTTTTACTCTGATTAATTATTGTCTTAATTGTAAACTGGTTATCATACAAAATTTTCTGAGGAAAGCATTGTTTATTTAATGCTTCTTCTTATCAAGGCTCATAATTAACATCATCTGAGATTACATCAAAACTTTTGGAGAGGAGGAAAACCAGAAAAGAAGATTCTCCCTCATGTACTTAATCCTTCGTCTCCTTTTCTTCCTCCCACACATTTCTTTTCCAGATTTACATCTAGAGAAAAACAAACTTTGGTGGTCCATGACTGACATAATAAATAACTGAGGAGTATCTACTTCAGCTCTTCAATAAATACTATAGAGATTTCTATAAAGCTTGAATTCTATGTAACTGCTTCATGAATTATGCCATTGCTCCAGTGGGAACAAAAGCTAAATGTAGGTAGCTGAGCCTTAGCGCAGCAGGTTAAGAGCAGGTGGTGCAAAGCACAGTTACTTGGTGTAAGGATCCCAGTTACAGCCCCCGGCTCCCCACCTATAGCGGAATCACTTCACAAGCAGTGAAGCAGGTCTGCAGGTGTCTATCTTTCTCTCCCCCTCTCTGTCTTCCCCTCCTCTCTCCATTTCTCTCTGTCCTATCTAACAAAGACGACATCAATAATAACTACAATAATAAAACAACAAGGGCAACAAAAGGGAATAAATAAATAAATAAATAAATATTTTTTTAAAAAGCTAAGTGTGTGTTACAGTGTGGACAGTGAAGATGGTGGCAGCGGGATGGAAGTGTTTAGTATGTGGTGTTCAGAGCCCCTGTGTCCCTCCTTTCTTTAGCTTCTTGCCCATTCTCCCTTCTCTAAGCAAAGGACAAAACACTGCAGTCAGGTCCACTGAAGAAAATCTGAAATAAATTGAAGAACATTCTCCAGTATATGGGGACCAGAGAGTGGATCTAGCCAGGGGCTGTTTTGGAAATGGAATTCCTCTTCAATGGGGGAGATAAAAGAAGAACTAAGGAGTGAAACAGAGTGTCCTTGGATGAAAGGGTTTTGGGGAGGAAAGGTCAAGCCTTGGAGGGAAGGCTAAAGAATATAAGTCAGGGGAGGACTTTTTAAAGTTGTTATAGACCTTATACTTGGATTCCAATCATGTTAAAGGGAATTGCTAATGAGACTACAATTCCTATTTAGGGTCAATTTATTTAAGTGTCACATTAGCCTGACCTCTGCATAACCATGCTGTTACTACAAATAAACATGCACAGTGTGTTATCATGAGTCTATCCTGTATTTTCTAACAAAGTACCACCAACTGAAGGCTTAAAACAACAGCAATGTAGTTTCTTGCTGTTCCAAAGATTACAAGTCCCATAGCAAGGTGCAAGCAGGGCTTTGGTCCCTCTAAAACCGTAAAGGACTCCTTTGCCTCTTTCTGGCTTCTGGTAGTTTCCAGAAATCCTTGTTATTCCTTGACTTGCAAGCACATCTCTCTATTCTCTGCCTTCATAGTCACATGCTCTCCTCTCTCTTCTAATCTATACTAATCCATTATAACCTCATCATAACCTTTCAAGCATATTCTAAGGTTGCAGGTGAACATGAATTTGGTATAAGAACTATTAAATTCAGTATAAAACAAAATGTAGAGAAGCAGAAAGACACACAAAACTAGTTAATTAAAACAAGTTAACTAAAATTCAGTTTTTATGTTCTAACTAGTCAGCTTTGAAAGTATCCAGTGGCATTATTCTTGGGAAAGGAAACAATCTAAAACTTCAGTGTCTCTAGTTGCTTCCCACTCACTAGACTTCACTTAAGGAAATGTTTTGTCCCTTTCTCTAAACCACCCTCTTCCTGTACATCACACACACACACACACACACACACACACACACACACACACACACACCTGAGAGTAGGAGAAAGAAGATCTTGATAGCTGTGTACACTTGACAAAACACTTATAAGAACCTCATTCACTACTTGCCAGATGATTTCTTGGACCATATTTTGTTCAGATGAATGGTCTACATGACTCAAACAAGTAAGCTTGCATTATTGGATGAACCAGCTCTATACTCTATATCTTAACTTCTTTTTTAAAATTTTTTTATTATCTTTATTTATTAGAGACAGCCAGATATCTAGAGGGAAGGGGGTGATATAGTTCCTCTAGGGAGAGAGACTGAGAGACACCTGCAACACTGCTACACCTCTTGCAAAGCTTTCCCCCTGCAGGTGGGGACTGGGGGCTCGAACCAAGGTCCTTGTATACTATTACCTGTGCACTAAACCAGGTGCGCCAACACCTGGTTCCAACTTCTTGTGTTTACCAAGTCCCTCTGTGATTCTGGTAAAGCTCATAGACTTTTTCACAAAATAATGTATAAAATTTATAAGATTAAGATGGATTTAATCATTTTAATATTTGCATTTCTATTTTACTTTGAAATTATTTAAAGTTCTGTGATGATATACTCAATATACTTCTTTTTTTTTTTCCCCTCCAGGGTTATTGCTGGGCTCGGTGCCAGCACCATGAATCCACCGTTCCATTTTTTCCCCCTTTTTGTTGCCTTTGTTGTTGTAGCCTCGTTGTGGTTATTATTATTGCCATAGTTGATGTTGTTCGTTGTTGGCTAGGACAGAAAGAAATGGAGAAAGGAAGGGAAGACAGAGAGGGGGAGAGAAAGATAGACACCTGCAGACCTGCTTCACCGCCTGTGAAGCGACTCCCCTGCAGGTGGGGAGCCGGGGGCTCAAACCAGGATCCTTATGCCGGTCCTTGCGCTTTGTGCCACATGCACTTAACCCACTGCGCCACTGCCCGACCCCCTCAATATACTTCTTTATTAACTAATTTAGACATTAGTCTAACAGCCAAATCATTCTGATTTTGAAGTAGTGATGGACATTATATTTTGAAATATCTGATACAATGTGATATGATAATAGAACATTTATGATTTGTATTGGTGATAAAGCCACATCTACTGCTCATGCTACTATAGTGTGGGCTCAGCTAGGAACTAGTGAAAATAAACATATGTTTTTATATCTAAGTTCATGGTACTTGAATTCTCTTCACAGATTTGTTAGGAAAACATGCACCCAGGGGGGCCAGGTGGTGGTGTGCCTAGTTGAGTGCACATGTTACAATGAACAGGGACCTGGGTTCAAGCTCCAGGTCCCTACCTGCAGGGGGGAAGTTTCACAAGTGGTGAAGCAGTGATGTAGGTGTTTCTTTATTACCACTTCCCTCGTGATTTCTCTCTATCTCTGTCTTTATTCAATAAATAACAACAAAAACAATGGAAAAAAAGTGTTAAGCAAACCATGAATCCAGGCTGAAAACCCTGCTGTGTACTTACAGGAACAAGACAGATGATGAGTAAATTTGAAACATTCAAGAGATATTTGGGGAATGCCTACTTCATGCCAGATACAGTTCAAAACGCTTAAGATGTAATTGTGAAAAAGTCTGATTGAATTTGCAATGCATTTATATATCAGTGGGAGAGAAAGACAATGAATAAAAACCCAGGTAGTTTCAGATTGTCATAAACACTATAAAGAAGATAAATACAGAGTGGTCAAATAGAAATGGTTCTGATAGCTATAGGGAGATTATTGAAAAAGGTGCATTCTAAGTCAAGATTTTATTGGAGGGGCCGGGTGGTAGCACACCTGGTTGAGTGCATGTATTACAATGCGTAAGGACCCGGGTTTAAGCCCCTGGTCCCCACCTGCAGGGGGAAGGCTTTATGAGTGAAGCAGGGCTGCAGGTGTCTCTCTGTCTCTTTCCCTCTCTATTACCCTCTCCCTCTTGATTTCTGGCTGTCTCTATCCAATAAATAAAAATAATAAATTTTAAAAAATTAAAAAAAAAGACTTTATTGGACAGATCCAATTGGGCAAAGTCTATAGGCTGCACCTTCTCCTTTTTCTCCTCCTCTTCCATTTCCTCCTTTTTTTTTTTTTTACCAGAACACTGCTCAGCTTTGGCTTATGGTGGTGCGGGGGATTGAACCTGAGACTTTCGAGCTCAGAATTAAACCTGAGACTTTTTGAGAACACGAGAGTCTCTTTGCATAACCATTATGCTATCTCACTTTACTTTTATGCCTCACTTTACTTTTATGCCAACAGGATTATTTCTGGGATTCAGTGACTGCACAACTCCATCCCTCCCAGAAGCCACTCCCCCTCTGTTTTGATAAAGAGTGAGGAACAGAGAGAAGTAGGGAGAGACTGAAAAGGACAAACACTTGCAGCACTGCTTCATCACTTGTGAAGCTTCCCCATTAAAAGTGGGTACAAGGGTCTTGAACCCATGTCCTCATAGATGCTAACTTGTGTGCTCTACCAGATGAGGACAGAGAAATTGAGTGGGGAAAGGAAGATAGTGGGAAAGAGGGACACCTGCAGCACTGTGTCACTGCTCGTGAAGCTTCCTTTCTGGCAGATGGGAACTGGATGCAATTACCTGGGTGCATGGCAGTGTGATGTACCACTGACCAGTCCCAGCAGGAACCTTCTTATGAGCATGGGGAGTAGTCAGTATAAAAGACCTGGATGTTAAATGGGGTCCATGTGATTGGAGGGTTATTATCCACGTGAAGAACAGCAGCAAAACAGAAGGTAGAGAAGTGGGCAGGCACATGTCAGAGTTGAATTTTGTGAGTTAGTCATCACAGATAGCAGAGAATTTAGATTGTATTCTAAGTTCACTTAGGAAACAAGAGTCATCATAAACTAAAGAATGAATTAAACTGGAAAGTGAAACCAGGGAGTTCACAAAGGGGGCTATTGTAATGGCCCCTATGAGGTATGAGGTGATAGGGGTTGGTGGCAGTGGTGTTTGTAATGCAGAGAAAATTGGGTGAATTTAGGACCAATTTCCGAGTTGTTAAACAGCAAACAGGAAAAGCATGAAGGAAATCAATGTTTCAGAGTGACTCAAGGCAGTGTGATTTATTGAGTTAGAAGAGATGGAGGAAAAAAAAAAAAAAAGAAGAGATGGAGGAGGTAGATTTGAGAGAGGCTGTGTAAAAGTGTCTATTTTGAGACCAGAGAGATAACTCACTGGGTAGAGTACATGTCTAGCCAAGTGTGTGGCCCAATTTCAAGCCCTGGCACTACATGGGTGTGCCACAACATAGGGGGAAGCTCTAGTGCCATGGTATTGCTTCCTCTTTCCTGTCTCTCTTTGTCTCTCCAACTGAATAGAAAGTCAGGCTGGGGTGGTCTGGGAGGTGGCACAGTAGATAAACCACTGGACTTTCAAGCATGAGGTCCTGAGTTCAGTCCCCGGCAGCACATGTACTAGAGTGATGTCTGGTTCTTTCTCTCCCCTATCTTTCTCATGAATAAATAAATAAGTTCAGAAAGAAAGAAAGAAAGAAAGAAAGAAAGGAAAGAAAGAAAGAAAGAAAGGAAGAAAGAAAAGAAAAGAAAAGAAAGAAAAAGTCAGGCTGGGAATGGTAAAATTATACATTCACAAGACCCTGGCTCTGTAAAAAAAGAAAATCCATTTTGATTTTATTAACTGAATTGCTGAAATAGAAATGCTTGAATGTATGTATATGAAACTCAGCAAATCAATACGTTGACTAGTGTTATAAATGTTGGATTCACTGTCACAGAGATAAAAAGATAGTAAGCAAGACATGACACCAACTAAGAACAATGTTTGGACAGCAAAGAAAGTGCTGTAAAGAAAAGAAAGAGCTGGTCTGAACTCCAGGGAACTTTGTTTATTTAAGATTAGTGTTAAGATTTTTTTTTTATTGTGCATCCTTTTTTGGTGTGTACTTTCAGGTTGGCATGTGCTTCCAAAAGCTGTAACTGCCTTCCAACTAAAAATAACTCCTCTGTTGACCTGGTAATATGATTTTGTGCTAAGATGATGATTCCACAAAGAATTCTGATAAAATGCAATTCTGCTATTTCCAAGGACCCATTCTCATACATTCCCATAACTGGCATTACAATCATGCTCCCATAGGACATCTGCCATTTTTTTTTCCCTGTGGTAGACTTCCTTCCTTCCATTGGATTTTTTTTTTTTTTAAGCTTATCAGTACCTCTCTCCCTTGCCACAGATTTGCCAGGGTACAGGCAGATGATCTGGTTTCTGACACTCAAGATAGGTCCACTCTCAACTTAGAACAGGAAGCTAAAGAGGAAAATGGCAGCTCCTACACCAAATCCATTCTGGTGAAGGTATTGCAGATATCATCACTTCCATGTAAGAAGGGGCAGATATCCATGCAGTCATTCTCACTATTCTGTCAAGTGTCTATGATACAGATTGTTGTGTCCTTTCTTGGGAAGGAGTAGAAATGTTTCCACCGGAGTCATCTGTAGCTTGTTTTTTAGAACACATTCTCTACACCTGACTTGTTGACCTTCCTGGAAATGCTATGAGCTACCTATTATCTTTTCATGCATACCTCTTCTCCTAAAGTAGTGTTGATATTTGGGTTTCCCTGGAAACAAATTTGTGTGCCAGATGTTTTTGGGTGGAGTAGCTGTAGGACTGACATCTGTGAAGGCTGAGGGGTGTGGAAGAGGAAGAACTTGAATTATAAACTATAAATTCTCATCTACTTAAAGTAGAATTCTCATCTCATCCCAAGGGCTGCTCTAGAGATGGGAATATTTGACTTGAGTCGAGGAAACTAAGAGTTCTTTATCTCTACTCTCCTCATTGCCCAGTCACTGGACACAAGCTGCACAAGATGGCTGCACACAGTGAAGGTGTATGAGCAAGGTGATTCTTACCTGCAGAGCTTTCCTTGACCAGGGTACAGTGGAAACCTGCCAGCCACCCCACTAGCTCTTCTGATGTCCACAACAAGCTTCAAAGTCTGCAAACCTGTGACTTCCCTCAAATTGAATAACAGCAGCCTGCTTCATCTTCAGTACTTTAGATGAAAATAGATACTCAGAAATAGTGAATGTTATGCCCAGAGGTTCGAGTCCCAATCTCACACAAAGAAGACCAGAATCACTTGCAATAGCAAGAGCCTTTATTAACAAGCTTAAGCTTGGGCCGCCAACACTCTTCCACACAAGGGGAGAGTCTGCGACCCTGATCACTTTTCATCCCACCTTTTTATACTTAGCACAGGGTGGGTACAGGTGGAAATATTTACACAGAACAAGGAACAGCTGGTTTCAGGTTAACAGCTGTTCTCAATATTCAGGACTTTTCTTTAACCTCTACATTCGCCCCTTTTCTTTTTGTAACTCTAGGCCCCAATCTTGGGCCAATCTTTGTTTCTGACTATTGTCCCGGTATCAATGGGGTGTGAGGGACAGTAGTAGCAGGAATGAAGATTAAAGTCACCGGGAGAGAAAGAGTCTGCAGAGTCACGAGCAAAGCAGCTGGAGCTTGAGTGGGTGTTTGGGGACAGACTCGAGTTGCCATCTGGTCTTGAACTCTCCTGCCTCTGCTGCACGGATGTGGGAGTGGTGGATCCACGGGCCAATACCATCCACCTTCAGGGCTGTGGGGGTGGGTAAGATGATGGTATAAGGTCCTTTCCATTGGGGCTCAAGTGTCTCTTTTTGATGGTGTCCCACCAAGACTGAGTCTCCGGGCTGAAAGGGTCTGGAGGGGGTACAGCTTCATATATTGCTTTTAATCTCAGCCACACATGCTTTTGGGCTCAAGCTATTGTCTGTAAAGAGGCAAGCAGGTCCTGATCATTAATATCAGTGAGCAAGTCTGATCTCAAGGCTAGGATTATGGGAGGGGGATGACCAAACATGATTTCGAATGGGGTCACCTTTGCAGTATAGGGGGTATGCCTTACCCTATAGATGGCAAAGGGAAGGAGAGTTACCCACTCTATGCCAGTCTCCATAGTTAATTTTGTTAAGGTCTCTTTTAGAGGTTTATTCATCCTTTCTAGCTGTCCTGAGCTTTGGGGTCTGTAGGCGCAATGTAATTTCCATTTTGCCCCAAGGACACATACCAAGTTCTTGGTTACCTAGGAAGTGAGTCTGGACCATTATCTGAGCTTAGTTGAATGGGCATACCAAACCTGGGAAAAATCTCTTCAAGTAGTTTCTTCACCACTGTCTGGGCTGTCTCCCTCTTGGTCAGGAATGCCTCAGTCCATCCTGAAAAGGTATCTACAAACACTAACATATATTTATACCCATATTTTCCCAGTTTTACCTCAGTGAAGTCTATCTCCCAGTAGGCGCCTGGTCTGGTTCCTTTCTCACGCACGCTGGGAGTTCTAGGCTGGTTGCTAGCATTTATAAGTCTGCAGGCTTTGCATTCTGCAAGTATTTCCTCAATCAGTTGGCTTTTGCTGTGGATTCTCAGGCTGGTCTCCTGCAAAAGTTCGGCCATTTTTCTTCGTCCCAGGTGAGTAGTTCTGTGTATATGCTGTAGCAGGTGTTTGGCCACGGCTTGGGGTAAGATGAGTTTGCCATCAGCTGCTACCCACCATTTACCATGCTTGTTGGCAAAAGGTAACATTTTATCTAGAGCTCATCATCTGGTGTATATTACGGCTTATCAGGCAGGCTTTCCAGGATCCGTCAGAAAAAGAGCCAATTTGTCAGTTCTTTCTAATGAGACTTGTCTGGCTGTGGTATCTGCTAGGTGATTGCCCTGTGCAACAGGACTTTCTCCCTTTTGGTGCCCAGAGCAGTGTATTACGGCCACCTCTTCTGGCATCCAGATAGCCTCTAACAGGTCTAATATTTCTTGTTGGTTTTTGATAGCTTTACCTTCAGTTGTTAGCAGCCCCCTTTCTTGATATATAGCCCCATGGATGTGGGCTGTGGCAAAGGCATAGTGGCTATTGGTGTAGTAGATGTTAAGTCTTTTCCTTTTTCCCAGGTTGAGGGTTTTTGTGAGGGCAATTAATTCTACTTTTTGGGCCGAAGTCCCAGCGGGCAGGGCAGCTGCCCACACAGCCTCATGTTCAGTAGTTACTGCGGCCCCCCATCTTAAGGTAAGCATACCTTACCCCATCTCTGATGAAGTTGCTCCCATCAGTATACCAGTTCACTTCTGTTCCTTTTAAAGGCTCATCCTTCAGGTCTTCCCAGAGGCCAGATGTGTAGCTCAGAATCTTGGAGCAGTCGTGTATGGGAGCATCTAATTTGGGGTCAGGAAACAAGGTAGCTGGGTTCAAGGAAGTTTCATCTACTAGGAAGGTAACAGGTTTCCCCTCTATTTTTAAAGTTACCCTGGGTTCAGGGAGGGGACCTGAACCCCATCAGCCCTAGTCACAGTTCACCCAGTTCTAGGATTTTTGTCTTATTGCCCCCAGTGTCCTTTTGTCCCTTTTTTTCCCTCAGACACTCTCTGGCCCAGTGACCCATCTCTTTATAATATGCACATTGATCTTTAAGGAGCTTCTTTTCTCCCTCCCCATATGAACCTCTGCTCTTTTCAGACCTTCAGGGAGGATGGGCCTCTTCACCAAGGGCTTTCTGAGGCAGCTGCCAACAATACCTTAGTGAGGTTGTGAGTCTGTCATTCGCTAGCTGCTGTCATTGTCTATAATTGGCATTCTTCAGGGGTTTCTCAGTTGTTAAAGATTTTCTCCACTACTGCCAGTAGTTCCTGTAAAGACTTACCTGCTAATCTATCTATTTTCTGGAGTTTTTTTCCAGATATCAGGGGCAGCTTGGTTTACAAAGACTGTAATTACTGCTGACTTATTCTCTGGAGCTTCTGGGATCTAGGGGAGTGAACATTTGATATGTCTCCATGATTCTTTCTAAGAAGGCAGCTGGGGTTTCTGTCTTTTCCTGTTGCACACTACTTGGCCAAATTGGTGGGTCGGTGTGCTGCCACCCAAAGACCACCCATTAGAGTCTGGTAATAGACCCAGAGCTTCTCCTTACCTTCAGGTGAGTTAAAATCCCAGGTGGATCTTATCAGAGGGAAACCGGCATCTATCATGGCTGAGTTTAAGGTGGGGTTCCCATCTGCCCCAGGCACAAGTTTTTGGGCTTCTGAGAGGATCCTTTCTTTTTCTTCTGTGGTAAAAAGAATCTGTGGAAGCTGCTGACAGTCTTAAAAAAAAACATAATCTAACAGGTCAATGAGTGCTGCCAGTTTTTCTGAAAACTTAGGGTTCTGCATTTTCCAATTATAAAGGTCACTTAGTGGAAAATGGCCAGTATTGCATCAATTCTTTGCCATTCTTGTTTGGGGGTCCTAAGGCCTGAAGGGGCAGGGCCACCAAATAGAGGGTCCTCTGGGCTATACTCATATGCTCTCATATGGGGAGGGCTCCATAAGTTCTGGCCTGCTGCCAGGGATTCCTGTGGGACTGGGGGAGGTTGAGGTTGGTAGGGAGGAGGGTACTCTAGGAGGTCTTCTTCAGGACCACCTTGGAGAATAAGGTAAGAGGGGGAAGTGAGAAGGGGTGCGGGTGTGGAGGGGGCAGTAGGTTGATGACGAGAATTCTTTAAAGCAGGAACAGCGGGTTGTGAACCCTGCAGAGGAAGAAAAGGTTTTATCGGGGGGGGGGGGGCAGTGTGAGCTGGTTCTCTACCAGATTCTGCCAAGTGAGGATATAAGAGATCTGGTTTGGGTGTCCTGGGTGTCCGAAGATGATATCTCTGGTAGCATAGATAGTAGGCAGGTCCCAGGTTCCTTCTGGGGGCCAACCGGTAGAGAAGGTTGGCCGCTCATTTTGACAATAAGTGATCATCTGGTCCTGCTTTACCCCCAGACCCAAACCATGAGCCCCACATTTGAACTCTTCGAAATGATCCAGGACCATAGTCAGAGGAGTCAAAGCAGCCTAACTCATGATTTTGGACTTAAGAAAGAGAAAACTGATAATGAATACAGAGACAACACACACAAAGAAAATACAGAGATAACATACTCAAAGAACACTCCAGCAGCTCAGCTGCCAACACTTCGAACCAACAGATGGGAGGATGGCCTTTTGCCGCTTCCCCACAAATGGGAGGACAGCCTTTTGCCACTTCATGGGCGCGACCCATTCTCCCCTTCAAAATTTGCAAGGGGGATCCAATCCCCTACAGCAGGGCCTGAGATGTATCCCATGACCCTGGACCCGGAGCCACCTAGTGCATCTGCCTTCGTCTCCAAGGGGTCTCTCACTATAGATAACTGAAGTTTGACGGATCCTGAAGGCTCAGTGAGGCTGGCGTTCCTTTAGTGAGATGGGGATTCCAGATGAGCCCCCAAATGCTATGCACAGAGGTTCGAGTCCCGATCTCACACAAAGAAGACCAGAATCACATGCAATAGCAAGAGCCTTTATTAGCAAGCTTAAGCTTGGGCCGCCAACACCCTTCCATGCAAGGGGAGAGTGTGCAGCCCTGATCATTTTTCATCTCATCATTTTATAGTTAGCACAGAGTGGGTACAGGTGGAAATATTTACGCAGAACAAGGAACAGCTGGTTTTGGGTTAATGGCTGTTCTCAATATTTGGGGCTTTTCTTTACCCTCTATAGTGAACTGTTAGAAAGTGGTGGCAGAGAAACTCAAACCCTAGTCTTAAGATTCCAAATCCTGTTTCTTTGCCTGAATCTTATCAAATGTTTCAGGAAACCTTTCTGAGACAGCTGCAGTAGGACCTTTAAAGAAAGATTTTGAAGGCATAGCCCTTTGGGAAGTTTTCTCAGGAATTCTTAAGTACAATAAGATTTGGGACAATGGAGTCCAGTTGGAACCAGGAGTTGTAAAGGAGTCTTACCCTATAGTACAGTGCAAACAAAGACTACAGAACAGTAACTAAAGCCCCAGGCTAGACATTATCTATTGACACGAGGCATACATTTCTCCCTTTACTTGTACTCCCTACTTGAGTTTGAAAGGTAGCTAGGCTTCTGGGTGAGCTTTAAAAGTTCTGTTAAGGACATGTGCTTTTTCAATATCTGGGAGACAGAGACTGTTAATCTACCACTGGGCCAGTGAAAAAGCGAGCACCAACAAAAGCAAATAGCATTATAGAACTCCACATTCCACCATCTGCTTAGCAGTGACAGAAAAAGAGGAGACAGGAGCAGCAGTGGTTTCCTGACCACTGTCCTATACCTGCAGTAGTCAGGCATTGTCCTCTGACTTCTTCTTTTTTTTTTTTTTAAACTAGAAGACTATTCAGCTCTGTTGATATGGGTGGTTTAACCTGGAAACTCAGAGCCTCAGGCATGAAAGGCTTTTGCATAACTACTATGCTATATCCCCAACCCCCTTTCTAAAATACTGTGGATACTTGGTGTCCCATAAAAGCCACTCTTACTCTGCCTGGATCACACTGGTTTTCTTTTTCCTCAGGCTGAGTCTGATACAACTCCCTCCCCCCCCATCATGACACCAGTCACCTAGTCAGCCTTCCACACTACACAGCTGGGGAGGGGGAGCTTTTTACTAGGAGAGGGACATAAACTGAATCAAAGCCTTAAGTGCAAGGTGACTCCTCCCTGGAACCAGTGATAACAGGCCAACCGGAGATTGTTTCTTGGAGCAGACAGGTTTGGAGCTAGTCTTGCTGCAGGGCTTGTAGTATCCAGCCTCGGTGCCAGCACAGACCAATGTTGCATCTTCCTGATCCAGCATCCTTGGATCAGTAAGGCACGCAACCCTCCCAGGAGCTAGGGACGCTCTCTGGCACCGGAGATTGATGGGATGGTTCTCTATAAAGCAGGTGTGCAGGCTTCTTGGCTCTTGGCAGTTAGGCAAGTGTCAGCTGCAGCCAGAGGCATGAAAAGCAGAAACGGGGGAGGGGGTGGGAGGGAGCACCTGTTGGCCTCCTTGGGTCCTAGCTCACAGGGATGGAGAAAAGGAGCAGATATTTGGAAGTTAAGAGTAACTTGGACTTAAGTCCATCAAAAGTCAAAAATGCCATTTTCAGAGATGTTGCTGTGAGAAGACAGAGCCAAAGTCATAAAGAATCCTTAGCCAGAGAAACTCATGCATGAAATGGGAATTCAAGGACTGCTTGCCCGCATACACAGGACCTGCACCACAGAAGATGCTGTTGAACTGTTGAGTGAATGACAATGCAAGACAGGATTAAGGTGATTTGAAGGCACCTTCTGTTTTAAACAAGAATCACTGAAATATCCAGCTTCTACTTCATGAGGCTCCTCCCATGTTCCAGACAGCAGCTGGTCCCACTTTAATGGTATGAACACAATGCATTCTAGTAAATCCTGTGTATAAATCTAATCATATATGCCATCCTTTTAAACAGTCTTTTTAATTAGGGTGCTGTCCTTGTAAGCAAAGCATTTATATAGTTACCTCATTGTATTTGAATATAGTTTTAGCTTCAGTAGACTTAATATGATTTTTATGGGTTTCAAAAAATTGTCTTATAATGAAGGAAATTTATTTTATCACCAGCGTGGAACTATTCCCATGGCTATTTAAAAACCATTGGCACAAAGGTTGGTTAATCTCTACAGAGGTGGGAAAATCCTAAAAGTGCAGCTGATGGTGGTATTTAGCTACTTTTAGTGAAACTTCTGAAGATTTCAGCTTTTTTTTTTTTTAAGAATTTATAAAATAGGGTCAGTATAGACCAAACAAAATATAATATGTAAAAGGGCTTTAAAAAGCATCAAGTGTAATGTTCTCTCTGAAAGTCAGGACCTTCTCTGTGGAAATTCCTGAGCTCACACTTAGTGTCAAGATGGCAGCCTTTTTTTTGAGGGGAATCATCATTGATCAAGATGGCAGCCTTTGGGTTGCATGTGTGATGGACAGCACAGAGAACTTGGGTTGTCTAACAAAGATAACTGGATGAGCAGAGCTGAAGACCTAAGCTATTTTGAGATGGTTATGAACCAGCAAAACAGCTCAGTGTGTTAGAGCAGATTTTGCATGCCCAAGACCCCAGAGGTTCCTGGTTCAATCTGGCATTACCAAATTGAAACTTCTCTCTCTTAAAAAAAATCAATAAATCTTTGAAAAGAGAAAGAAAGGATAAGAGGATGGATGTGTATTTAGGTGTTGACTCTAGGTACCCACTGCCTTTTTTTGTTTGTTTGTTTGTTTTTGTTTTTACCATAGTACTGCTCAGCTCTGGCTTATGATGGTGCTGGGGATTGAACCTGAGACCCTGGTGTCACAGGCATGTAAGGGTTTTTTTCATAAACATCATGCTATCTCTCCAGCCCACACTTGATGACTTTCTCATTCCTGTTTGTGTCTCCTTTTCATCAGACCAAGTGTCTGTACAGGCTTCTAGGCACTCAGTTGAACTCAAATTCCATTCTTTTTTTTTTTTTTTTGAAGAGTATTTTTTTTTTTTAAATAAAAAGGAAACACTGACAAAAACCACAGGGTAAGAGGTGTTGGGTAATTGTGCAGATACCCTCAGGATATCACCCATTCCCGCGAGAGCTGAAACCCTATTTCCAGAGTGCCTTGTTTCCTAGTCAATCCTATCCCGACTTGCCACTTCTGGTTTTTATCCTGTAAAGCCTGCTGCTGCTGCAGGTTTGTCCCTTTTGCTCCTCTCCTCTCTTCCCAACAAGACCCAGAGAAAGGCTGGTAGGCTTAGTGGGAGGCGGCCATTTTGCTAGCTCCACGTGGCCTGAGCCATCTGCTCTTGCCCATTTCTGGGGTGCCTGCAGTGAATAAAGATTTGTGTTCCCACTCTGCTCCGGTCTCTTCTCTTTCCTCCGTGACGCAACCCGACAAGAAGGGTACAAATCCACACAATTCCCACCACTAGAACTCCCTATCCCACCCCCTCCCCTGATAGCTTTCCTATTCTTTATCCCTCTGGGAGTATGGACCCAGGGTCATTATGGGATGCAGAAGGTGGAAGGTCTGGCTTCTGTAATTGCTTCCTCACTGAACATGGGTGTTAGCAGGTCGATCCATACTCTTAGACTGCCTCTCTCTTTCCCTAGTGGGGTGGGGCTCTGAGGAAGCAGGGCTCCAGGACACATTGGTGGCGTCGTCTGCCCAGGGAAGTCTGGTTGGTATCATGGTAGCATCTGGAACCTGATGGCTGAAAAAAGAGTTAGCATTATAAAGCCAAACAAATTGTTAACCAATCATGAGCCTAAAGGCTGGAATAGTTCAAATAAAGAGTTGGGGGGGGGGGTCTCTGTTTTGTAGCTAGTTAGTGGGCCTATTTTAGTTATATTCCAAAGGGCTCACGATTATACTAGTTTATTTATTTTTTTATTATCTTTATTTTGATTGATAGAAACAGCCAGAAATCAAGAGAGAACGGGGTGACAGAGAAGGAGAGAGACAGAGGGACACCTGCAACACTACGTCACCACTTGCAAAGCTTTCCTTCTGCAAGTGGGGTCAGGGACTTGAACCCAGGTCCTTGCACACTACAATGACTGCGCTCAACCAGATGTGCCACCACCTGGTCCCTGTTTTTTTTGTTTTTTTTTTCTTTTTATCTGTGACTGAAATTTGATATGCAGGTGGATCCAAGTTATTGTCTGGGGAGATGATGTCATGGCTGGAAAAAGAACCAGAAAGCTGGATAAGGGAAGAGAGTAGCTCCCAAATAAGGGAAAGGGATATAAATACCGTTGACTGTAAATCCCATCGACTTGATGTAATTTAAGGGCCCATATTCAGCTTAGGAGCCTATGTGACCTCGGCATGCCTGGAGATCTGAGCTCACATTCTGTGGTCATCAGTAGGAACGTTCCAAGCTGCCCCGATATCAGGACCCATCTTCCTCAGGTGGAAGATAGAGTATGTTGTCCTGCCTACCTTTAGAGGATGGAACATTCTCTGCCATTGTTGATCCATGTTGAGGGCAAGGTTCTATGAGGGCTCACAAAGGGATCTATTACTTTGTTCCTGATAGAGATGACAGGTAACAATGGAGAGAGGGATTTATTCAAGGTCTAGGCCCATCATGTCTGTTTAGGAATCCAAATTCCATTCTTATTTGCATCAGAGGTCGAGTAGTTCTTTTTTTCTTTTTTTTTTTTAAGTATTTATTTATTCCCTTTTGTTGACCTTGTTGATTTATTGTTGTAGTTATTATTGCTATTGTTGTTGTTAGATAGGACAGAAGGAAATGGAGAAAGGAGGGGAAGACAGAGGGGGGAAGAAAGATAGACACCTGCAGACCTGCTTCACCACCTGTGAAGTGACTCCCCTGCAGGTGGGGAGCCGGGGGCTCCAACCAGGATCCTTAAGCTGGTCCTTGCGCTTTGCACCACATGAGCTTAACCCACTGTGCTACCGCCCAACTCCCGCTTGAGTAGTTCTTAATGTAAGCTAGTGAATGTGCTCAAAATGAAAAACATCTCTGTATCCTGAAACACTGGGATTCCACTTATGGGGGTCAGGGGTGCCAATCCTCCATTGAATGTTGATTGAACAAAACTTATCCAATATTAGATTTCAGGTGCACATGCACATACAATTAGTTCTATCCTCAGGAGTGCAGTTTTCAAGTATTGGAGACATAGATTTATGAAGAAGGTCTTAATAATGTTTGAATAATATTACCTCACCAGTACTCCAGTCTGGGTTATTTTCTTTACATCTACTTATCATAGACCTAAAGGACTGACTATCAGTCACCTCTCAACTTGTTCAAGGAAAGTCACAGTGCTGGTTACCATGCATTCAATAAGGAAATTCACTTATTTCAAGCTCAGCTATTTATCTACTTGTTTTAAACATTTCAAAGTGTTACTATAGCTTCAAGAAGCAAGAGTTTCAGACTAGAAAACAAATAAACAAATGAAAAACCCACTGTGCTTATAGTCAGGAGTTTGATTCTGATTCCAACACTTCATAGCTGGAGAGGTTTGAGCAAGTCGTTCTATTTCTTGGAGCCTCAGTTTACCAAGTTCTTAAAATGAGATGATAAAGATCTTCACAACAAAAGGATCAAATGAGACAGTGTGAATGAAAAATCTTTAAAAATTGATATTAGAGGACTGGGCAAGACAGTATAATGATCATGCAAAAGACTTTCATACTGAAGCTGTGAAGTCTCAGGTTCAATCTTCAGCACCACCATGAGCCAGAGCTGATCAGTGATCTGGTATCTCCCTCTCTCTCTTCCCATAGCAATGTTCAACTCCGGCTTATAGTGATGCTGGGGATGGGACCTGGGAATTTGGTGCCTCATGCATGAAAGTCTTTTTGCATAACCATCATGCAGTTTCCCCAGCCTGTCTCTCTTTCATTTAGATAAATGAGGATTTCTAGATGACTTTTCAAATTAATATAGGATATTATTTATTGATTATATTTTATATTCACAGACAGGTTTCCTCCTATATTAGTATTTTACCGATATTGAAAAAATCTCTGTAAACCCTGATTTGCAAACTTCTTATTTGAAGACCAAGAAGGTTAGGAGTTATCTCTGCCCTCCCTCCTTTTTTTTCTTGGCTTCCCTAGCCTCCTCTCTAGTTTTAAAACTTAATTTAATTGTGGCCATGCTCTTCTTGGCTGACCTTTCAATGAAAGATCAAAGCACAGAGTCTCACTGCCAATTCTTAAGTCCATCTAACTGCTCTCCAGATACAGTGGCTTTTATATATACCAGTGTTAGCCCGAGAAGCAAAGTCATAGGAAGAGGAAAGGGAAATATGCAACTTTTTCAAGCTCTGAGTGAATGAAGAGGAGGTGCAAGGTTTACAGCAAAATGTAAAGGCCAAACGGGTTTCCAGAGGACAGTCTTCCTGAATCGGAGGCTCCATTTGCCTATGTAAGTCTCACACCGAAATACCAAGCTATTTCTTCTACTCCAGAGGAAGGTGAAGGAAAAGGTCAATTATTCCTAAATCTGGGAGGCAAACTGCTCTACCATATGAAACTTACCCATTGGGGTTAAGCATCTACTGGGGTTTGTGGGGGAACCAGTAATTAGCACTACATATCTCGGGCAAGAATAAATTAAGAAATGTTCTGAATTGGTTAAGATATGAAACAAGAGATTAAGACGAGCAGAGAACCAAAACATCACCTTTACTTTTCATCACATAAATACCAGGAACATTGCTAAAAATATGTCTTCACCTACAAGTAAGTTAGCCTCCTCCCCTCAGGCTTCTGCCACATCTGCAAGCAGTGCTGGTTTAATGTCTCTACAAGTGACTCTCTCCCAGATGAAAGAGGAAAGGCAGAAATTCAGAAATGTGCTTTCAATAGCTGTTTTCTTCTGTTCTATTTATTTATTTATTTATTAGATAGACAGTCAGAAATCGAGAGGGAAGGGGGTGATAGAGACGGAGAGAGACAGAGAGACACCTGCAGTCCTGCTTCACCACTTGCAAAGCTTTCCCCCTGCAGGTGGGGACCAGGGGCTCAAACTCAGGTCCTTGTGCAGTGTAATGTGTGCGTTTAACCAGGTGTACCAACACCCGGCCCCTTTTTCCTCTTCTCTTCTCTTCTCTTCTCTTCTCTTCTCTTCTCTTCTCTTCTCTTCTCTTCTCTTCTCTTCTCTCCTCTCCTCTCCTCTCCTCTCCTCTCCTCTCCTCTCCTCTCCTCTCCTCTCCTCTCCTCTCCTCTCCTCTCCTCTCCTCTCCTCCCTCTCTCTCTCCTCTCCTCTCCTCTCCTCTCCTCTCCTCTCCTCCCTCCCCCCTCCCTCTCTCCTCTCCTCTCCTCTCCTCTCCTCTCCTCTCCTCTCCTGTCCCCTCTCCTCTCCTCTCCCCTCTCCTCTCCTCTCCTCTCCTCTCCTCTCCTCTCCTCTCCTCTCCTCTCCTCTCCTCTCCTCCCTCTCTCCTCCCTCTCTCCTCTCCTCTCCTCCCTCTCTCCTCTCCTCTCCTCCCTCTCTCCTCTCCTCTCCTCCCTCTTTCCTCTCCTCTCCTCTCCTCTCCCCTCCCTCTCTCCCCTCCCCTCTCTCCTCCCTCTCTCCCCTCCCCTCCCCTCCCCTCCCCTCTCCTCTCCTCCCCTCCCCTCTCCCCTCTTTCAGCTCTCTCTCTCTCTCTCTCTCTCTCTCTCTCTCCTCTGTGTTATCAGAGATCAAACTCAAGGGGATCCCATGCATATTTACCATTGAGTCACCACCCTGGTCCAATTTCCTCCCCTCTCCCATTTTTAGAATGAGAGGGGCAAGAGAGAGAAAAAAAGGACTTCACAGTCTAAGGAGTTTCTTCCCCCTTGTTGCTCTCACATAGTGCTGGAATCAAACCCAGAACCTTATGCCTGCAAGATACGCACTCTACCCCTGAGTCACCTCCCTGACTCCTAGTCCTCCCTTTCAAACTCAGCCTGAGAAGTCATAAAGGATAGTGCAGAGAAAGCCCAAGGACTGATTTCATGCTAGTGGAAGTTCCTCCACATGGACAGAAACGTAAACTCTGGATGTGGGGAGGAGAAGTGTTCCCCTAAAACAGATCAACCTTTTTTTTTCCACCTGAAAGTAAATTCCTGAAAGAGGCGTTAGCTCTGACATCCACAATATGGTGCAACTATGCTTCTTAAAGATGATGACTCAGAGGAGACATCCATATTTTAAAAATATTTATACATTGCACAATATTTGGCTGCCACATGTTTTATCTCCCTTCTTGCAATGCTCTCTCCTCTAGACTATCTACCCTGCTAATTATAAAAGCATCCATCAACTTGAGTCGAGTGAGACAACAGTTGAAGAGCAGTTGGAAATTGAGGGATTGAGCAATGGATGGTTTCCAGATCACAGAGTTAACGCTAAGAAGCCCTTTGCAAGGTGCGTATTTTTCTTTCTCTCACTCTGGATTGCTTCTTAGTGTTCCTGCTTCTCCTGGTAAAAGTCCTACTAAATCAGGAAAACTGTATGAAACCCATCCTTGGCACTGCCAAAGTATATCGTTAATCATATCAAATGTAGCACCAAAGAATGTTCCACCACCATCATCAGTTTTCTGTTTTGTTCCCTGTGGCTTCATTCAGGATCTGCCAAGAGGAAAGGAAACCCACATTATATATGCCACATCCCGTTATCTGCAGAAGGCCAGTGGAGAATGTTCAGGAGGCAGGGAGAGGGGACTCCCAACACTAGTAAGAGAAGTTCATTATGGTCCAATTTCAACCTTCCCTCTGGGGCTTTAAAGAGGCTGGAATTCTTCACCTACTATAGCTTGAAGCTATGAGACTCTCATGGAAGAGTCTCAATTTTCTGAATGAAGCCCACATATTTTAAAAATTGCTTCTTATATGTAGCACTTTATTTTAATAAGGTTTTTTTTTTTTTTTTTTTTTGCTTCCAGGGGCTGGGGCTCAGTGCCTGCACTACTAATCTACTGCTCCTGGAGGCCACTTTTTCCCATTTTGTTGCCCTTGTTGTTGTCATCATTATTATTGTTATTGTTGCCATTGATGTTGCTGTTGTTGGATAGAACAGAGAGAAATTGAGAGAGGAGGGGAGACAGGGAGAAATAAAGATAGACTCCTGCAGACTTGCTTCACCACTTGTGAATCGACCCCCCTGCAGGTGGGGAGTCTGGGACTCGAACTGGGATCTTTACGCGAGTCCTTGTGCTTTGCACCATGTATGCTTAACCTGCTGCACTGCCACCCGACCCCCAGTTTTAATAAGTTTTTATTCTGAATAGTTTGTTACAAGATTGTAAAATTACAGTGTATAGTTCCACCCCACACCCACTATAAAAGCTCTATATCCCCACCCTCCCAGATCACAAAAATAACTACCATTGTTCTCATATGTCTTACAGTTGGCTTACTTCTGTTTTATTTAGATTTTTTTTTTTGGAAACTTCATGTAAATCAGATCTCCAGATTCCACAAATGCTTGAAACCATCTGGTAGTTGTCTTTCATCTCTTGACTTATTTTGCTAAACATGATCACCTCCTGTTCCATCCATTTTGTCCTAAAGGACAAATATCATTTTTTTAATTTCAGGGTAATATCCCATAGAATATATATCCCATAACTTCTTTAGCTAGTTATCTGTTGACGAACATTTGGGCTGCTTCCATTCTTTGGCAACTGTGAATAATGCAACTATGAACATAGGGGTGCATATGTCTCTTCTAACTAGTGTTTCCATCCACTGGATAAATGTCTAAGAGTGGTATAGCTGGATCATAAGGTACTTCCGTTTTTACTTGTCTAAGGACTCTCCATACAATCTTCCAAAGGGACTGTACCAGTTTGCATTCCTGCCAGCAATGTAGCAGAGTTCCCTTATCTCCACAACCTCCCCAACACCTATCATTTCCTGGTTTGTTGATGTAGGCCATTCTCTCAGGTGTGAGGTAGTATCTCAGTGTAGTTTTAATTTGCATTTCTTTAATGATAAGTGAAGTGGAGCATTTCTTCATGTCTGTGGGCCATGTGTATCTCTTTAGAAAACTGTCTGTTTAGTTCTTTGGCCTACAAATTGTCAGATCTACAAGGATGCAGAGGTCACATAGGCTCCTAAGCTGAATATGGGCCCCAGATCACATCAAATCGATGGGGCTTACAGTCAACAATATTTATACACCTTCCCCATATTTGGGAGCTACTCTCTTCCCTTATCCAGCTTTCTGGCCCTTTTTCCAGCCATGACATCATCTCCCCCAGACAATAACTTGGATCCACCTGCATATCAGATTTCAGGCTCAGGGGAAAAAAAAAACTAGTATAGCCACAGGCCCTTTGGAATATAACTAAAATAGGCCTACTAGCTATCTAAAAAATTGAGGACCCCCCAATTCTTTATCTGCCACTATTCCAGCCTTTAGGTTCATGATTGGTCAACAATTTGTTTGGTTTTGTATGCTCTCTTTTCAGCCACCAAGTTCCAGATGCTAGCATGATACTGACCAGACTTGTCTGGACAGACAACCCCACCAATGTGTCCTGGAGCTCTGATTCCCCAGAGCCCCACCCCACTAGGGAAATAGAGAGACAGGCTAGGAGTATAGATTGACCTGTCAATGCCCATGTTCAGTGGGGAAGCAATTACAGAAGCCAGACCTTCCACCTTCTGCATCCCACAATGATCTTGGGTCCATACTCCCAGAGGGTTAAAGAATAGGAAAGCTATCAAGGGAGGGGATGGGATACAGAGATCTGGTGGTGGGAATTGTATGGAGTTGTACCCCTGATATCCTATGGTTTTGTCAGTGTTTCCTTTTTATAAAACAACAACAACAAATTGCTTCTTTAGATGCTAGAATTTGCATAAAGAGCCTTCAATTGCTTCTACTATTCAGTTCAGTTAGGTGAAACAAGGCATATCTGGCTATATCACCAGCTGACTATTGTCTGCATTTCAGTGATAGGAGAAACAAGTCAGTAATGAACTAGAGAGCAAAGATCCAGTTTTTTTCTTTCTTAATGGATCAGAAGAAATCTAGATCAGTGGGGTCGGGGGAATAGTGCAGCAGGTTAAGCACACATGGTGCTAAGTGTAAGAACTGGTGTAAGAATTCCTGTCTGAGATGCCAGTTCCCCACTTGCGAGGGGGGGGGTCACTTCACAGGCAGTGAAGCAGGTCTGTAGGTGTCTATCTTTCTCTCTGCCTCTCTGTCTTCCCCTCCTGTCTCAATTTTTCTCTGCTCTTTCCAACAACAACAACAACAACAGCAATGCAATAACAACAACAAATGGGAAACAGTAAATGGGAAAAATGGCCTCCAGGAACAGTGGGTTTGTAATGCAGGCATCAAACCCCAGCATTAACCCTGGAGGGGAAAAAAAAAAGACAAAGAAAGAAAGCCAGATCAACCAACAAATCAACCAAATCTTCCCTTGGGTCGAGCACATCAACACATCTAGCTTAATAAAAATAGACCCCTTAGAAAATAGATTGAATTACTCTAAACTGAATCTTCACACTCTTTACATTTCTATTTACCTGGTAGATATTGAAATGAGCATCCTGAGGGTTCTCTGACTCTTAAACATTAAGTATGGTACAAAACCTGTGCATTTATCAAGGTGAAAAAAATGAACTGAGATAGTTAAAAATAGAAAGGAATTTTGTGCAGGCCTCAGATACTTAGATAAACATATTCAGCACACTTCTCTGGGCTTCCATTTAACCAAATCCAGTTGATTTTTTAAACAAGATGTGAAATTTGCAATGCTGGCATTATAAAAGCATGCCAGGTCGGGTAACTTACGTCACACCTACTTTTAGATATACATTCTGATTTCAGTCTTAATAAAGAAAGTTCTATTCACCAACCTTCATTTTCCATGACTTCATGTAAGCAGTGGTTTACGTATTCTGAAGTAGGTATCTCACTGCTCTTCTGCAGTTAGAGATGCCTTTTACCTGAGCAGTGGTCATGAGCCCTGAAAGTCTAGTAGAATTATTATATTACTCCTGAAGTAGAATTATCATACTAGAAAACCACTGTGTAAAACCAATCCATGCTTATTGGCATATCCAAGAATGAGATATGATAGCTAGAGATGATTAGCTATGAGTTGATAAAGAATTTATTTAGCAAAGCCTAAAAAGGAAAAGGCACTCCAGCAAAGCAATGTTCTCTACACTTTTACTATGAAAGTTCCAAAGCTGCAGTTTCAGTCTACCAGCTCAGGTTCTAGTAATAGCACTCTTGAGGGAAAGTGTGTGTGTGTGTGTGTGTGTGTGTGTGTGTGTGTGTGTATTGGTACTTGTAGTAACAGCAGCAACAGTTGTAGTAGTATCTGGGGAAATTGAACTTTTTATATGTCAACTAAGAGCTGAAATGATTTTTTATTATAATCATGTGTTGGACAACTCTCAACAATATCAGATAGGGCTGGGTGGTGGTGCACCTGGTTGAGCACACATGTAACAATATCAGAAATAAAATTCCATCTCTCAGAAGCATCTTTGATTAGTTAAACTTCTTTACAATTGCTACTATTACTGTGGATTTTGATCATCTATATGCACAACTCAAATTAGTGCATTTTATCGATCCTTTAATAGGCATTGTATTCCACATGGAAGCTAATTGGTCGCATGCATCGATATAGTTGACTTTGCCACAACAGGGACTACCACATGACAATGTTCGTTTTGAAAGTAAGTTCCTAAAGCTCCTAAATTGTTCCAAGGCTATCCAGAATGTAGTTGTCTCTCTCTAGTTCCTGCAGCGCAAAATTTATTAAAAGGAAAATGTAGACTCCGAGTTGGCAGCAACACCTGATATGAAATAGCTGGAAAAATAGCTCAAATGTTGTTATGGGGAAAACTGAGAAATGTCACGCATGTACAAACTACTGTATTTTACTGTCGACTGCAAACCATCAATCCCCCAATAAAGAAAAAAAATTTTTTTAAAAAGGAAAGTATTGCTATTTGTTTCTCATTTGACCATTACTATTCATGTCATTTCAAAATTACTCCTAAAAAATAATTTTGTTATGTGGGGAAGAGGACTGTTAAAAGATGGTCAGTTCTTCAAACACATAAGCTTGAAAAATTATACATAAAATAGACATAACATGTAAGGAAGGGGATTCTGAAAAATATTTCCCAATCTAATAAATCACTGTTAGGGAACTGACAAGTTGTCCACTGAGGAACTGATTTAACAGAGGCATTTCAGCAGTAATGACCAATTAACTATGATAACCAGAAATCATGTTTAAGTAAAAATAAACAAATAAATGAATATCCCCCCTTCATTTTTAAAGATACACTATAGATACAACAGTTGTAGGCACAATATACATCGTCTCTAGTGTGAAGAGATATAAAAAGTCATCAAGGGGAAACTGATTTATTTATCAATGAATAGATGAATGAACAAATTCTGCTTTATTATATGAAGTTTTAACACAGCTTTTAAGAAATACCTACAGTAAAAGCCAAAATACAAGCAAAACTATGGAGAACATGAGTTATAATTAGAAGACAGCCTAGGGTAAAGGGGAGAACACATATGCATGCTGTCAGTTTTTTATGGTTACTAACATTAAGCTTTTACTTTGTTTCTGAGTTTCCCAGTAAGCAAAGAAAACATTAAAGGAAATATCCACATTAGCACCACTATGACTAACACAATGACAGAGACAAAAGGAACAGTGACTGAACATACACAGAAAGCAAATTCATTCCTTGTGGTCTTAAAATTCATAATCTGTGATCACAACTATGGATAATTGTCAGTGGATTAATGAAGAAAGACAACACAAGAGGATACATGCTGCTAGTGATTCATACAGACTGTTGCTATCCACAGGAGTTTGCTAACCTGGTGGTGGAACCATGAGTGAAGACATGCATGTAAATGAAGAGTGTAGACTATGCAAAAGTACAATTCCAAAGGAGGATTGAAAGACCATGCAAGTTTGAAAAGTACAGGCTCTTCAGTGGGATTGAACTAAAATAGAATATTGGTATAGCAGGACTTAAGATCGGAAGGTAGCACGCAGAATTGAAGGATAGCAACATAAAAAAAAAACCAATCTGATGTGTCAGATTGCTGTGGTGGGAACCCACCCAACTCAGGGAAGATAATTTCATGGCTGAGTACATAACAAAGTCTGAAATAGGCAGCCATGAGCCAGATATGCTTTAGGTAATGAAATGGTTAGTTACTGATTTCCTGGGTATGGAGGATTTTAGAGCTCTAAACACTCTACTTCGAAGCAAACTGTCTATCAGTTTCAACTGAGGTGGATTCCAGGCAACTGAGACTTTTATTCACTTAAGGGAGGATTGCTTCACATGGTATTCCCCCTGTTTACAGGGCATGTAGCATAGTGGCTAGGAACACAGGCTCTGGAGTCAGCTTCATGTCTAGCCTGGCTATGACCAACTATCAGCCATGAACCTTTGAAGACAAGACTCAGTTTCCTCTCCTGCCACAGGGAGACAATACTAAGACCAACCCTATAATAAGGCTGTTGAGACAACTGACAAGCTATACAGTTTCTGGGATACAACGGGCACTCCATAATAAATTTTCATTTTCCCATTCCTAAAAACATCAAAGGAGTTTAGTCCTGAATATGAATATGACATTATATTACTTTCCATTGTACCACTCCACATTAAAGGCCCATTTGAAAGTAAAATGAGATTCCCTTACTGCTCCAACTACTTGGCAACTGTGGAAACAAGGAAGTGGCTGCAAATGCCCTGGAGAATGGGAGAGATGACTGATATTTTAAAATTATAGATTAATATTTTTTGATCTAGGATTTGTTAGCTATCATATTAGTTTTCTAGGGCTGCCATAAGAATCACCATCGACTAGGCAGCTTAAACCAACAGAACTTATTCTTTCACACTTCAGAGGCCAAAACCAAAACTTTGCTTCCTCTGAAAGCTCAATGGAGAATATTTCCTTGTCTTTGGTTCCTGGCTGCATCTAATTTTTGTCTGTTGTCGCCTGGCCTAATTGCATGTGTGTCTTTATATCTTCATGTCTTCTTCTTCCTTCTCCTCCTCCTTCTCCTCCTTCTTTTTCTTCTTCATCATCTTCTTCTCCTCCTCCTCTGCCTCCTTCTTCTTTATTTGCTTCTTCCTCCTCCTTCATTTTTTCTTTGCTTTGATATAAAGAAGATAGAGAGGCAGACAGAGTAAAAGAGATGGCAACACCACAGCATTCTTCAGCGGATTTAGGGTCTACTCTCATCCTGTATGACTTCATCTTAATTTACTGAATTTCATATATTAAGATCTTGCTTCCGGGGTTCTAGATGCACATGAATTTTAGGAGGTATTATCTAATTCAATACAATTATTTACCATCACATTACCTTAACTGTAGTTCTAGGTTATATATATATATCCTCCAGGGTTATCCATGGGGCTTGGTGCCTGCACTACAAACCCCCTCCTCCTTGAAGCCATTTTTTTCCCCATTTTTGTAGTTGCTAATATTGCTGCTGTTGTTGGATAGGAAAAAGATAAATCAAGAGAGATGGGGAAGATAGAGAGGGGGAGAGAAAGACAGACACTTGCTGACCTGCTTCACGGCTTGTGAAGCAAAGCAACCCTCCTGTAGGTGAGGAGCCGGAGGCTTGAACCTGGATCCTTACTCAGGTTCTTGCACTTGGTACCATGTATGCTTAACTGATTACACTACTGCCCGGCTCCCTCAGGACCTATCTTTTAAGTTCTTGTCCCCTACCATTGGCTCTCTCTCTGCCGCTCTTGCCTTCTTTCTCTCTCTCTCTCCCCCTCTCTCATATTCATTTATTTATTTTAATTAATTAATTTATTTTAAAAAGGAGACATTAACAAAACCATAGGATAGGAGGGGTACAAACCCACACAATTCCCACCACCAGATCTCCATATCCCATCCCCTCCCCTGATAGCTTTCCCATTCTCTATCCCTCTGGGAGTATGGACCCAAGGCCATTGTGGGTTCCAGAAGGTGGAAGGTCTGGCTTCTGTAATTGCTTCCCCGCTGAACATGGGCGTTGACTGGTCGATCCATACACCAGGTTCCAGATGCCAGCAGGATTCATTTATTTTTAATGAGAAAGAGAATCAGGTCATCATTCTGGTACATGTGATGCCAAGGATTGAACTCCGGACTTCATACTTTTAGGTCCAGTGCTCTAGCTGCTGTGCCCCTCCTGAGCCGCCCCTCTTACTCTTAACTGCACATTGAAGCACAGTCGCCTTTGCAAGGGGGAGTCTCAGAAACCTATGTCTTGATAGCTTTTCCTCTTGGCAAGCAGAACAGGAGAAAAATCATTCTTTACCTCAGGGCGATGGTCTGCCATTTGGAAGACTTTGCAACCCCAAACGCAACATTTTCTCCTATTAAAATACATTTTAAGTAGCAAACAGTTAATTTACAAGCTATTTTTAGGATTTCCATCAGCTCAATGTAGAGGAATGTCAGCATTGTTAATGAGACATCATGCAGGGTTTGAACTGTCATCAGAGCCACTGCAGGAATCCAGCTTCCTGCAGCCTCTCTAGACAAAGCACTCCATTTGACTTTTAAAGAAATGAGTATCATTACCAAATAGAACATTTGTGGCAGACATATAAATCAGTTGATCTCTTAGGCAATATTCTAACTTATATGTGAAGAATTTAAATATTAGATTATTTTAGTTATTATTGGATAGAGACAACCAGAAATTGAGAAGGAAGGGGAAAATAGAGAGGGAGACAGAGAGACACCTGCAGCCCTGCTTCACCACTTGTGAAGCTTTCCTCCTGCAGGTGGGAACCAATGGCTTGAACCTGGTTCCTAGCACACTGTGATGTCAGTGCTTAACCAGGTGCGCCACTGCCTGACCCCTAAATATTGGACTTCTTAGTGTGGGCTTTTCTGAAAAGCAGAGCCTGGGACAAGGTTTGTAGATCAAGTAAGTTACTGGGTAAATAATCTGGGAATTAAGTGTGGGGGAGCTGGGAGGGTGAGGGACAGGCAAAAGGAAGAGCAAACATGAGGGGAGATGTCTGTGTTACAGCTTCCTGTAAAAAGGCTGGGTCTCCCAAGGTTTTAGAAAAGTCCCCCAGGTCAACTTTTTGAAAGGCTGAAGCCTAGAGCATCACTCTAGCTCCTGCTCGTCATCCAAATGAGAAAGATTTCCAGGGATTATGTCCTATCTCACTTCCCAATTGTACCTATGTGGGAGACAGCTATGGAGCAGAAGAAGGCGTTTCAGACAGGAGCTGGCAAAGCAGCCCCAGACAACTGTCCACCACTGACAACTGTGACTTCAATCAGAAGCAGACCAAAGGCAGGTGACAGGCACCAGAAGCATGCTATGATAGAATTCCTTCTTTTCATCCAGGATATGATCATACTTAGGATCACAGAGAGAAAGTTAACTATTTCCTTTGCAAATAAAATATTATTCAAGGTATTACTGCCTCATCATAGTCTATCATCTATAATAGTTTAAACATACATGAAATGACATGATGCTTAGCTGCTGCTTTCTTCAACTAGTCCAGGGGGGGATAGTGGCAGGCGATAGATAGACAAGACTGTCAAAACTGTTGAAGAATTTCAAAGCGAGAGCTGAGAGCACTGGAGCTCATTCACTAACACCTCCCCTTTCTTCTAGATTTTACATGTTCTATAATCCATTACACAAGGTTAAACAGATGTTGCAAAGCTTACAGTATTTGGGAGAGGACCTATGTGCTAGGTCCGAATAATATCCCAAAGTTCAATCTCAATCTCTGTCTCTCTGTCTCCAGGGTTATTGCTACGAATCCACTGCTGCATTTTATTGGACAGGACAGAGAGAAATTGAGAGATGAGGGAGAGGTAGAGAGGAAGAGAAAAATATAGACATCTGCAGAACTGCTTCATTGCTTGTGAAGTGACCCACCTGCAGGTGGAGAGCTGGGGGTTAAACCTGGGTCCTTGTGCGTGTTCTTGCTTTTAGTACTATGTGTGTTTAACGGAGTGTGCCACTACCTGCCACCCCCCTCAAAAAAAAAAATTCAATCTCCAAACTACATCCCAGCACCAGCCTGCCAGGACATAACGAGGACAGAGACCTATCCCTCCCCTCTGAGAACCACAGGAAGTTACCGCTCAGACCTGACCCTCCTCAGCACCAGAAACATTTCTTTGAAAAGTCCCATGATACTAGTTCCAGCACTACATTTCCTTTTGGGTCAGACAGCTCTGTCACTCCTCTGAAGCAGCAAATGGACCTGGTTTCAGGTCCTGGTCCCCACCTGCAGTGGGGGAACTTTACTAATGAACTTTACTAATCAGTGCTGCAGGTGTCTCCTGTTCTCTCTCTTTCCCTCTCAATTTCTGTCATTATAAAAACAATGAAATAAATTATATATAAAAAGAAAAAAAGCAAAGGAGTGAACAGCTATGCCAAGTCAGACAACCTCTATCTGCCATGCTATAATCACCATAGGTTGTGAGTATAGAGCCACCTCTGGGGAGGCCTGGGAGGTGATGTACTGGATAAAGCACTCTGACTCTCATGCAGGACGTCCTAAGTTTGATTCCCATCATTGCCTGTGCCAGAGTGATACTCTGGTTCTCTTCTCCTCTCTCTTTCAAATATATATATTTTTTCCACCCTGGAAATATCTGGATACTTTATAGCTTGTCAATAAAAGTTCTGATATTTAGGAAGACAAAAAGAAGGGAGGACTGTGAAGAGTGGCTACTAGGAAGGTAACCCAGACTGTGCTTTATGTGTGTCACAGATGCTATTGCCTCAGCGTGACAGATATCAAAGTGGCCTAGTCTGGAAGTCATATTGATGTGCTGTTGTAGTTAGCTACTTAGTCTCTCTTCTCAAGATGAATAAGAAAGAAAACGTCACCACCAGGTTCCAGATGCTACCATAATGCAAACTGGACTTCCCTTGGTAGACGACCCCACTAATGTGTCCTGGAGCACTGCCTCCCCAGAGAGATAAGCTGTGGTCCAGGAGGTGGCGCAGTGAATAAAGCATTAGACTCTCAAGTATGAGGTCCTCAGTTCGATCCCCGGCAGCACATGTACCAGAGTAATGTCTGGTTCTTTCTCTCTCTCTTTCCTCCTATCTTTCTCATAAATAAATAAAATCTTTAAAAAAAAAAAAAAAGAAGAAGAAGAAGAATAGGAAAGCTATCAGGGGAGGGGATTGGCTATGGAGCTCTGGGTATGGACACTGTGTGAAAATATACCCCTTTTGTCCTATGGTCTTGTCAATATTTCCATCTTATAAATAAAAAATTTTAAAAAAGAACGGAAATGTCATTAGTGGTATTCCTTTTGCTTGTACTCCTGACATTCCTCTCTCCTTCCCATCCTTTTCTTTCTTCCTCCTCCCCTTTCTTCCTTCCTTTATTCCTTCCACCTCTGAGGAAGTCTAAGGAACTCTATAGACTTTAAAAATTGCTAGACTGGTAATACTTCATTGTTTAGTACTACATGACTTCTCCTTAAATAATTTGTATTCTATACATTATTTTATGTAAGCAGAGCCAAGTTTTCTATGAGGAGAATAAGCTGGACTAGGAGTCACAGCAGTTCAATTCTACTCTATCCTAACACTATTCACTGTGGTGAATCCTTTGTCTACATCTCAGTTTTCAAGGCAGTTAGGGATCCAAGCTCCCCCATTGTTAGGGCACAGATGGCATATATGCTCTGTTTCAGTTCTCAAAATATCAACTCCTTGGGAAAGGAACACCATATAATTTCTTTTGCCTCTGTCAGTGGCTATAATGTCTGTACAGAGAAGGTTCCCAGGAAATGCTGGAATATTATTTGATGGTACATATATGGAGTCTTAGGACTCTGGGTTGTTCAAGACCTCCTAAGTTGTCACTAGTACTTGAAAGATTGGAGACTGATGAGGGGAGGATTTCCCTGGCCGTAGAAAGCAGGAAGGGATCCCATTTGAGCCCACTGCCCACAGAGAGAGCACTGTAACACCCCAGATGAGGCAAGTAAAGCTGTGTCTGCTACCATCTTCCTCCACATCCTACCTTATTCTTTGAAATCACCCTCCTTACTTTATTCTTTGAATCTTCCCCTTTTTTTTTTTAAGAAACACTGATTTTTAAACTCTTCTTCATACTTTCCAAGATCTTTTATTCCACCCACCTTCTATGAGCAGTCTGGCAAGAGTCCTTGTTAGAGTCAGAAAACTATAAAATCACAAAATCACACAAATGAAATTCAAGGAGAGCCCTTTCTCATCTCTGTTGATATGGTCAGTTCTCTCTTTGTAAGAATCAGGCCTAGGAAGGTATTACAGTGTTGTTGTGATATAGCTCTTGGATCATCTTGTTCATACTGAAGAATGGAGCAAGGGTCTTTTTTTTTTTTTTTTTGACTACTTAAGATTTTGCAATAGGTAGTCCCTTCAAATACAATTAGTTTCAGGCAGGATTCATCTGCCCTTCCATTTGCTAAGTGACAAAATAGCCTGTTAACCCATTGTGTCTCTTCTCTGCCTTTCAAACCACACTGAGTGTTTTAGCAGGAAAAAATAAAAAATAAAAGCCAAACCTCAATATCTTTTATAAATTGAGTAATTGGAAAGAAATAAATTGCAGGCTCTCCAAAGAAATGGAATAAAGAAAGTGTCGAACAATGACTTACTCTAATTAATAACCGTTTATGTCTGCGATTTGGTAAAGTGCTTGTAAATGTAATCACCTTTTCGTGTAAAGCACATTCATTTCAAGAGCAGAATGCGTTTTCACTTGGGAGGATGAGAATAAAATATACCTTTTAATCAACCAAGAGCTATTTAGTACTAGCAGTTGTCTAGCACTAGAGAGATGAGCTCTAAAATCTATGGTATCACTATTAAGAGTTAATATGCTACAGTAGTGTAACAACCTAAATTCACTGTAGAAGGCATCTTTTTGTAACCAGTAGGAAATTAAATTTGCAAGAATATATATACATCTATATTGCAACATATATGTATATATAAGCATACATATAGTACTAAAACTGTTACAATGTTTAAAGTTCTCAAATATTAGTATTTAATGAGTCATGTTTTTAGTTGTCATGACTTGATTTTCATAATTTATTAGTTTCAGTAGCAGGCTACTGTAATTAGAATCTGCTGTACAATTATTGAACTCCAACTACAGAAAAGTTGATGGACATTGCTAACACTAATAATTTCACATTAATGACATTAAATGTCATTAATACCTATTAAACATTTAATAGAGACAAGTGTCATTTTTAAAAAAAAGATTAGTAATATTTTTATTGTTTAAATTTTTATTGTGAAAATACTGGTTTTAATGGCAGGGACTGCTCCACTCTCCAAAAGGAGGCTGGATCATCTTATCCTGCTACTCACGGAAGACTGGTCCTGAAATGAGTGCAGCCTAGAATGTTCCCAGCTGTGACTGTGAACTGCAAACGCAGACCAGCAGGTACTCAGAGGTTACATAGACTCCTGTGCTAAATATAAATATATATGGGCCCCAGGTCAGGTGGCTGGTGTAAACAGTTAATTTTATTCATAGACTTTCTTCAGGATTGAGAGATATTCTCTGCCCTAATTAGCCTTTTTCTCAACTCTGACACCATCTTCTCAGACAATATTTTTGTCCAATTCACACTAGCTATCAAACTTAAGCAAAAACTACAATAGTCATAGGCCCCTAGGAACATACTTAAAATAGACTTCCACACTTCTTTCTACCCTAAGATCCTTATTCTCATTTACTCTGTTCCTTCTTTTTGGTTCCTGTTCATTAATCATTTTGTTCTGCTTTATATCTTACTGCCTTTCAACCACCAAGTTGCAGATGCTACCATGATGCCAACTTGACTGACTTCCCTGGGCAGAGGACCTTACCAGTATGTCCTGGAACCTCACCTCTCCAGAGGCTACTTCACTAGGGAAAGATAGAAACAGGCTGGGAGAATGGATCAACCTGCCAAAGCCCAAGTCCAGCAGAGAAGCAATAACAGAAACCAGACTTTCCATCTTCTATACCCCATAAAGGTCTTTGGTCCATACTCCCAGAGGGATAAAGAATAGGGAAGTTTCCTTTGGAGGGAGTGGGATGCAGAATTCTAGAGTTGGGAATTGTGTGGAATCATACCCCTCTTATCTCACAGTCTTGTCAATAGTTGTCAAATCACTAATGAAAAATAAATAAATAAACAAATAAAAACTTAAAAGAGAGAGAGAGAGAGGGACCAAGGGAAAGATACCATATTACAGAAACTTCACCCAATGTGGTGGAGGCTGGGCTTGAAAATTGGGGCACATGAGTGGTGAAGCATGCAAGTGTGCTGTCTTGCCAGTCATTGAAATATATACTTTATCATATAACTATTCCTCTCTCTCTTTTTCTCTCTCTCATGCAGAGGCTAACTATTCATCTCTCTAACCACTCTATCAGTCCACTTTTTTTAAATGAAAAGCTAAATAAATTGCAAATGCTAGTACACCTTCCTATAAATAATTCAGCATGTATATCATCAGCATTGTAGTTATTAACAATGCTGTATAGGTTCATGCATAGGTCTTACAGTTTGGGGAGGTAAAAGGTAAGTACATTGAAATATGTAGATCTTAAGGGTGGGGGTAGATAGCATAATGGTTATGCAAAGAGACTCTCATACCTGAGGCTCTGAAGTTCCAGGTTCAGTCCTCCACACCACTATAAGCCAGAGTGGAGCCTTGCCCTAGTAAAAAAAAAAAAAAAAGAAAAGAAAAAGAAAAAAAATGTAAATCTTAATCTTAAGTATTTCATTGGAGAATTTTTTAACAAATACCTGTAGCTGCGTACTCAGTAGTCATCAAAATATTAAACATTCATTCAAAAGTTTCCTGTTGTCCACTTTCAGTCAGTCTCTGCCCCTACTCTACCAATTCCTGGTAATCATAATGTGGATTTTTTTTTAACCACAGAAATCTTTACCAGTTCTAGAATTTCATATAAATAGAATCATCTTGCACAATTTTTCTATGTAAGGCTATACCCACCCAGGATAATACTTTTGAGATTCATCCATATTTCTGCCTATCTAGCAGTTTCCTTTTTATTATATTGTCATATCTATTTGTAGAAATAACTCAACTTAGTTTATATATACTTGATAGGACAGAGACTGAAGATGGAGGGAAGATAGAGAAAGAGAGACACCTGCAGCCTTGCTTCACCACTTGTGAAGCTTTCCCTCTGCAGGTGGGTACAGAGCTCAAACCCCAGTTCTCATGCATAATAATGTGTGCTTAACCTGGTGTGCCACAACCTAACCCCCAATTAGTCAACTTTATCTGTTATCTATTGATGAACATTTAGGTTGCTTCCAATATGGAGCTGTTATGAATGAAACTGTGTGTACCAACTTTACTCCGTTGTTGTAAATATATGCTTTCATTACTTTCATTACCCTAAGACCTTCAGGAAGAACTGTAGACTTGATTTTCAATTTTGTTTAAATTTTAGCCATGAGATCTATAGCACTCTAAGAAAATATCTATGAGGCACTAAGCTACTGTGTTTGAAGTTATCTGTCATCATAGTCATAGAAAAACAAATACAGATTGTGCTATAGAAAGGGAGAGAGACAGAGAGGCCTGTTGTACTGCTTTACCACTCACAAAGCTTTCCCCCTGCAGGTGGGGACGGGGGGGATTGAACCCAGGTCCTTGTGCACTGTTACATGTGCACTCAACTAGGTGCACCCCCACATGGCCCTGGACCAAAATTCTTGATGGGGTATAGAAAGTGGAAGGTCTGGCTTCTGTAATTGCTTCTCTTCTGGACATGGACATTGGCAGGTTGATCCATAGAGGGGAAACTCTTAATCAAAAATTTAGAAGGGGCACCAGGTAGAGGTGTACTTGGTTGAGCTCACATGTTACAATGTTCAAGGATCCTGGTTCAAACCCCTGGTTTCCAATTACAGGGGGAAACCTTCACAAGCAGTGAATCAGTACTGCAGGTATGTTTTTTTTTTCCTTCTCCTTCCTTCTTTTCAATTTCACTCTGTCTTTATTCAATAAATAAAAAGGTGAAAAGGACCAAGAGTTGGTAGTTTGAGACAGTCTTAGCTTATACAGAATGCAAAAGATGCTAAAAGTAAAAGACTTGCTATCATGAAATCTTAACTCTAGAGATGAAATGGAAGGTGTGGTGAGATAACTTGTTAATACCTCGGGAAAATCAAAAGGTCATATTATTCAGTCATACATTCAGAAGTTGTTTGAAGAGACTAAGTATGTGACTCATAAAGCTCCTCAACCAGAAGGTATATTCTGCTAAAAGTAAAAAATAGTTTTGGGTTATTAAGAAAAAAAATAAAATAAAAACAACAAAGCCTGTTGAGAAGAAGGCTTTTGCCAAATGGAATTAACCCCTGTAGCATACACAACAGACCTACAACTTTTTTGAGGAAGTGTATGAGCAGACACATTGCCAGCTTGAACTGAAAGGGATATAGACATTATGAAATGAAAGAAGGCTATTAAACCCTAGAAAATTCTACATGAGATGACAAACACATGCTACCTTTATACCAAGAGGAAACATGACTCAGAATGTGAAGTCTGGAACCCAGAATGTAGAGCTAAGAGTTACAGAGGGTACTTTCAAGACTCACAGATGTAATGGAGTTTACCCAGGTGGATTTCCAAATTGCTTGGAACCACCGATGCTTTTACTCCTCCCACTTTTTCCCATCTTGAATGGGAATGTTTAAAACTGTTATCCTTGACTATACTGCCCTTGTATTTTGAGAACAGATAACATTTCTAGCTCCATAGATTCACAGATGGAGATCAATTTTGCACTTAGTAGATTAAACCCATACCTAATCTAGATGATCTTGATGATTAGATGTGGTTTAGGCTTTGAGTTGACAGTGTAACTGAAACTTTTGGGGACCTCAGTACAAATGTGTTATTGTATTGACTGGATTATAAACCCTAAGGTATATGGGATTAGACTGTAGTGGGTAGCATAATGCTCACTCCAAAGATACCCATAGCATAAGTGCAAGAACCTGTGAGTGTATAACCTTATACAACAAGAAGATATGAGTAAATGTAGAACTTTGGGATTACCCAGCTAGATCCATTGTAATCACAAAGTTTCTTAAAAATAGATGAGGGAGATAGATGGTCCAACGAAGATGTAACAATGAATAGCACAGATTAGCTATGCAGTGTGAGAAGGACTCAATGCACAAATACAATCTGAAGAAAGAATGGAACAACAAGTCAAAGAATGAAGGTACCTGAAGGTACCCAATAGAAACTAGAAAAGCCAAGTAAATATATTTTTCCTTAGAGTCTCCAGAAATAAATGTAATTCTATTGTCATTGATATTAATTTGTGTAAGACCTATGATTTTAATTTAGTAAGATAAGTTTAAGACTGTGACCTCCAGTACTATAAGATAATAAATTTATCTTGTCACTAAGTTTGAAGAGATTTGGAATTATAGTTACATAAAACTGAAGTACCTTTTGTGATAAAGCTGTCTTTTATTATAGTGGTGTTTTATTTAATAACACCTAAGGATGTGGGTTGATTTTCAGTGACCCAACCATGTAATTAAAAGTTTGGACTTTTCATTCTAACCATAGACCTCTGAGGAGTGGAAAATACTAAATGTAGAATCATTTGCCAACAACTTAATAAATCACATCTATTTAATAAAATCTGCATTAAAAAAGTAAACAAAAGAACTGAGTTCTCAGAACTTCCAGTTTGTGAACACATGGAAATTCCCAGAAAAACAAGGGAAACAAGAAATAAATGCTAAACAATGTATGAGGCATACAGTGGCAGCCACTTCAATGGGCAGGTCACATAGAACTGCCCTACCAGATGAAGCCATCTCAGAATTCAGTGCCCATAGTAACAGACCCTGGAAGTGGAAGCAAGGAGAAGGGCATTGTTTATACCATACAACCTACCAGAGTCTTTTCTCCTACCAGCTACAAGTACCTTCAACTTCAAGCTTCATGTCATTACCTAGATTGACTCACCATGGTGCGATATCCTCAACTTGTGATTACAACTCTCTGATTACTGCCCAGGCCCACTGAAACACAGATGTGTGGCTCGAGCCTACATGTAGTAACAGACATAAGGGGAAGACAAAGGCAATTACTTACACTCATAGATCAAGTCCATAGTTTGAAGACAACTTCAGATTAGATAGAACTATATAAACTTCTCAAAGAAAACCTCAAAGCTAAGGAAGTTTGCCGTGAAAAGTTCAACAGAGAAAAATTTCAATAAAATCAGAGAAAGTATAGAAGTATAAAGTTAGTTAATAGCACACCCACTACAGTGCACATGTTATAATGAGCAAGGATCCAGGTATAAGCCTCCTTCATGAAGGAAGCTTCATGTGCGGTAAAGCAGCTTTGCAGGTGTCACTCTCACATGATCTCCACCCTTCCTGTCAGTTTCTTTCTGTATCTATCAAAAAAAAAAATAAAATAATCATAAGATAAAGAATATAGTACCTGAGGGGGGAAAAAAGCAAAAAACCAACCAAATAACAATAAAACATTAGAAAGGAACACCAGCAGAAAAACAAAAGCCAAAGGTCAATGTTTTGGGCTGGAGGACAAGTAGAAAACAAAACAAAACAAAACAATAAAGGTGGCGGGGCAGATAGCAGAATGATTATGCAAAAAAGACTCTTAGGTTTTGAAGTCCCAGGTTCAATCCCCAGCACCACCGTAAGCCAGAGCTGAGCAGTGTTCCAGTAAAAAAAAAAAAAAAAAGTAATGTAAATTCTAAATTGTCAAATTTATTGCAACATTTTCTCTAAAATATCCCATTTACTACTTTCTTCTTTCTCTCTTTCTTTCTTTCTTTCTTTTTTTTATTTTAGAAGAGAATGAAGGGCAAGCATGCAAATCACTTAGCCATTCTGTCGAGAATCTTTCTGTAGGCATGTGAGAGAGGAAGGAGGCTGGGAATGAACTGGAAACACACTTGGCCGTTGACTTCAACTTCAGGCACCTTCTTTATTCTGATTTTGCCTTTTCCCATCTGATGACATACTTATGGCGAGACATGGTACTTGTGTGCTAGCTCTTACTCTTGAAGCATTGGTTTTCTTTACAGTTTTCTTTACAGAATCAAAACATTCTTTTTAAACAAATATTTTTATTAATTAGAGACAGCCAGAAATCGAGAGGGTAGGGGGAGATAAGAGAGACAGAAGCAGCACTGCCTCATCACCTGCGAGGTTTTCCCGCCTGCCTGTGAGGAGCAGGGGCGGGAACCTGGGTCCTTGCCCATTGCAAGATGTGTGCTCAACCAGGTGCGCCACCACCTGACCCCCAATTTACTGCTTTTATATCTGTAGGCACTCTGCTGACAGCCTCCTTTCATGTCCTACTATTTATATTCATGTTACTTCTCTTTTTTATTCTTGATCAATTCATCAGTAGTTTTGTCAACTATAGCAGGCTAAGAAAACAGGTGCCATATGCCACGGAGTACTTCAACTTACTTGTGGGCTAAGAACTGACATTAAACTACTTCCCCAAACATTCCCCCTAGAGGATCATAGAAGGAAAATTTTTTTATATTTATTTTTCCCTTTTTGTTGCCCTAGTTGTTTTTTTTTTGTTGTTGTCGTAGTTATTATTGTTGTTGATGTCGTTGTCAGATAGGACAGAGAGAAATGGAGAAAGGAGGGGAAGACAGAGAGGGGGAGAGAAAGATAGACACCTACAGACCTGCTTCACCGCCTGTGAAGCGGCTCCCCTGCAGGTGAAGAACCGGGGGCTCCAACCGGGATCTTTAAACCAGTCCTTGCGATTTGCGCCATGTGCACTTAACCTACTGCATTACCACCGACTCCCGAATGAAATAGTTTTTATTTGTAAAGTCAAAGGACTATTTCAAACACATTTTTATTCACTAGTCCATAGATAATGCAGAGTAATGTTCCTAAAAAAAAAAAAAATTGAGCTTGACCAAAACCTCTTGTGATAGTATCAGGGTTAGGCAGTATATCCTAATGGCTAAAAGCTAAAACCTTAGAAATCCATACACACTTGTGTTCATGTTCTAACTCTAATGCTTACTGTTTGAGAACTTTAAGTGATTTATCTTACATTTCTAAGTGTTTAATGCTGCTCAGATTAAATAAGTTAGTGCATGTAAGACAGGAAGTGCAGTTACTGGATCAATGTGTTAAAAATGTTGGCTATTATTACTATCAGTATACTTCTATTACTAGCCTAGTCAGCTTTAATCTTAAACATAAGAGTTGATGTGTGCGTGTGTGTGTGTGTGTGTGTGTGTGTGTATTCCAACTGAATTGTTTCAAGAGTTTTACTTCTTGTCCTAAACTTTCTAAAATGCTGCTCAGTATTATTTTACCAGCACTGTGATTATAAATTAACCTCCAGAGAAAGTTTTGACATACAATGAAGTGCTACCCTTGATTGATCGAAGTGACTTTTGTACCTTTTTTCATTGGTATGGTTCTTAGCAATTCTGTAGGGGTCAAAGAGGGGTTGCCAAAACTTTTTCCATGTGTTCTTGAAAATTATCTAAGACAAAAAAAAAAAATATATATATATATATATATATATATAACCCCAAGCAAACAGGAAACGACTTTTTCTTTTGGGAACTTAGTCAAAAGCCAACTTTTTTGTGGTTTATATGAAGGTTCCTCCCACAAAGTTCAGAAATTCATCATATATTTTCAGTCTCTTATTTTCCTCTTTTTACCAGACTACCTGCAAAATATAACACGCCTTATTTCACCTAACAAAAACTGATTCAAGAAATACCTATACAGATTTTTAAATGACTTTTTCCTTATCTTTTAGAAACCAAAGCTCCCCTTCCCCCTTCCTTCTAGATTGAAGGCAATCTAGAAACATCAGGTAGCGGCACTGGCTTCAGGCAACTATAAATCATTTCCCCACCCACAACCAAAAACAAGTACCTGATGTGCTGTTTAACCTATTAATCATTATTTAGTCAAGAGAAAAGTCAAGCAATGAACAAGCCTAAACAGAAGATACACCTCTGTGGAGAGGCTATTTTGATTTTTTTTTTTTTAAATGTAACTACTGATATTGTATAGCCTTCATGCTTTAGGATAAGATTATTAGGGTAACCTTCAAATTCATGGCAATTTTTTTTTAGCTTTAGAAAAGTGATATAGATGAGCAACTTTATTGGGAGGAAAATAATTTAATGGACATGTACATCTAATTATCCTCACTGCAAGTTCTTCTCCCATCTGTAAAAATACACATTTGTGGGAGGCAGGCTGTAGCGCAGCGGGTTAAGCACAGGCGGCACAATGTAGGAAGACCAGCGTAAGGATCCCAGTTTAAACCCCCGTCCCCCCCCCTTCCCCCCCCCAGCTGCAGGGGGTTTGCTTCACAGGCGGTAAAGCAGGTCTGCAGGTGTCTTAACTTTTCTCTCGCCCTCTGTCTTCCCCTCCTCTCTCCATTCCTCTCTGTCCTATCCAACAACGACAAACGACAACATCAGTAACCACAACAATAAAAAAAAACAAGAGCAACAAAAAGGGAATAAATATTAAAAAATATTACACATTTGTATATTTATATATACATATATATATATATATATATATATATATATATATATATATATATATACACATTTGTATATTTTCATGTGAAGATAGCCTGTGCATGTATATTGTTTTGGATTCTGTCTTTCATTTGCCACTACTTTTTTTTGGTTGTTGTTGTAGTTATTATTGTTGTTACTGATGTCGTCGTTGTTGGATAGGACAGAGAGAAATGGAGAGAGGAGGGTAAGACAGAAAGGGAGCTAGAAAGACACCTGCAGACCTGCTTCACCGCCTGTGATTGGACTCTCTTGCAGGTGGGGAACTGGAGGCTCAACCCGGATCCTTACGCGGGTCCTTGCGCTTCGCCCCATGTGCACTTAAGCCACTGCGCTACCTCCCGACTCCCCCACTACTTTTAATACATATTTAGTGTGTTGAAGAGAAAAAAATGCCCAATTTCCCAGCTACTCAAATAAATGTTGGGAAAATAAGGATTTCACAATCTATTCTCTATTATTATCTCCCTTTCTTTAGGTACTATTACTTTTGCATATATTTTAAGCAGTTCTATGTAGCATATGAAAACTTCCTTCTGAGAGTATGATCAGAAGTAAGGTTTATTCTGAGTTTTGTTTTTTTTTTTTGCAACAGAATTTTACTTCAAAATAGTTATGCACTGTTTACTTTTCATAACTATGCTCTTTGCTTTCTCCCCCGCCCCCCAATCTGTGGACATTTTAGAATCACGAAATCAAAGCAAGAACTTTGGAAATGACTTCTTTAGCTAAAAATGTCTATAGACTTATGATGCATCAAGTAGTATGCTAATCCACATCCTTTCTCTTTTATAAGTGAAGTGAGACCTGTAACAGAAACCCTGAGAGTGAAATACTAATACTAAGACTTATACTTGAACAGCCCCCCGTTTTTTTTGCATTTTGAAATCTTTCCCCTTTGATTTGTATCTATAGCAATCCTATTCTATTGTCTCAGTGATCCAGTAGAATGAAAGAGGGCACATTTCCTGTCTTTTTCTTTTCCTTTTAAGGATAATCTCCCCCCCCCCCCATACACACACATACACCTACCCCACCCTATCCCATTGCAGTTTATTGAAAGTCACCCTTTTAGCATTTGGTCAGACCTCAGTACAAATTCATTTTATTAACTTTTCTACAATATGTTCCTCAAAAGTATGCCAATTTTCTAAAATTACAGAGGCAATACCATTCATGTATGTGGAAATGTCACCTGTATGCTTTTTTTTCTAAATAAATGTATCACCAACAGTTAGTCTTTCCTCAAAGGATTTAAATGTATCTGCTCATTACAAACATTTCCCAGTAGATAAATGAACAAAGATTACACTTTAGAAAATCATTTCAAAAATCCTTATTAGAGGCATACAGTATGACCAGCACTCTTCTAGGCACTAGAAACTCAGCAGTAAGCAAAACAGACACAGCCTTTTCTCTGGTGCTCAATTTATACTGCATTAAAATAGTCAATCATATGAGTGGTCAGATGTGTGGAAAGAAGCAGTAGTTGCACTCCTTTTCGTACTGCGTTATCAAGTCAGTGCTTTAAAATAAAAAGAGAGAATGCTCCGGCCTGAAAGTGTATGTGAAACTGACACTTTCACACACTACAAGAGGAATCCCTTCTGGGGAAAAAAAAAAAAAACTTTGCAATAAATGGTCTTAGTAATGTTTATGGTTTTTGATTCAGAAGTCTCAATTCTGGATATCTTTCCTAAGGGAAAACTATATATGTACAAAGAGGCTCATTTCAGAATTCCTGATAGTAGTGATTTTCATTTTTGAAAATAATTAATTAATCTGCTCATCAGAGCACTGCTCAGTTCTGGCTTATAGTGGTGCTGGAGGCTGAACCTAGGACCTCCAGTACTTCAGGTATGAAAGTCTTTAGCATAACCACCGTGTTATTTCCTTGACTCTCCAGTAAAGAAGGGGTGGGGGCTGGTAAGAAAGTAATAAGAGAAACGAATAGAATATGTGGCACCTGTCCAATTGCATAAGTCACAGGCTTTCAGATACATTTGTAACTAGCTTTGGGAGAAAACGCTATATAAATGAGCTATTATGATCTAGAAGAAGAATTACCAAAATTTGTGGACAATTTATTTTTCTCTGACATTATAGTTTTCTTGTACTGTCTAGATTTCTGAAAAATATTTTATTACTTTGATAATCAGAAGAAAATTTTATGTCCCTCCCATTGAGTTAGCTACAGATATAGTTGGCTTTGGGGCTAAAAAGTACCAAAGAATGACAATGGGGAGGGAAAGATCACAGTGAATGTGTTCTTGTTTTGTCATCTTGTCTTTCTTTCTTTTTAAAATTTATTTATTTATTTATTTATTTATGAGCGGGATAGGAGGAAAGAGCCAGACATCACTTTGGCACATGTGGTGCTTGGGGATTGAACTCGAGACCTTGTGCTTGTGAGTCCAACACTTTATCCACTGTGCCACCCCCCAGATCACATTTGTCTTTCATCTAACTCTGAATAGCTTCTTTTACTTTATATACAGAATATGTAAGTATATGTACAGGGTTCCCAAAAGAGAATTTGAAAATTAATGCTCAACTAAAATACCTGGTGAAAATTAATGCTTGATTTAAATTAAAATGTCTGCACACAGATGGGGTTAGAACCCATCGTAGTTATCTACTTAAGCATTCATCCTCAAAATCTCTGGGCAGCTAGAATGCTTCTCTTAATCAGGAAGCGTTAGCTCACACTCCCTCACAGCCATACCCACCCCATGAAGGCAGAAAGGAATCCTGGCAAAGAGCTTAAGAAAACCTGCTAGAGGCACAGGAAGAGATTTCCTAATCCAGCCTTGTCCTTTTACAGCTTTTCCATGAACTGCCTGTGGGTTTCTCTGGACAGAACACTCTACGTATGCAAGGGCAAGGCCAGCTCAAGAGTTAAATGTAGCCAGGTCAGGGGAGAGCTAGGAAACAGAACAAAGAGGGAGGGTGGTAGGTGGTAGGCAGTGTGTGTGATTTGAGGTGGAGGTGGGGGGAGGTCTGTCATGCTGACCAGCTGTTCTCAAGACCTTGAGAGACATCCAGTGACCTGACCCTGTTCTCCTCTGGTCGCTCTTGCTTGTCCTGATGCCAGCTGCCCTGTGGCTGCTAGGATCCCTGATTTAAATGGAATGGAACAAACCTTGGCTGTAGACAGATACAGTACCATGTGTCAATTCATTGCCTCTCCTCTGTTAAAATCTTGAGTGAATCACTTAATGTTTAACATTTCTGGGTTAGTTGAAAATATTACAAGGAAAGTCTAGCTTCAAAGGATTTAAATGTACATGTTTACTTCTTTTTATTACTGATACATATTTACATATCTGTGTACATGATGCAACAATTATCTTTAAAACAAAATACTGTTATCATTGTAGCATGTTCTGTTGCATCATACTAAATAAAACCTTTAAAGTGAAACCAATCCAGAGTGCCCAGATAAAGACTCTGACAATGTGCAAAAGCTCCCAGACTTGCATGAAGTTAAATTAGACTGATGTGTTTTCAGTCACTGAAAAATGTGCTGACAAGGTAGTCAAGGAGCCATGGGCACTGAGCAAAAGCTGGGCTGGCTGACCAGCTGCAGAGTTCAGGGGAAAGTACTCTCCACCTCTGAATCTCTCTGTCTGGGTACCTGAAGAGCGTTGACTCAGGGGACCTCCGTGTCCTCTTCTGGCAACCTGACACACAGCTGAGATGCTGGACACCCAGGAATTCGTGCTTCCTCCTAGCTGTTACTAAAGAAAGAAACCTCAGAATCCAGATTCTTGACGCCATCTCCTCCCAGGTCTCTAAGCCTGTGCTGTGATTACGGAAGTGTTTGTGTCCTGTGACTTCAGTCAAATGCATGTGTTCCAAGGGCTAATAATAGTGAGACACAGGGAAAGACAGGAGCTGGAGAGAAAGTGATGGTCCTGGTGCTGGAGGCAGGATCAAACACTGAGGAAAAGAGGGACAACACTGGGAGAAGCTATCCTAAGTGAGGTTCATTCCCCCTGCAAGCTGGGGACAGACCCTAATTCCTTCTTCCTTTCCAAACATAGTTGTCTGCTTTCAAGTCATCGTCTTTTTATCACCCCCGCACCACCACCGTCTACACACACACACACACACACACACACACACACACACACACACAATTCTGAGACTGGACCAGGATAAGAACAGTTTTGAAGACTCAGAATTGGCCTTGGCCAGTTGTTAAGTCCCTTATTTTCAGTTTAAGGCTTACTTTGTTCTAGTCCCTTTTGGCTCACCTGGTAGACTGTACCTACAGCAAGGCTAAGGGCATACGGGATGAGAACAGAAGGAAATATGGGGTCTTGCTGACCTGATTCTTGGTCCTGGGAGCACCATGCACCAAGTCACCCTCTCTTCTCCAACAATGGCACTTCCTTCCTGCAGTAGTGGCTGAATCTGGCACTTTTTTCAAACACTTAGAGCTTCCTCCTGTGTGGCATTTTTCACCAAGATATGAGTGAGAGGTTCTTTTAAGTTCAGAAAATTCAGCACCAGACAGTGGAATCCACTCTGCAGAGTGAATTCAGTTCCATGGGTCTGTCCTCTCAATTTCTACATTTTAACATCTGCTGGGCTAGCATGGGGGTGCCTCTTCTTGGGTTGGAGAGATCGCGACCAGAGCCATCCTGGGCTTCTACTCACTCAGTGACGTGAGAGAGATGATCCAGGAACAGAGCTGGTGGTGGTGAGGTGATTCAATCCTTTATTGTTCAGAGAGCCAAGGCTTTTAAGAGTTGGACCCAGAAGAGTCAAGTCGGAAACAGAAATGGTTAGGAAAGGGGTGGAGAAAGGCAAAAGGGGCTGGGAAAGGTAAGAACTTCCTTAGCAACTGTTGCAAGGGTTTTAACTGGTAGGATAAATAATACCCTGCAGGCAGGGAGGGTCTTGAGGGTAGAAAGAAGATAGAGCAAAGGAATGGAATGGGTAGGGGTCTTTCAGGCAAAACAATGATTATGAAGATAATAAGGGAACAGGCCATACTATCAGGAATGCAGGGTGCTTTGTGAGGCAGGGAGTCTGATAAGAAGAGGCAGACCTTGGGGAGCTTTGTCCCTCCTTGCTTGACCTCTCAGTAGAGAGAGAGAGAGAGGCTGACAGGATGGATGTCCCCTCAAGTCAAGCCCTGCCATGCTCACAATTTCCCGACAAACATCTACAGCCTCTTTCCTTTGTCTCCTAGGACTGTGGGTGGTGGGTAGGGAGGAGTAGCTATTTGCTGCCAATGCTACTCTACCTCTATGATCCCTTGAGTTACTTCTTTTCTCTTCTATGTTCTAGGAAACACACCCAAAGGGAACTGGCTCTTGTCTCCTGCTAAGTCCTTGACTCTAAGGCTCCCTTTCTCAACTGAGGGAGAGTAAAGACTATGGAAAACGGCCTGAGCTTTGTAGTCAAGGAGGCAAGCATTTGAGTTCTGGCATTTGGCATTGGCTAGCTCTAAGACAGCTACCTAATTTCTTCCAGCCTTACTCTGCTAGTAATGCAGATGGGGTTTCCAGCTGTTGTGCGGGCAGCTGAAGCTCTTGGCACAAATGACCTGCTCAGTGATTAGTAGCCATTATGATTACCAGATTGTTCACTTTCAAGGCCAAGACTTCCTTCAGTCTTGTATGTCTTATCATTCCCAGGAGGCTGTATCATAGATCCATATTTCTGTGTTATATGCTCAATAAGGACATGAAAAAATTTTAAATGCTTAACCTAGCTGTGACTCAGCGCAGTAATTAACTTTTACTGATCTAACTTGAAACTTTTTGTTATGATCACCAGTCATGCTTGAAAGCATCTTTTTAAGTTGTGAAAATGAGGAGCAGTGAGTTTCACCTGGAAGTTGGGAAAAGACAATCCATGTCAATCATTCTTCCACCAGTCTCAGAAATCTTCCTTTATAAAGATCATGATAGGATGGGCAAACACACCACACCTCTCACAGAAAAGCCAAATTTGGAGGGTGAATGACAGATGTTGATTGGACAGTTTTGGGGTTTTGTTTGTTTTATGACACACACATATAAAAAAAGAGAGAAAGACTGTAGCTACTGTTACACAATGGCAACTTCTCAGAGTACATAGGATTCCAGTTTAAAGTCTGAAAATGAACAAGTTTCTGAAGGAGAATCCTGGGCCTTCACAAGACAACTTGGATAAAAGTTCTTGCAGCGCAGAAAGAAGAACAAAGCAGCTATTCTTCTTAGTACAACAGATAGACGCCCAATCTGGGCAACGGCTGTATACACAGGAGGGGAAGCCAGCTGTGCTTTCTTGATTCCCATTTAGGGTTGTATGGGGCCGGGCTTGATAAAGGTATTCGTGTCTAAGTCTGGAAGGTATAACATCCAGGCCAAGACTTCCCCAGTCCAAATGATTTGAGTGGGGTTGTGAGGGAAGTTGGTTCATTCCAGAACATTTCCACCCAACAAAGGCCTGAGGCTTCTACAAAGAGAAAAACAGCTGTACAAGATCTTAAATCATTCATTTCTCAAATAAACCATGAATCTTGCAGCTAACCAGGGAGGCAGGCTTGAGCCTCAGCATCATCTTGAAATGGCATTCCTAGCCGCCAAGTCCTTGTTTATGGCTTTGGAGAAGGGTGTGCCTCCCAGACATAGGAAAAAAGACTGGCATTTTCAAGAGGAGCCAGACTTAGGATTCTGTTTTCAGAAGACTTTTCTTATCTACTTGTTTGGGGACCATGGGACACTGTCCAGAGAGATTTTTCTTAACATATCCCTTCTCCTAGGTCAGGAGGCTCCTGCCGAGTGTGACAATAAACACTGAGCCCCATTCTGGATTGTGTGCAGTCAGTATGTCTTCTCTTCTGTAAACACACACACAGAGATACACATGTGTGCACGCGCGCGCGCGCACACACACACACACATACACACACAGTGTGAAGAAGGAAGGAGGAAGAGAATGAGTATGGGAGGAGGGAGAAAGAGTGGGAAGGAAAGAGAAGGGAATGAAAAAAAACGTGGAGGGAAATGGAAGGGAGAGAGGTAAAGAGTAAATTGGAGAGAAAATGAGATAGGGAAGGAAAGAAGGGGAGAGAGAGAGATAGAGAGAGAGAGATTATCATTGAGAAACAAAGGTGCTTTCAGGCTATGTGGGAACCAGCCCTTTGAAGAAATCATTGCTGCTACATGGACTGAGATTCTCTTTGCTCTGGTTAATCATTCTTCAGGTTGGAGGTGCAATGCCCGCATCATCTGAGGAAAGAAGCCCAAGAAACCTGAGAGGAGGGGAATGCTGAAACCTTGTCCTCTGTTAGGCACTTCACTATGCTAATTAATTGCAAGCCAGAGGTTTTTCTCTTGGCCTAGACACAGGGCTGGTGGTTGTTCACTAGGACCTTAAGTTTAGAAACAGCTTAAGGCAAAGGCACTTAGAGACTGAACCAGGAACCCAGAGAGCAGTGAAGGGAGGTCTAGAACCCAGCCTACATCAAAAGCAAGTACCTTTTCAAGCTAGAGGCAACATTCAGCTGATGAATGCGGCAGGCTAGTTCAAAGACAGCTGGGTGAAGGCCAGGCAGTATCTAGAGGTCTGTGCGCTCTTTCAGTTGAGCCACTGTGCCCTCCCAGCCCTGCTAGTCCTTGGCGGAGCCTTCACTATCTCAGAACATTAAATCTGTGCTCTTAACGCTCAGCTGTTTTGTCACCTTATGCTTTGTTTTTCTCCTTAGTTTCCTGGTCACACTTATCTTGGAAAAAAAAATTGTTAACTCTTTTTCTGCTAAATTAAGGTATGATAAATGGTATGCTTGAATTGTAGTTAGCATAAGTATTGGGGAGGGAAAAAATAACATTCATAGTCTAGACAGGAGTGAATAAGCAGACCAGTTTCTCCATTCTAGAGGGCGGGAGGATGGTGGTTAGGAGTCAGCTGAGCACGGATTGGCCCCAGCTCCTTCGATCATAGCTGTGTGGCTCTAGAAATGTTCCTCTCTGAGCCTCAGTTTCATTCTCCATAAAGTGGACATGATGACTGTATTCAACTCACAGGATTACATGATATAGGAATAATAATAAAAAAGGAACATAATAGAGATGACTGCATGTCTGCTAAATACTTCCTTCCTTTTCTTCTTCTCTAAAATATTAATAATTTCATAGGAGATAGAAGAGAGAGTGGCCACCAAAACACTCCTTCAGTACATGTGATGCTGGGATCAAACCAGGATCTTCAGGCATACAACTCCTGTGCTCTACCAGCTCAACTATCTACTCAGATGCCCCTCTATTGTTTTAGTAATGGGTTTTTCATGTAGGTCCATGGCAATCTGAAATAAAAATCATATCTCAGAGAATCCCTGCAGCTAGTGGTTCCATTTGATTAAATTTTGGCCAATGAGTTACTCATGGGAATGTGACTATCAGAATTTAGATATGAACAGAATATTCACTACAGAGGAGATACAAAAAGTCAACAGACATATGAAAACTTGCTCCAAGTCACTGACTGTCAGAGAAATGCAAATAAAGACAACAATGAGATGCCTCCTCACCCCTGTGAGGATGTCATATATCAGAAATGACAGCAACAACAAATGCTGGAGAGGTTGTGGGGACAAAGGAACCCTCCTGCACTGCTGGTGAGAATGTAAATGGGTCCAACCCCTGTGGAGAGCAGTCTAGAGAAACTTCACAAGACTAGAAATGGACCTACCCTATGATCCTGCAATTCCTCTCCTGGGGATATATTGTAAGGAGCCTAACACACCCATCCAAAAAGATTTGTGTATGCCTATATTCGTAGCAGTACAATTTGTAATAGCCAAAACCTGAAAACAACCCAGGTATCCAACAACAAATGAGTGGCTGAGAAAGTTGTGGTCTATATACACAGTGGAATACTACTCAGATATTAAGAATAATAAACCCACTTTCTCCTTATGTTAAGTGAGATAAGTCAGAAAGAGAAAGAAGAGTATGGGATGATTCTACTCATAAACAGAAGTTGAGAATGAAGAACAGAAAGGAACATGTGAAGCCGAATTTGACTGAACTTGAAGTATTGCACCAAAGTAAAAAGCTCTAGGGGGAGGGGAAGGGTAGATTTTCAACTCCACTATAGGGGGGTAGGGGTAGGGACATAGTCCTTGGGTGGTGGGTATGGTGTTACTATATAACCCTGTTAAATTATAGCCTTATACATCACTATTTAATCAATATGAGGAGAAAATAAATTAAATCTCGAGTTTTTTTTATGCATAGACCAGTTCTGAGTAGATAGATATTCCTTCAATCCAAGCAATTAAGGTTTCAGATTGGTGGACTGACTGGGTTTCAACACTGGGCTCAAATTGTTAATGCATTTTTAATAATAACTTTTTCTGAAATATTAAATCACCTTTAATCTTACATCAAGGACACCAGATGCAACCAGTCTTGTCAGTATATGAGATATAGTTATTTTTAAATAAATCATGGTAGTATGTCTTGTATGGAACCTCTGGAACTTTTCTCATTTTCCTTCATGCTTCTTTTGGCCCATACCATTTGATATTACATCTGATTTCAGCCAAATCAGAGCAACCAGTGCCACCTTAACATGTTTCACTTCAGATTGTGTCAAGACACACCAGGCCTGGGATGTCAACCCTCCAGCTCCAATACTCGGGCAAAACCTTTCCTAGTCCACAGGACTCCTAAGTTCATTTCAGTTGGCACACACACCTGCTGGCAGAGTTGTAGAAACTGAACACAGACCAAGGAACATGTGATGGGGCACACACACACACATGCATGCATAAGTTGGGGGAAAATAGATACCTTAAAGTAAAGGTGCACAACAGTCTACAGTGACTCAATAAGTGTAGCAAGCAAGTAGAAAGACCTGAAAAAGACAACATAAAGTACTTATCCAAATATTTTCTACTTAGACCTCCTCACCTACTTCCTATTTCACTTCCCTCAATCACTCTAACTCTAATCTTGTCAGATAAAGTAAGAAATACAAAAGCTGGATAAGGGCAAGAAACCAACATACTTTAATGATGGCTCTTTTGGTCATTACCAGGTCACCTCATCATCTGGGGCCTCAGTCAGAGAACCCTTGGATTCCCACATAGATATATGAGCCTAAACATCTGATAGATCTCTCTCTCCACCATTACTGGTCATCTCCATCAGGAACAACATCATAAACCCTCTTATGAGCCTCTATAGGACCTTGCCCTCCATGTGGAATAACAATGGTAGAAGCTGCCCCACTCTCCAAGGGGGATCTGGGTCAACATACTGTGCCTCTCAAGGAAGACTGGTCCTGCAATGAGTGTAGCCTAGAATGTTCCTAGCTATGACCATGAAATGCGAGTTCAGACCGATGGGGATGCAGAGGTTGCACATGTACTAAGTATGGATAGACATGGGTCCTAGATCAGGTTGATGGGGGTTACAGTTAACGGTATTTATAAACTTTTCCCATATTTGGAAACTACTCTCTGCTTTGATCCAGTTTGTAGTCCTATTTCCAACTCTGACATTATCTCCCCAGACAATACCTTTAGCTCATGATCTCCTCAGACAACAACTTTAGTCATGGGCCACTTAGAATATACCTAAAATAGACTTCCTAGCTTTTTCCAAAATGGAGACCCCAAATCTCATCTGCTATATTCTTACCTTTATTTTCCTGATTACTAAACTATTTGTTCTGCTTTATATCTTAATGCTTTTCAGCCACCAAGTTGCAGATGCTACCATGATGCCAACCTGACTTCCCTGGGCAGACAACCTCACCAATGTGTCCTGGAACACACTGTGTTCCTACCCTACTAGAGAAAGATAGAAACAGGTTGGGAGCATGAATCAACCTGCCAACACCCATGTCCAGTGGAGAAGCAATTACAGAAGCCAGACCTTCCACCTTCTGCACCCATGAAGAGCTTCGGTCCATGCTGCCAGAGGGATGAAGAATACTGAAGCTTCCAGTGGAAGGGATGGGATACGGAACTCTGGTGGTGGGAATTATAAGGAATTGTACTCCTCTTATCCCACAATCTTGTCAATCGTTATTAAGTCACTAATAAAATAAAATTTTAAAACATTAGGGCAAGCCCTGGGGTTGAATAAGAGCTGCCTTTTTCTCTCTGGTTCTTGCTGGTTAGACTGTGGGAGTGATGATGGGCACTCAGTCTGCAGAGGGCCTGGGGCTGCATGCTCAAGCTGAAAGAGCAAGAAAGAAGAGAGAGAAAAAATTCTCCAAGAATCACACAAGATTTGAAGATCGTGTTGTTATTGGACAGTTAGAGCTAGGAGGCCTGAATCCTAGTTCTACTAGGACTATGTAAGACTCAGAACTTTTGTGACCTGAACTGTTTGTTTTTGTCTCTATAACTGAGAGGGAAGAGAATTTGCAGAGTACCTGAGGAAGAAGTCAGGCCCTTGCTTTCCCCACTTAGAGGAAGAAAAAAGGACATTGGAGGAAGTAGTAGTGAATGTAGACGCGGCTTAGGAAAAAAAAGAAAGAAAAGAAAGAAGAAGGAGGGTGGATGCAGGGAGAGGGACTTAAGACAAATAGAACAGGCAGGACAAATAGAAGAGTCCCGCCAATTAAACAGACCAGTGAAAAGTTCCTTCCGGGTAAACAGGCTGACAGGAAAGAACCAACTTTGAACCGATACACGACATTTTCTCTAAATGACCTGTCCATACTTATACATATTTTCATTTTCCTGAGTAAAATATGTAATGTCTGACCACAGCCTCCCCAATTCTTTGTGGAACTATTGTGGTGAACTAGACATGATGAGGAAGATACCTTGGTCTCATTCCCCCATGACATGAGGTTTGTCCTGGCTTCATCTATTAGCTGTGTGACAATTACAGTCTCCTCGGGGTTCCTGTTTAACTTAGGTTAAGGGGGAGCACAGAGAAGAACATCTCCCACCTCCACCCTTCAAAGCATATGATTTAAACATAAAAGAACCAAAGTATGAACAGAATGCCTGACATTCTGTTGTCAGATCTTGGAAAATGTTTACAAATGAAAGCCGCTCACTGTTCCCACCCCTTGCCCCAGGTTTCACCCAGATCCACAGAATTTCTCCAGCAATTTCTCTTTCCTCTCTGCCTCCTGCTCTTTAAATCTTTACCTACTGCTCTCTGGCTCTGTTCTCTCTCTCTCTCTCTCACACAATTTCTCAGGGCAGCTTCAATGCCTCCTTGACTTCAACCCTGGGTGATCCCTCTCCCTCTGCCCTGAACAGTGCCAGCATTTGATGTCCAACCACTCATTAACATTTACTGCCTTGTATTGGTATTTAATTATGAAGTGCTTGTTTCAGCTTGCCAGCCCTATGGTGTGCTCTGCTAGGGTGTGGCTCCTGTCTCTTCTACCCCAATATCCTTACAGCCCTTCTCTCTGTCTTATGTTCAACCCTTGCCAAGCAAGGAGATTGAGTTCAGTTATCCAGAACCCTCAAACTCATTTGCTTTTCTGAGTCTTTTTTTTGAGCCCAAAAACCTCTTGCTTTCCTATACTTCCTGAAGCTCAGAGCACTGACAGTAGTGCCTCCTTAGAACATCTCCTGGCCTTTATAACTGAAGTTTCCCATAACAGCCTTTTCAGCCCTGCTTAGTCCCTGGACATTAGGGGCAAAGACAAAAATTTATCTGTTTTCATTGTGGAGAAATCTGGAACTCATATCAAGAAAAAACAATTAGAGTTGAGGAGATAATATAATGATTATGCAAGTAGTCTCTGAAGCCTGAGGCTCCAAAGGTCCCAGGTTCAATCCCCAGCACCACTATAAATCAGAGTTAAGCAGTGCCCTGGTAAAAATAAATAAAATAAAATAAAAAGGTTAAAAATGTTTTATGGGTGGCAAGTTGATACAATAATTTGAAACTTGAGAGAACATTTCATTTGTCTGTTGAAAGAGGACTACTATAATATAACCCAACACTGATATTTTGAATGTGAGAATGCACTGAATAAGTTTTTTTTTTTTTTTTTTTTTACCTCCAGGGTTATTACTGGGGTTTGATGCCTGCACTACAAATCCACTGCTCTTGGAGGCTTCTTTTACCCCCTTTTGTTGCCCTTGTTATTTATCATTGTTGTAATTATTATTGTTGTTGTTGTTATTGCTGTCATTGTTGTTGGATAGCACAGAGAGAAATCAAGAGAGGAGGGGAAGACAGGAAGAAAGATAGACACCTGCAGACCAGCTTCACTGCTTGTGAGGCGACTCCCCTGTAGGTGAGGAGCCGGGGGCTTGAACCAGGTTCCTTACGCTGGTCCTTGCACTTTTTGTGCCATATGTGCTTAAGCCACTGTGCTACTCTCCCCTCCCCCCTGCCCCCTGAATATGTCTTTTTAAAACAGATATGTTGGACTTGCTCTACGTGTATGTGTGCATAATTGCATGCTATACTCCACCCTCTGCTCACCTTCAGCCCCCACCCTTTGCCCCAAGGAAATGATCCAGCAATAGCACTGATCCCACAGACCCTGGAGTATATATGGGTCTTCCCTCCAGAAGAGAATGCTGGCTTTTCTTTAAGCTAGATAGAAATGCCCACTGTGAGAACTATCTTCCTTCCTTCCTTCCTTCCTTCCTTCCTTCCTTCCTTCCTTCCTTCCTTTCTTTCTTTCTATCTTTCATTCTTTCTTTCTCGCTCTCTATTTCTCTCCCTCTCTCTTTGTTAAACAACCTACTGAAAAATCAGAGTCAGAGGACTAGAGTTTCTTTTGGTAGTGTTTCTGAGTCCTTGTGCATTTAGAAAGTTCTCACAGGGCAGTTAGGCAGTGGTGCATCCAGTTACATACATATCACTATGTTCAAGGACCCAGATTTGGTCCCCACTTATAGGAGAACTGCTTCATGCGTGATGAAGTAGCTCTGCAGGTGTCTTTCTTCCTCTCCCCCTTTCTATCTCCCCTCTCCTCTCAATTTCTCTCTGTCCTGTCAAGCAAAAAGAAAAAGAAAAAAAAATTAAAAATAGCTACCACGAGTGGTGGATTTGTAGTGTAGGCACCAAACCCTAGCAATAACCCTTATGGCAAAAAAGAAAGAGAGAGAGAGAGAGTCGGAGAGAAACAAAGAGAGAGAGAGAGAGGGAGAGAAACAGAGAGAGATTTTTCAGTAGGTTGTTTAATATTCACTTGGAGATACTTATTAAAAATACACATTCCATGGTTTCTAATCCCCAGGTCCCATTCTCAGTGATTCAGAAGAACTGGAAAGACCCAGGAATCTGTATGTCTTCATCACTGTGAGAAACACTGCTATTCCTTCTTCCATCCTCCCTCTTTGCATGTTTCTGCTTTCAATGTAGCAATTATAAAGTAGCAATGAGTTCAGAAGACCTGAAGTGTACATTGAACAATCATTTAAGTATGAAGCTGGAGCACCCCGCCTCCTCCTTGCACCCCACCCCCATGTTAGAGGAGTGAGTGGATGGCTTTCCTCAGATAGTCTGCACAAAAAAGGAAGGTCAGTTTGCTTTTTTGTGGGGCAGGGGCAGACCCTGGAACTGCTTCCTGACTCTGAAGAGAGAAGTACATTGGTGACCAGCTGTTGTGGGAGAGTGACTCATCAGTTCATGTGGCAGTCACCACTGGTAGAATGACTCCGTTGGCCATGGGAGGGCAGGGGAGGTGGTGGCCCTGGCTGGAAAGAGCAATGCTTTCTGGGGGAGAGCCAGACCTCCTGCAGGGATGCCAATCTGTGCTGTCAGTCATCCTGGCTGCCTTGAAGGTAGGGAGTGGACTCAGACCACCAAGGAATCATTTACTCACCGGTATTAAAAGTCCTGTATTCACTATCCTTGAACTCACCCTTACCTCTTCTTCTCCACTCTGAATCTAACAGCACGATCGAGCCTAGTCTACCTCTAATGCCTAATGGATACAAGAGTGTCTTTTACCATTACCTTTTGTTTCACCTCTATTGCATATCAGGCACTTTTCTCTTTTGACGTGTACCCATCAACATGACCCAAGCTCAAGCCCCCAGCATCTCTATCTTGAGAAGGCTCCTACTTCATTGCCCTGCTGCTGCCTCTCTCTCACCCACCCTTCCACAGTCACCATTGTGTTCTCTCCAAAATATGAACACCTAAGCATGCCATCCCTTACTTAAAACCATTCAGTGTGCATTAGAACCACCTGGAGAGCCTGTTTCTAAGCACTGTGGGGTAAGGAAGTGAAAACCTGCCACCCCCAAAATATGTCTTGGGCAAAAGGTTAATTTTATAGGAGGGACTCTGGGGGTAGAATGAAGTTATCTCTGAGAAAAGTCCTTCTCCTAATGAGTAGGTGGAACTTTAATCTAAATATCTCTAACTTTTTACCCTTTCTCTTTTCCTGTAATCTTCTTCTTTTGTTTTTGTTAGTATATAGAGAAAAAGAGTCAGAGAGAGAGAGAGAATTAAAGAGATCACAGGAACAAAACTTCCTTCAGTGCAGTGGAGACCAGGTTCAAACTTAGATTATGCACATGGCAAACAGTACATTGTCCAATGAGCTATTTCATTGGCCCATAGATAACTTTCCTAACTGGCGGCTCCCCTCTTTTCTTTCCAAAGTCTTCTGCTTTGCCAAAGCTATTTAAGATCATGTCTAGTGCCATATGGTGGCTTATCTACAATATCTGAATTTCTCCCATTTGTCATTAAATTATCTCTCTTCAGTTTTTACTCTTATTTTGTGTATTTGCCCACTCTCTGAAAAAGCCAGCAGACTACAAGATGGCTTCTTTCCACCCCACCCCCTTCCCTTCAGAGGCCCCATGTGGAATGGAGATTATTCTTCCATATTTCCCTCCTCGATTAGCTGAACTTTTCTCCCTCATCCTTACTCCACCTCTACCGCCACCAACACATGTTGAGGGCATGCCATTGAATCTTCATGGGATAGAGACTCAAGAGGTAGGCACCATTCTTGCCATGTCACAGGCATTTCTTGTTTTGTTGCATTCTGCAGACATATATATGTAACAAATTGAGGACGAGGGCAGTCCATTAGGATCTGGACGCCCTTTTCCCTTTTCCGGCAGCATGCACTCACTTTGCATCTATGTCACATCTTTTAGCAACAAAAGATTTTTTTTTTTAATGCTTCCAGGGTTATTGCTGGGGCTCAGTGCCTGCACCATGGATCCCCTGCTCCTGGAGGCCATTTTTTATTTTTCCCCTTTTGTTGCCCTTGTTGTGGTTATTATTGTTGTTGATGTCATTCCTTGTTGGATAGGACTGTTGTATGCTTTACATTGGGTAGTTCTCCCCCACCAAGAGAATTGGATCAGTCCAGTTAGTTTCGCGGGCCTGCTTGGCCCCGCCCCGAAGGAACCCCGAGAGAGTTCCAGAGTTCAGAGGGTTCCTGAGTTCGAGAGTAAGAGAGAGTGCTTGTGCCGCAGCAAAGAGACAGCAGAGTTCTGTTTGGTGATTAGTTTGGTTTAGTTTATGAATCGTTGTTCCTGCATAAAGAAATACAGCTTCCCTGCCCAGCCGTTGTCTCCGCATCTCTATTACCTGCCCGTGAAGCTAGCCCGGCCAGCTGGAGCCGCCGAAATTTTAACAACATAGGACAGAGAGAAATCAAGAGAGAAGGGGAAGAGAGAGAGGGGGAGAGAAAGACAGACACCTGCAGACCTGCTTGACTGCCTGTGAAGCAACTCTCCTGCAGGTGGGGAGCCGGGGGCTTGAACTGGGATCTTTAACTCAGTTCTTGCGCTTTGCGCCACATGCACTACTGCACGACCCCCAACAAAAGCTTTCTTAATGAAGATATATACCTTTCTTTTAGGTATACCACTTCACACTTAGCTGATTATAGCATCGTGTAAGCATGCCTTTTCACATATTTTAAAAGGAATATTTATTCATTTGTATGGGAGAGGAAGAGAATGAGGGGGAAACCATAGCACCATTCAATTCTGGCACATGCAGGGCTGAGATGAACCTGGGCAGTGCTTCTACTGCCTTGGGAAACAACAGAAAAAGCATGACTCACCTCACTGTGATATTCACTTCATTGTGGTGCGGATCTGAAAGTAAATCTGCAATGCCTCAGAGGCACCCCTTTGGATATAGAGAGTGAAACTGGGTTTTAGAAACTCACTTCAGTCACACAGGTGTAAAGGGTAGAGCCAAGATTCAATCTTAATAGCTGGACTCCATTTCTGCAAGTACTGCTTTACCCAAGTAGACTCAAACTTTCTTTCCTCCTTGGTCTGAGAATACTCTTCCATCACTTATGGATATAAACACACATATACTAGAACACAAGATCTCATCAGACTGAATAAATTAAGAATGGGTCTTCACCTTTGTTTCCTGTACCTAGTATATAGGGAGCACTCAACCAACGACAATTAAACACATGAATTGACCTGGAGTGTCAGGCGGTAGTGCAGTGGGTTAAGCTCAGGTAGCACAAAGCACAAGGACTGGCACAAGGATCCCAGTTTGAGCCCCCAATTCCCTACCTGCGGGGGGGGGGGGGTCACTTCACAAACGGTGAAGCAGGTCTGTGGGTGTCTGTCTTTCTCTCCCCGTCTTCCTCTTCTCTCTCCATTTCTCTCTGTCCTTTCCAACAACAATGACGATAACAATAATAACTACAACAATAAAGCAACAAGGGCAACAAAAGGGAATAAATATATAAATATTTAAAAAAAGAAGTGAATTGACCTGGAGTGTATGCCAGTATGTAGGTCCTCTGATAGGGAGCTTGAGACATGGGAAATGAGAGACATTCCAGAAGATTATCTAAGTTCCATATCCTATGTCAATGCAACACATAGGTACCATTTTTGTGGGGGACAGACAGGTATCCATATGAAGACAATAAATTATACAAAGCTATCAACTTATGCTAAGGAAAACGTCGTGAAGAATGGAGATCCAAAGATCTGCCATTTACTCTAAGTGGGTCACTACTTCATTCATTTCATCCTTGATTGCTTTGATTATGACTTTTTAACTTATTCACAGAGAAAGGTACCCCAGAAGCAAAAAGGTAGAGATATCTACATAATAATTTTACAGAAAACTTTGGTGAATGCTTTTTATTCCAGTCTAGATAAATACCCTAGGAAGTCAACATTTTGAACAATAAAAATCTTGGCTCAATGTATTTGCATCTATATGTACTAGTAACCAAGACTGAATTAATACTCATATATATATATATGTATAGATATTTATATGACTTACTGGATAAAGACAAAGAGAAATTGAGATGGGAAAATGATATAGAGGAGGAGAGAGAAGAGAGACACCTGCCTCACAGCTCATAAAGCCCCCACCCTGCCCCACAGGTGAGAATTGGAGGCTTGAACCTGGGTCCTTGTGCATGGTAACATGTGCAGTTAACTGGATGGGCCAGCAACCAATCCAAGACTGAATTCTTTCTCTGAATGATAATCATTAAAAAAAGAAAATGATTTATCTTCTTTAAATAAAGCCAAAGTGTAAGCAAACACCAGATTGTGTTTCTCTCTTCTTTGGGAAAAGAAACTGTTGCCAGTCAGCCCTTAAGATACCTCCCTTATTACAACCTTTCTTTCCCTGGCTAAGAATTTACAGTTTGGGTTCAGATAACGAAAGAAAGGATGGAAGGAACAGAGGGAGGGAGGGAGGGAGGAAGGAGGGAAGGAAGGAAGGGACAAAAAAGGAAAAACAAGAATTTGCTACATCCCAGAGTAAACTAGAAGTGCCCACCTCAGAAGCATGTCTCTAGTCTGGATTTTAGGGTTGTGTGGTGCTGAACATATGTTTCTTTTTCATCTGACTTCAAAGACCTTATTAATAGGCAACTTGAAGTAATGGGCTTTGTCAAAGTGAGCACTTCAGAAAGGCAGCAGAGAACCACCCAGCTACCTGCACTGTTCTGGAAGAGAGTCTCATTCTATTACTATCAAGTGTACAAATCTCTATCCTCTAAGGCAATTTTTGAGGGGAGATGGGCCTATTTCTCATTGTGTCTGTGTCCATCCCAGACACAGAGCCAAAGTTTTAAGGGTCTCTCTGACCTGCAGTGGAGTCCTTTGTGGGAGGGAATGTGAAGGCTTTAATTCTGTTGACTCAGGGTACCCTGGTGACCTCTTTCTACTTCTTGAGGCTTTTTTTTCCCCACACCCTCCAAGTCAGTAAACACAAATCTTTGTAGAGAAGCCTGAAACTCTAAGAATTAAGGCAACAATAACAAAAACAAAAACAAAACATGCTTTTTCCAACACCCAGCCTGCTCAAGACACCTGGCCTCAGACACTTCCTGCCAAAGCCTGAGTTGCTTCCCTCCTCTTACACACATGCTCCCCCTACTGTCTGAGGATAATAATGCACCCCTGGATTTGGGACCAGCCCAGCCTGGCCTGGGGATAGCCATGTTGAAAGGTTGTGGAGGAGTTGCCAAAAAAGAACAAGAATTGGGGGGTGAGGGGGGATGGGGGGATGGAGAGAGAGAGAGAGAGAGAGAGAGAGAGAGAGAGAGCCAATTATTACTAAGAATTTTTCACTGCTCCAGTGAAGGGCCCAAGCTGTTTTTTCTTTGCACTTCAGGACTGACTACATTTAATAAAGACAGACTGAACAACAACGAATCCACTATGATTAGAGTTTTGCCAAGTAAGTTAAATTTAGACTTTTCCCCCTACAGATTAAGTAAACAAATAGACCTGTACATTTGGAATCAGGCTCAGAAAGTAACATCCAGGTTTTATGTCTTTGAGTAGTGACCATGAGCAATTTAACCTTTTAAGCCTAGACAAGGACTTACTTCTGCTGTTGTGGAAAGTAACTGAATATGTGAATGCCTGAGAAAAGTGTTCTAGGGCATAACAATTAATGTGTCATTATTTCTTTCCTTTCCAGTTCAACACACACACACACACACACACACACACACACACACACACCCTTTTCCATGCATTATTGATAAGTGGAAACGAGGCAACTTGAAAGTAAAAAAAAAAAAAGGAAGTATGGCAAGGAGAGCTCAGTCACAAACAGGAAGTAACAGAAGTGCCACCCCCCAAAATTGGCTCAGGCAAAAAAAAAAAAATCCTAGGTTATTTATTTATTTTTTAAGATTAAGTTCCATTTAGTTAATCATTGGGGCCTTTGCCAGTTTAGCTCGACCTCCTAAATGAGGGAGGCTTTAGGGGGATGCTGAGGTAATTCTTTTGACCTAGATTTGACCTCACAGATGGGAATCCTCCCTAGGCATTAGGAGTTCTGCAGTTGGTAGGTTCCTGCCTTTTTCAGAGCACTGCTCGCCTGCTTTCCCCCCGTGGCAATGGGCGGGACCGAGGTCGCCGGCCCAAGGGAGGAGCCGCGGCCCCGCCTTGGCCTGCGCCTGAGGGAGCCGCCCTGCTGCTCTCAGATTACAGCCTCCCTTCCTGGTTTCACAAACTTGCCACATTGTATGCTGGCTGCTTGAGGGACTGTAAGAAAAGCGCCCCAGGGCTGGTCACACAGTTTTACAGCTCTGGGAAATCATACCCAATTTTCCTTCTAAATTTCTTGTTAACAGAAAAAAATCCTAGATATTTTTTTCTAGGGGAGAAAAAAAAAAGGAAAGAAGAAAATAGCAACATGTCAAGACACATTGTGCTGTTTTTTGTTTTGTTTTTTTTTCCTGTCTCATCCTTGAAACCTCTAAATTCTACCACTTCACTGTCTCTTCTTTCTGCGACTTTTTAAAGCAGGGGTTAGAAGTCTAAGAATTTTATGTCTATAAGCATGTCTAAAATGTGTCACTTGTTCACAGAAATGAAGTTATTATTCTGGCCCAGATCTAGAGTCTAGATCTAGAACCTTTTCTTTCTCTCTTTCTGTATGATTGCAGAATCATGCATCATAATATTATACAGGTTTCAGGTGTGTATCATTGCATATCAACATACGCATGTCCTTTATCCTGATTTCCTGTTAACCAGCCTCTCCAATTTTTAGCAAAATGGTTGGGGCCAGTGGAAGTCAGAAAGTAAGGAGACTCAGCTCACCCTTCTTTGCACGATTAGACTGATATGGTAGCCCCACAGGGGCAAAGATAGTCAAAAGAACCTATCACACCTCATGGTAGACTTTGTCTGCTCTGCAGCAGTCATCAACTGCATAATGCGATTATACAGTGGCTTCTGATTGAAAACTAGACTCTTCTCAATTGAAAACTCAATGGTCAGGGTGATGAATATGGTGCTTTCAAAATATTTTCACATCTGAGTCTCATATAACAACTCTGGGAACACTGAGAGAAGGAGCTAAATTGGTGTCATAGATGGATGAAGACAGTAAGGAATGGAGAAATGGGGTGACTACTACAAGGTCACTTAACTGTTTC